>NW_019154085.1:14773897-14991228 GCF_002288905.1 Enhydra lutris kenyoni
CTGAGCCGAAGGCAGAGGCTTTAACCCACTGAGCCACCCAGGTGCCCCAAGAAATAGACTTTTATATACATACAATGGCATATTATTCAGCCATAAAAAAGAACAAAATCTTGCCATTGGCAACAACATGGATGGAGCCAGAGAGTATCATGCTAAGGGAAATAAGTCAGTCAGAGAAAGACAGAGATACCTCATGATTTCACTCGTATGTGGAATTTAAGAAACATAAAAATAAAATAAAGGGAAAAAAAGAAAGACAAAACAAGAAATAGCCTTTCTTAAAAAAAGATTTTATTTACTTATTTGACACAGAGAGAGAGCGATCACAAGTAGGCAGAGAGGCAGGCAGAGAGAGAGGGGGAAGCAGGCTCCCCGCTGAGCAGAGAGCCCGATACGGGACTCAATCCCAGGACCCTGGGATCATGACCTGAGCCGAAGGCAGAGGCTTTAACCCACTGAGCCACCCAGGTGCCCGTTAGTGGAGTCTTTTGAGTTTTCTATATATAGTATCATGTCATCTGCAATAGTGAATGTTTTACTTCTTCCTTAATGATTTGGATGCCTTTTATTTCCTTCTGTTGTCTGATGGCTGTGCCTAGGATTTCCAGTCGTATGTTGAATAAAGTGGTGAGAATGGCTTCTTTGTCTTGTTGCTAACCATAGGGGGAAAGTTCTCATTTTTCCCCCATTGAGTTTGATATTAGCTGTGGGATTTTCATATACAACCTTTATTATGTTGAGGTATATTCCTTCTAAACCTACTTTGTTGAGGGTTTTTATAATGAATGGATATTGTACTTTGTCAAATGCTTTTTCTGCACTTATTGAAGTGATCATATGGTTTTTATCCTTTTTCTTAATGATGTGCTATATCTCACTGATTTGTTTGGGAATATTGAACCACTGTTGCATCCCAGGAATAAATGCCATGTGATCATGGTGAATGATTATTTTAATGTTTTGTTGGTCTTGGTTTGCTAATATTTTGTTGAGGATATTTGTATCTATGCTCATTGGAGATACTGCCCTGTAGTTCTCTTTTTTTGTGGTGTCTTTATCTGGTTTTGGTATTGGGGTGATACTATACTCAGAGAATGAGTTTGGAAGTTTTCTTTCCTCTTCTATTTTTTGCAATAATTTGAGAAGAATGGATATTATCTCTTCTTTAAATGTTTGGTAGAATTTGCTTGTTAAGGCATCTGCTCCTGAATTGTTTGTTTTGGGGGAGTTTTTTTGATTAATGATTAATTTCATTGCTGATAATCAATGTGTTCAAATTTCCTATTTCTTCCTAATTCAGTATTGGGAAGTTATATGTTTTAAGGAATTTGTCCATTTCTTCTAGGTTGTCCCAATTTGTTGGCATATAATTTTTCATATTCTCTTATAATTATTTGTATTTCCTTAGTGTTGGTTGTTATTTCTCCTTTAATTTGTGATTTTGTTCTCTCTCTCCTTCTCTCGAGCTCATCTGCTCTCACATCTCAAGAATGTACTTTCAATTTAATAAACCTTCCTGCTTGTGTTGCTCCTTTGCTGTCCTGGGTCTGTCCTTGAATTCTTTCTGGTGATGAGAAGAAGGATCTTCAGCAACATCTTTGGGATGGGTTGGGTGGAGGTCCCAGGGCCTGGGGTCTCTTAAGTTCACCTGGCAACAGTTTAACTTATATTTACTTTAGCTGGTTCCAAAATATGATAATAAATAACATTTATTGAGTGCCAGATGCTTTGTACTTACCAGTTAATCCTCACACCTGGCCTGGGTATTACTATCCCAATTTTATGGAAGAAAAACAAACAGGTAGATTAAGTACCTTGCCCAAGATTATACATAACTAGGAAGCCAAGAAGCCAAGAATCCTATAGCCATATAGCTATATAATCCTTCCTATAGCTAGGAAGCCAAGAATCAAAGATCTAAACTCAAAACCTTTTTACCCCAAAGTCTGTTTTAAAATCAGATTTAACTCTAAATTAAACAATTCATGAACTGTCAGAATTCACCACATGGAAGAATATACTTCCTGCCAATCTAGAGTCTGTAAATTAAAAGATAAGGGACTGTAGGATATGCATTAATATATTAATGGGGGAACTAATATTTTTTCCTAAGTAGTATTAACACTTCAGTTTTATTTGCAACCCATCTTGATATTCAAAATATCTTGCAGGACAATATTTAATTAAAAAGATATTATAAAGATTTGATAAACAGAGGGATGATATTTAAGTTTTCTTTCTTTCTTTATTTTTAATATAAGTTCTGCACCCAACATGGGGCTCAAATTCAAACCCCAAAATCAAGAGTTGCATGCTCTACCTAGTGAGCCAGCCAGACACCCTGAGGGGCAATTTTCAAGGAACGTTGGCACTGAACTACTGTCTTAGATTTTGTAGACCAAATAGTTCAAAGGATATTTAAGTTGGAAAGTAAGCATTACATTCTGTAATTCATACACATTTGAAGCTCTCTAGATTTTAGATCTTTTCTAGTTTGCCAAGAGTTTATGAATAGATGTTGACTTTTGTCACATACCATATCTTTTGAGATCATTATATGATTTTCCTCCCTTAGTCTGTTACATTTGTGAAATGCATAGATTGTTTTTTTAAGTTTTTATTTTAATTACAGTTATCATACAGCATTGTGTTAGTTTCAGATGTACAATATAGTGATTCAACCGTTCCATATATCACTCTTTGTTCATGACTACAAGTATACTCCTTAATCTCCATCGTCTGTTTAACCCATCCCCCTACCTCTCTTCCCCTCTGGTAATCATAAGTTTGTTTTCTATATAAATTGGTATTTAAATGATACATGTCATACATATCTTCTGGTCCATATGCACACATTTTCTCCAGCTACATAAAGATAGTTGGATCATTGGATATGCATATCTTTAGCTTTCCCAGATACTGCCAAACTGATTTGCAAACTGACTGTACCCATGTATATTCTCACTAACAGTGTATGATAATTGCAGTTTCATATCTTTTGTTGTCAGACTTCCTAATTTTTCAAAACTGATATTTATTGTTTGTTAAATTGAGGTTTTAATTTTCATTTCCTTAAGTGCAAATGAGTTTGAGTACCTTTTCAGTATTTGTTCACCATTTATATTTCCCTTCCTGTGAATGGCCAATCCAAATATTTTGCCCATTTAAAAACTTAGTTTCTTCTCAAGAAACAAGAAAAGTCTCAAATACACAACCTAACCTAACACCTAAAAGAACTAGGGAAAGAACAGCAAAGAAAGCCTAAACCCAGCAGGAGAAGAGAATTAATAAAGATTAGAGCAGAAATCAATGAAATAGAAGCCAAAAGAACAGTAGAACAGATCAACGAAAATAGGAGCTGGTTCTTTAAAGGAATTAATAAGATCAAAAAAGCCAGACTTATCAAAAAAGAGAGTGAGAAAGAGAAAGGACCCAGATAAAATCATGAGTGAAACAAGAGAGATGACAATCAACACCGAAGAAATACAATTATAAGAACATATTATGAGCAAATATATGCCAACAAATTAGGCAATCTGGAAGAAATGGATGCTTTCCTAGAAAAGTATGAACTACCAAAACTGAATCAGGAAGAAATAGAAAATGTGAACAGACCCATAGCCAGCAAGGAAATTGAAGTAGTAGTAACAAATCTCCCAACAGGGGGGTCGGTGGGGGTGGGTAGGGATAGGGTGGCTAGGTTATGGACATTGGGGAGGGTATGTGCTATAGTGAGTGCTGTGAAATGTGTAAGCCTGATAATTCACAGACCTGTACCCTGGGGCAAATAAGACATTATATGTTAGTTTAAAAAAAAAAAAAAAAAAAGAAAAAGAAAAGAAAAGAAAAATCTCCCAACAACAACAAAAAAGTCCAGGGCCAGATGCATCCCAGAGGAATTCTACCAAATGTTTAAAGAAGAATTAATACCCATTTTTCTGAAGCTGTTACAAAAGAAAAAAAAGAAAAGAAGAAATGGAAGGAAAACTTCCAAACTCTTTCTAGGAAGCCAGCATTAACCTTCTCCTTCCAAAACCAGACAAAGACCCCACCAAAAAGGAGAATTGTAGGCCAATATCCCTGATGAACATGGATGCAAAAATTCTTACCAAGGTACTAGCCAATAAATCCAACAGTACTTTAAAAGGAGTATTCACCACAACCAAGTGGGATTTATTCCTGGCCTGCAAGGGTAGTTGAACATCTGCATATCAACCAATGTGATACAATGCATTAATAAAAGAAAGGACAAGAACCATATGATCCTGTCAATAGATGCAGAAAAAAAATTTGATGAAATACAGCATCCTTTCTTTTTTTTTCTTTTTTAAAGATTTTATTTATTTATTTGACAGAGATCACAATTAGGCAGAGAGGCAGGCAGAGAGAGAGGGGGAAGCAGGCTCCCCACTGAGCAGAGAGCCTGATGCGGGGCTTGATCCCAGGACCCTGAGATCCATGACCCGAGCCGAAGGCAGATGCTTAATCCACTGAGCCACCCAGGTGCCCCAATGGTAGCTTTATGCCACCAAGTTTTACTAAGTTTTTTTTAATGCATAACATAATTATATTTTGTTAAAATATATATGTGCATCATTGAATATATTTGGAAAAATGGGGGGAAATGTACACTGAGTTGTCATGGTTGTCTCTGGATCACACGTATTTACACATAATGACACAAAGTTGGCTAAAAGGAAGAGAATTTTTACTCAAATTTCAAGATACCTGATGATCTTTCCAAATATTTATTTTTTATTTCATTTATTTAAACAAAAACAACAACAATTCATCCATTTCTTCCACCCCTCAACCCTGTCTCTGGCAACCATCAATCCATCCTCTGTATCTATGAGCTTGGTTTTTATTTATTTAAATTTTTTTTTTTTTTAGATTCCACATATAAGAGAGATCATACAGTGTTTCTCTTTCTCTTTCTTATTTCACTGAACATAATGCCTTTGAGGGGCACCACTAAGTTTTAAGATGGTTTGTTATATAAGAATTGTAGAATAAGGGGCGCCTGGGTGGCTTAGTGGGTTAAGCCGCTGCCTTTGGCTCAGGTCATGATCTCAGGGTCCTGGGATCGAGTCCCGCATCGGGCTCTCTGCTCGGCAGGGAGCCTGCTTCCCTCTCTCTCTCTCCCTCTCTCTCTGCCTGCCTCTCTGTCTACTTGTGATCTCTCTCTGTCAAATAAATAAATAAAATCTTTAAAAAAAAAAAAAAAGAATTGTAGAATAAAAAGACCATGGGAACCTTTTAGAAGAATGTTGTGATAGGTGCAACTTAATAGTTTTTAGTCTCTGGAGATAGTAAGAGAATCAAACAAACCATGTTCAGTCATCCTGATGACATTGGGAATAGGGTCTTATGGCAAACTGCAAGTTGTTCTCCCCAAATCCATCTCATAGTATCAGCTAGGCATATGGATTCCTAGTGTGAAATAGAATTTTCCAGTATCCTTTCCAGCTAGATGTAGGTGTTGACTAAGGTCTTGCTCATGGAATATGAGAAGTGAGTGCAACTTCTATGTTATCTAGGAGGAACTGGTCTTTCATTTCCACTTTCTCTTCCTTTCTATAAGCTGATTAATGAGGACAGCATCCTGGGGGTTGGAAGAGCAGTGAGAAGGGGAGAACTATGGTCCTTAAGTCTTTGTGGAATGAAGTTGCCTATTACCTGGACAGTTTTCCTCCCTTAAGACTGTTACAAGACAATGCTTTAAATTCTTGTCTTATTTAATCCGCTGCACTTTGTATCTGTGTTACATTAGTCTACTCCCACTCCCCACCCCCACCCCTTAACTTAAACGGGTAGTTAAAAATAGGAGTGGAGAGACAGAAAGATAATAGGATTCCTAGGAGCACAGCCTAGGAAGCTGGCAAGATTGGAAATTATCAAGACATCACTTTAAAGCAAAATCTGTAAAGGGGGGATTGGGAAGCTAAAAGGGAAAGTAAGTTGCTGTCTTTTATTAATCATATGCTGACTCAGCTGGTCAGTTACTGGTCACTCAGGTCTCTGGAATTTATAATCACTTCTATAACCTCTATTGTTTTTTAATAGTTATTACAGCTGACTGATGAGAAATAAAATTCATAATGCATAAAATATTACACAAAATGTCCTAACTGGCTTTTAGAATTCTTGCCTTTTGTCCATATCCCAGTCAAGTGGAACAACTACACCTCTCTCTCTAATGATAAACTATACATAAGGAGACGTTTACCATTTTAACTATTTTAAAGTGTACAGTTCATTACCATTCAGTACATTCACACTGTTGTGCAACCATCACCACTATCCATCTCCAGAACTTTTTCATCATCTCTAACTTGAACTCTATAACCATTAAATAATAATTCCCCATCCTACACCACCCTAAGTGGTCCTCTTTTTTTGGTAATAAAATATTAATAAAACATCAGAAAACTTTTAATAAGACTGAGTGGTTAACTGTAAACAGTAAGAAGATATAATTGGAAAAGTAGACTTTTGTATGCCATTTCTGTTTGTGAAATTATTCAGATGAGGATATATTCTCTACGGAGGCTGCTTGATTTCTCATCTGGAAACCTAAAAACTAAATTGAGACATTTTTTTCTTTAATTTTCTACTCTCCCTCTTGATTTGTACTGAAATAAGCTTTTGTTTCATTTGTACTTATTTCTTGAGGGCACTATTTTCCATCTGCTTATTCACAGCTGGAAACCATAATCTTCTTTTTTTTTTTTTTAATTTTTATTTTGAAACCATAATCTTCTTGATCTGCTAATGTGTTTCACTATGATGAATCATGTGATAAACAAAAGCTAATGATCCTTTTGGAGATAAATATGAGAATATAATGCTCAGTAAACAAAGATCTTTCCCCTTAACTAAATCCATTATAATAAAATAGGTAAGGTGAAATAAGTAAAAATATATAACTTTTTTCAGAAATGTCTTTTAAAAACTGTGAAGCATTTCATGTTTTAATCATTGTTGAGTTGACTGCCTTTAATATGTGTCAAACTATCAATTTAAGTAGGAACTACTCAATCTCAGATTTTTAAAAAGTGTTACCTTTTTTTTTAAGATTTTATTTATTTATTTATTTATTTATTTATTTATTTGATGAAGAGAGAGAGACAGCAAGAGAGGGAACACAAGCAGGGAAGCAGGAGAAGGAGAAGCAGGCTGAACAGGGAGCTTGACATGGGGCTCTATCCCAGGACCCTGGGATCATGACCTGAGCTGAAGGCAGAGCCTAACGACTGAGCCACCCAGGTGCCCCATCCTTTTTGATTACTATTAAAATTTTGTTGTAATATGGAAAAGTAAAGCCATATGAGTCATAGTGCTTAACCTCCGACACTATAGATCTTATAACCTTAATTCCAAATAAGCTGATAATTATTAATGTACTTTATTACTCAAACAAAAAATAAAAGCCAATAAATCAAATGAATATACAAATGAAAAGAATTATCCAAAAAAACTGAAAACCAGTGCCAGATATAGTTCCTAAGAATGCTACTAGATTAATGTCAGAAATATCACACGTTCTTTACTTACTATGAAGAATGTAGGGGAAAAAAGTAATTGAGATGTACGGTTGTACCACATACATGGGCTAGAGATCACACGGAGGTTTTTTTCTTTTCTATTTTAAGATTTTTTTATTCTTTTTAAAAAAGATTTTATTTATTTATTTGACAGAGAAAGGGATCACAAGTAGGCAGAGAGGCAGGCAGAGAGAGGGGGGGAAACAGGCTCCCTGCTGAGCAGAGAGCCTGACTAGGGGCTTGATCCCTGGACCCTGAGATCATGACCCGAGTGGAAGGCAGAGGCTCAACCCATTGAGCAACCCAGGCACCCTAAGATTTTATTTTTAATCTCTATGCCCAAAGTGGGGCTCAAACTTAACAACCCCAAGATCAAGAGTCAGCCAGGTGCCCCTTATTTTCTTTTTAATTCTTATTGTATTGATGTAGGAAAGAAATAATACTTGGTACATAACAAGAGATCTCAGATATTGATTAACTTGTATTTGAATTAGAGCAATTGGGTTTCAAAAAAAGCTGCTTTCTTAGAAAAAGAACCCTCTCCTAATCTCAAAATTTTCTTTTCTTCACATTTAAGTAAAAGGAAATAATCTAAAAAGAGAAAATGTTAATTTACAAGTAAAATTTTCCTGTAATTTCTTTTTTCTGCTTTATTTTTTTCTTTTTTCTTCTTGATTAAAGATTTTTTTTCCTCTACTGTACACTGTGGAAGTCTTAACTTTCAATTAACTTCCCAGCTACCATGGAATGTTCATTATAGATGAAAGTGAAGTGGTTTTCTTTCATGTTTCAACTGAATTTTAATTACTGTATTCTGTGTGATTGGAAGAGTATAGGATTACATGTTGCCTTGGGAAAGATATCACGAGGTCTAGGACAACAAATGAAATTTTAATCTTGTCAGGGCCTTGCTTTAAAACTCTCATTTGACATGGAATGAAATCTAAATCATTGAATCAGTATTCAGGACCCAATGTGAACTAGTTGCAACCTTTATGTTCCCAACCTCATCTTCTTCCTTCTTCCACCCTAGTTAGACTGCTCAAGTAAATCATGATCTCTTCAAAATTCAGAGGAGAATTTCCTTGGGAAATTCTTGGGAGTCAATCCTTAAGCATACTCTTTTCAGACTTCTCTCTTTTTCCTTTTTCTGACATTCTTTCAAGATCTAGTTTGGGTACCACTTCCTTCCTTAATTGTAGTAATCACTTGGTGGTATCTCCCTGCATATCTGTCCACTGAATGTCCCCACCCTTTAAGAATTCTCTTTATTCTATTTATATTTCTTTCTCTGTCTTATGTTTCTGATCTGGCTTTTCAGTCTTGAGTGCTAAAGAGGTTGTTAGACATAGACCTAAGTAGAAAATAACATTGGTGTAAAATTCAGTTATAACTAATAGATATGAATTTTGCATTTCTCTTTTGCTAGCCTGCTCTGTGACCTTGTACCAATTAAACTTTCTTGAACTACAGTTGTCTAATCTGTAAAATGAAGAGAATTCCATTTGCTTTGCAATGTTAGTTTGAGAATTAGAGATAAAATATGTAAAGCACGTTGTATTATGTACATAGTAAACATTCAACAAACTACTACGGGTACTTGATTTTTGTCCCCATTCTAGTGGTAGCCACCAATAGGAAGCCCTGTTGAGTTAATTTGCACGGTTGATTTGCATCTACCTTTCCTCTTATGGGGATGCTGAAGGACATCTTTTATTTATTTATTTTTAAAGGGTTATTTGAGACAGACAGAAAGAGAGAGAGAACACCCAGGTGGGAGGAGGAGCAGAGGGAGAGGGAGAGAAGCAGACTCCCCGCTGAGCGTGGAGTCTGACATGGGCTTGATCTCACAACCCTGAGACTCTGACCTGAGCAGAAATCAAGAGTCAGACACTTACCTGACTGAGCCACCAAGGCACCCCCTGAAGGACATCTTACGTGCTTAGGAAATCCGGGGAATCTGAGGTTCTCAGCTGGGGATGATTTTGCCTCCAGTTTTGCCCCCAAGATGTATGGCTTTGTCTGGGGACGTTTTTGGTGGTTCCAGCTGGAAGATACTATTGGCATTTACTGGGTAAAGGCCAGGAATGCTGTTGAACAGTCCACAATGAACAGGGCAAAAAAAAAATTAGTCCAGTCCAAATGTCAATTGTACTGAGGATGAGAAATCCTGCTTTCAACTCATCATCTTATGGACTCTGAAAAGACAGCACAATATAGTCAAAAAAAGTCCAAGATTAAGGAGTTTTGGGTTCTAGTTCTAGTTCCTGCACAAATGGTGCATTGCAGGACAAGTAATTTAACTTATTCTTCTATCCTCTGTTTGCTACCATGTAAATTAGCTCTAGAGCTACACTGTCCAATATGGCAGTCATTAGCCACAGGTGTCTACTTAACTTAAAATTAAGTAAAAGTAAAAAATTTCTCTGGTGGTCAAGTCACATTGCAGTTGCTCAGTAGCAGTGTATGGCTAATGGCGACTGCACTGAACAGCACAAATGTGGAAAATTTGCATCATTGCAAAAGTTTTTATTGAACAGGCTGGTCTAGAGACTTCATTACATTCAGAATCAAGCCTTGATTTTTCAATATTTATAATGGAGATATGAATGACATGATCTCTAAGGTAACTTTCAGTTCTCCAGTTTTGTGATTCTGATTTTTTTAAATTTTAAGTAAACTTTGTGCCACATGTGGGCTCAAACTCATGACCCCGAGGAGCACCTGGATGGCTCAGTTGGTTGAGTGTCCAACTCTTGGTTTGGGATCAGGCTGTGATATCAGGGTCCTGGGATTGAGCCCCGCATTGGGCTCCACGCTCTGTGCAGAGTTTGCTTGTCCCCCTCCCCCACCCTTCTCAAGTAAATAAAATCTTTAAAAAAAACTTCACAACCCTGGGATCAAGACCCACATGCTCTGCCAACTGAGCCAGCCAATCACCCTTAGTTTTCTCACTCTGAAGGAGAATACATAAAGTAATGTACTTTAATAAAAGAATGGTAGATGGGTGGCTAAGAGACTTTGGAATTACCTATATTCTAATCAGTGCAATCATAATTAGAGCATTTGTCTTTACATGTCTGACCCTGAAGCTTAAACAACTTTATGGTACCTACAACAAAGATAAGGACTAGACTTCCAGTTTCTGGTTTAGCATTAAGATCTTCAAAGTCATGGGGCACCTGGGTGGCTCAGTTGTTAAGTGTCAGCCTTCAGCTCAGGTCATGATCCTGGGGTCCTGGGATAGACCCCCACGTCGGACTCCCTTCTTGGTTAGAGGCCTGCTTCTCTCTCTCCCACGCCGCCTGCTTGTGTTCCCTCTCTTGCTATGTCTCTCTCTGCCAAAGAAAGAAAGAAAGAAAGAAAATCTTAAAAAAAAAAAAAAAAAAAGTCCTCACTCCATCCTAATACCAAGTAAAATGCCAAACAAACTGAAAACTCAGTTCTACTTAGCTCCATCAGAGATGTGAAGTCACAGGGCAAAATAGTACTCCCAAAACTGAAGAGACAGGTGAATATGAAAATTACAACTTATCAGAGCAGAAATCCTTCACAGAATCTTCACTAGGGACCCAGACTGTGATGCGAAAACATAAATTATAACTGATGAACTGCTGGAGGCTCAAAGTGGGTAAGTCTGAGAGTTAAAAAATCTAGAGGGTCCCAGTCATAGGCAGGGGGCACAGTTTCGTGAGTTTTATTTCTAGGAGCTTGATGAAGTTCTCAGAGTAAATATTAGAGAAAAATCCCCTCATGCTTCCGGTATGGGAAGAGGAAAAGGAACCATTTCAAGTAACCAGGGCATTCTGTTCTTTTTTTTTTTTTTTTTTTTTTTTTTAAGATTTAATTTATTTGACAGAGAGAGATCACAAGTAGAGAGAGAGAGAGAGGAGGAAGCAGGCTCACTGCCTAGCAGAGAAAAAAACTGAAAAAATAAAAACAGAATAGCCAAGACCTGTGGAACAACTACAGAAAGAGCAACATATGTAATGGGCACACCAGAGGAGAAAAAAGGAACAGAAGAAATATTTGAAGTGATAAAGTCTGAAAATTTCCCCAAAGTAAGGACAGACACCAAATCACAGTTCCAGGAATCTGAGAGAACACCAAGTAGGAAAAATGCCAAAAAAAGCTACACCTAGACATATCATATTCAAATATTAGAATATCAAAGATATCAAAGATAGAGAAAAATATTTTTTAAAAATTTTATTTATTTATTTTTCAGAGCAAGCACAAGCAAGGGGAGCAGCAGAAAGAGGGAGAACAAGAAGCTTAATGTGGGACTCGATCCCAGGACTCGGATCATGACCTGAGCTGAAGGCAAATGCTTAACTGACTGAGCCACCCACGCTTCCCCAAGATAAGAGAAAAATCTTAAAAGAAGCCAGAGGGGGGAAAGTACCTATTTATAGAGAAGCAAAGATAAAAATTATGTCTGACTAATTTTCATAAATCATTTGAGCAAATAAAGAGTGGAGTGAATTATTTAAAGTACTGAGAGTAAAAACACCTACCTAGAATTCTGTACTTTGTGAAATTATCCTTCAAAAATGAAGGGGGTAAATACCCAGTAGTGCAATTTCAGGGTCATAGAGTAGCTCTATTTTTAATTTTTTGAGGAATCTCCACACTGTTTTCCAAAGTGGCTGCACCAACTTGCGTTTCCACCAACAGTGTAAGAGGGTTCCCCTTTCTCCACATCCTCTCCAACACACATTGTTTCCTGTCTTGTTAATTTTGGCCATTCTAACTGGTATAAAGTGGTAGTGAAAAGAAGGGCCATCTGTATCCCAGTGTTCATAGCAGCAATGGCCACAGTCACCAAACTGTGGAAAGAGCCAAGATGCCCTTCAACAGACGAATGGATAAAGAAGATATGATCCATTTATACAAAGGAATTTTATGCCTCCATCAGAAAGGATGAATACCCAATTTTTGTACCAACATGGACGGGACGGGAGGAGATTATGCTGAGTGAAATAAGCCAAGCAGAGAAAGTCAATTATCATATGGTTTCACTTGTGGAGCATAAGGAATAACATGGAGGAGATTGGGAGGAGAGGAGAAGTGAGTTGGGGGAAATCAGCGGGGGAGATGAACCATGAGAGACTGTGGACTCTGAGAAACAAACTAAGGGTTTTAGAGGGGAGGTGGGTGGGGAGTTGGGTGAGCCTGGTGGTGGGTATTATGGAGGGCACATATTGCATGGAGCACTGGCTGTGGCATAAACAATGAATCTTGGAACACTGAAAAAATAAAATTTAAAAGAAATGAAGGGGGTAGAAATAAAGACTTTCTTAGACAAAATAAATACATAAATAAATAATAAAAAAAAGGGAAATTCTTGCCTTCCAAGCAATATTAAAAGTTCTTCAGAGGGGCACCTGGGTGGCTTAGTCGGCTAAGTGTCCCATTCTTGATTTTGGCTCAGGTCATGATCTCAGGGTTGTTAGCTTGAGCCCTGTGTCAGGTTCCAGGCTGGGTATGGAGTGTGCTTAAGGTTCCCTCTCTCTCTCTCTCTCTCTCTCTCTCTCTCTCTGCCCTTCCCCCCAGCTCACTCTCTGTCTCTCTTAAAAAAATTGTTTTTCAGAGAGAAGAAAAAAGATATAGGTCAGCAACTCCAATCTACGTAAAGAGAAGAAGAGCATCAGAGAAAGAATAAGTGAAGATAAAATAAAACCTTTTATTTTTCAATGCTCTAACAATTATTTAAAGTAATACCAATAATACATTCAATTATGTGTTTATGTATATATGCATTTACATGCTTATGTATAGGTGAAATGAATGGCAGCAATGATACAGGGGATGGAGGGAGGAATTAGGAAATATTTTGTTATTATAAGGCTCTTAAAATATCTGTGAAACAGTATATGGTTATTTAAAAGTGGATTTGCTGAAGGGGTATGGGCACCCGAATGTTTATAGCAGCAGTGTCCACAATAGCCAAACTATGGAAAGAACCTAGATGTCCATCAACAGATGAATGGATAAAGAAGTTGTGGTACATATATACAATGGAATACTGTGCAGCCATCAAAACCCCCCTGAAATCTTGTCATTTGCAACGACATGGATGGAACTAGAGGGTATTATGCTAAGTGAAATAAGTCAATCAGAGAAAGACAATTATATGATCTCTCTGATATGAGGAATTTGAGAGGGGGGGATGCCATGGGGTAAGGGAAGGAAAAATGAAACAAGATAGGACTGGGAAGAGAGACAAACCATAAGAGACTCTTAATCTCAGGAAACACTATTTAAAAGACAGAGATTGTCAAAGTGGATCAAAAAATAAGACTTAACTATAGGTTGTCTATAAGAAGCAGACTTTAAATATAAAGACACATATAGGTGAAAAATAGATGGGCAGAGAAAGATAAACCATCCTAACACTAATCAAAAGAAAGAAGGAATAGCTATATTAACCTCAGACAGAGCAGACTTCAGAGAAAGAAAATTTATCAGGGATAAAGAGGGGGATTACATAATGATAAAGGGGCCAATTATCCAAGAGGATATACAAATTCATGGGGTGCCTGGGTGGTTCTGTCAGTAGGCACACGAGTCTTGATCACAGGTTTGTGAGGTCAAGTTCCATATTGGGCATGGAGCTTACTTTATTTTTTTTTAAAGATTTTATTTATTAAAAAAAAAGATTTTATTTATTTATTTGACAGAGATCATAACTAGGCAGAGGCAGACAGAGAGAGAAGGTAGCAGGCTCCCCGCTGAGCAGAGAGGCCGATGCGGGGCTTGATCCCAGAACCCTGGGATCATGACCTGAGCTGAAGGCAGAGGCTTTAACCCACTGAACCACCCAGGTGGTCCTGGAGCTTACTTTAAATAAATAAATTAACTAAGAAATAAGCAAATTCTTTTTTTTTTAAGATTTTTTAATTTATTTATTTGACAGAGAGATCACAAGTAGACGGAGAGGCAGGCAGAGAGAGAGAGAGAGAGGGAAGCAGGCTCCCTGCTGAGCAGAGAGCCCAATGCGGGACTCGATCCCAGGACCCTGAGATCATGACCTGAGCCGAAGGCAGTGGCTTAACCCACTGAGCCACCCAGGCGCCCCAGAAATAAGCAAATTCTTAATATGTATGTACTTAAGAAGAAAACATCAAATGTGAGGAAACACTGATAAAATTTCAAGGAGAAATAGATGAATCCACTCCAATTATATAAAAAAAAAATGAACAAATCCAGCAGGCAGACATAAGGACAGAGTTGAATTCAACGTCATCATCAATCATACTGGATACAGTTGACGTCTATCAACTGCTTCACACAATAGCAGAACACATATTATTCTTAAGTTTACTGGAAAATGTGTCAAGATAGACTCCATTCTGTGACTAAAACACACCTTCACACATTTAAAAGAATAGAACTTAGGGGCAAAACTGGGAGCTTTTCACCTAAGTTCAGGAACAAGACAAGAATGTCCATTCTCACCAGTTTTATTGAACATAGTACTGGAAATCCTAGACACAGCCATCAGACAACAGAAAGAAATAAAAGGCATCTAAATCATTATGGAAGAATTAAAACATTCACTATTGCAGATGACGTGAAACTATATATAGAAAACCCAAAGACACCATGGAATGAACTACTAGAACTGATAAATGAATTCAGTAAAGTTGCAAGATACAAAAGCAGGGGGAGGGGCAGAGGAAGAAGCAGATCCCCCACTGAACAGGGAGCCTGACCTGGGGCTGGGTCCCAGGACCCTGAGATCATGACCAGAGCTGAAGGCAGATGCTCAACTGACTGAGCCACCTAGGTGCCCCTAAACAACACACTTCTAAATAATATATGGTCAAAGAAGAAATTCCATGAAAAGTTAAAACATTTTTTGAACTAAATGAAAGTGTAAATACAGCTTATTAAAACTTGTGAGGTGTGGGGGCACCTGGGTGGCTCAGTCTGTTAAACATCTGCCATCTGCCTTTGGCTCAGGTCATGATCCCGTCATGGAGACTGCTTCTCCCTTTCCCCCTCCTCCCTGCTCATGCTCTCTCTCTCTCTCTGTCAAATAAATAGATGACATCTTAAAAAACACACACACACACACAAAAACTTGTGAGGTGTGCAGCAAAGTCAGTGCTAGAGGGAAATTCATAGCACTGAATGCATTAGAATAGAAGTAAAATCTAAAATCATCTAAACTTTTAGGAAACTAGAAAAAGAATAGCAGGAACAAATAAAAAATTAGAGCAGAAATCAATGAAACTGGAAACAGGGAATAATATTGAGACTCAATAAAACCAAAAACTGGTTTTAGGAAAAGATCAACAAAACCAACAAGGCTGTAGCCATGCTGACTGAAAAGGTATGGATTCAAGAGAAATGGGCAGGACAGAACTTATGAACGGGGAAGTTCAGAGCAATAATTTGTTTGTATGTCTCTAGCTCTGCCCAAGTGAAACTTTGTTCTATCTAACACAGTTGAGTATCTGCCTCAGTTGGCAGGTTGTCCGTAATGGGAATGACTGCGTGCAGGGTTTTTACAAGATATCACTACCTATCAAGTTAATCTTACTAATTTTACTGGCTTTGAATTATGGCAAAAAAGCAATCCAAGATATAATTTACCTCTCTTCTTTTAAGGAAGAGTTTTCTTTTTTAAGATTTTATTTATTAATTTGTCAGAGAGAGCATAAGTAGGGAGAGCAGCAGGCAGAGGGAGAGGGAGAAGTAGGCTCCCTGTTGAGCAAGAAGCCTGATGTAGTGCTGGATCCCAGGACTCTGAGATCATGACCTAAGCCAAAGGCAGATGCTTAACCAACTGAGCCACCCAGGTGCCCCTATAATTTACTTCTTTATGTAATTATTTTTCTGGGATGATAATGCCCTGACTGATTTACATAAGTTATCCAATAGTCTTGGTAGATGTAATTTGCATTGTTAATTAATTTAGTAACAATCTAAGGTTATATGCCTGAAATGAACTGGGACTCCTAACCCTGTTATCAGAGGAGAAGCTATTTGAACACAGAAACATCCAGTGGATTTAGGCAGACCCTTTTCAGTTCATGAGTATGCCTTTCGAAAATAAAGAGAATCCTCACTACAGTAGAGTAGGAAAGATAGAAAGGGAGGTTAGAAGCCAGTGGGAGCCAGTACTATTCAACATCAGTTACCAGAAGAACTGTCAATTATAGACCTCAAAAGAAGAATCTTAAACAGGGGAGAATCATCAGTTACAGTCCCAATAGGGAGAGGTACATTGCACCTTCTGCAAGAAATCTACTACCCCTGCAATGTGGCCAGTGAGAAACCATCATTGTGCAGAACTCGTGCTTTTGTCCAATGGACTTTCATTCAGAGCAATCCCTCCCAACTTCCTCCTCCTCCATAAAATAAAGTTCCTCTCCTTTGTTTGTTGGATTTGCATATGGTTTTGCCTTAGAGTGCATGTTCTGAATTGCAATTCTGTTATTCCCAGATAAAGCCATTTTTGCTGGCTTTAAAAAAATTTTTTTAAATTTATTATTTGAGAGAAAGAGTGAATGAGAGAGAGAGCACGAGTAGGGGGGGGTAGGGGCACAGGGAGAAGCAGACTCCTCACCGAGCAGGGAGCCCGATTTGGGGCTTGATCCAGGAACTCCAGGATCATGACCTGAGCCTAAGGCAGCTGCTCAAACGACTGAGCCACCCAGGCACCCCTCTGGTTTTCTTTTTAAGGTTAACACGTTTTGTCAGGAAAATTAGGCCAGAAATATGATTTTAACATAAGGCCATGTTGTTTCAGAAGGCAACTAACAGTCTTTTTTTTTTTTTTAAATATTTTATTTATTTATTTGACATAGAGAAGCAAGAGCGAGCACAGGCAGACAGAGTGGCAGGTAGAGGCAGAGGGAGAAGCAGGCTCCCTGCCAAGCAAGGAGCCCGATGTGGGACTCGATCCCAGGACGCTGGGATCATGACCTGAGCCGAAGGCAGCCGCTTAACCAACTGAGCCACCCAGGCGTCCCGGCAACTAACAGTCTTAATAAGAAAATGTGTTCTCCAGATGGCAAATGTGTTTGCCTTGAGGTATATCTGAAGATAAAGAGGTTTTAGCTTCATTAGCGGAGACACCTAAGTATTGGTTAAGGACCCACTCATAAAACTGATGCTTATCCCCACTCCAGGGAGATGTCAGAAATCTCAGCAGTGGAAGACTTGTTTTCATCTTGCTGACACCTAGATGTCATCTAAATGCAGCAGAATTTGACAGACTCACGAAGAGACTTAGAGTAATACACAGACGTATGGCGAAATAGACTATTTCATTTTATAGTCTGCAAATATGTATTGGGCACTTATTGTGTAGAAGACACTATTCAAGGACCTGAAAATATATACCGGTGAATAAAGTCCCTGTTTTTCCTTTTTTTTTAAGATTTTATTTATTTATTTGACAGAGATCACAAGTAGGCAGAGAGGCAGGCAGAGAGAGGAGGAAACAGGCTCCCCGCAGAGCAAAGAGCCTGATGCGTGGCTTGATCCTAGGACCCTGTGATCAAGACCCCAGCCAAAGGCAGAGGCTTTAACCCACTGAGCCACCCAGGCACCCAAGTCCCTGTTTTAATAGTGCTTACATTTTACTGGGGGAAATTCATAATAGACAAAGAAATTGTATGTCAGCTGTTAGGTGTTACAGTGAAAAATAGAGTAAGGGAGAAAAAGGGATGCTATTTTCCAAAGAAAAGGATGAGGGATGCTTTACTGATGTCTTATAGTGTTTGGGCTGGTATAACAACTGCCACAGACTGGGTAGATTACAAACAATTTTTTTTTAAAGCTCTATAGGCTGGAAGTCCAAGATAGGGTGATTATGTGAATGCCATCTTCCAGATCCCAGACATCTTGTATTCTCACGTAGTGAGAAGGGCTAGGGAAGCTCTCTGAAATTGATTTCATAAGAAACTAATCCCATTCATAAGGACTCCTCCCTCAGGCTCTACTTTCAAAGGCCCTACCTCCTAATACCATTATTTGGGGTGTTAGGATGTCAATATAAGAATTTTGGAAGGACACAAACATTCAGACTATCCTAACGGAAAAGGTGATTCTTCAGCAGAGACGTGAAGATTGTGTGTGGACATTTGGGGAAGGAGCATTCCAAGGAGAGGGACAGCTTATGTAAAATCACTGTGGAGTAGCTTTGTGAATTTTAGGAGCAGCAAGGAAGCCATTGGTCTGGACTGAAATAAGGGAAGGCCAGTATAGTCGGGAGAACTTAGAGAGCTGAGTGTGGAAGGAAAACTCAGGTCCTTGTTCACTGTTTTAAGTGGGATGGGAAACCACTGGAGAGTTTTTAGGAGAGGGGTGACATCTTATTTCTAGGTTAAAAGGTCACTTTGCTTACTGTGTTGGGAGATCCGTGGGTGAGGAGAGTGCAGAGGCAGGGGCTGTTATAATAACCTCAAAAAGATTTAGTGGTAACTCACCTCAGAGTGGTAGTGGTGGTGGTAAATAAAAAGTAAAGGAATGGGCATGGCTGTGTTCCAACCAACTTTCCAACACTAAAACTTGAATTTCACCTAATTTTCAAATGTCACTAAATATTCTTTTATTAATTTTTAAATACGTACCAAGCAAGACAGTCCGCAAAACCTAAAATATTACTGTTTACAGTTTGCCAAATTTTGGTATAGATGAAACAAGATAGGACATTAGTTGGTAATCTTTGAAGATGGGTGATGGTATGTGGAGTTTCCTTATACTCGTTTACTTTTGTATATGGTTGACATTTTTCATAATACAAAGTTTTTACAACGTTTGGGTATACCAGAGGTGATTAATCTACGTATCTTCCCATTCCATTTAGACTAATATCTCCTGAAAGTTGTCTGTATCTAGGAAATGCAGCCTTTGCTTTTTGTTTTCAAGAAAAAGCAAAAACCCTTTGAAGCCTTTAGTATTGTCAAAATAACCTCTTCGGATCGGACATTTCGCAACGTGGAAAGTAAAAAGCACAAACGCGAATAGGGGAAAAGGACTTTTTGTTTTGTTTTGTTTTCACATTAGTATACGCGCCCAAGACCAAACCCCTTTCTACACAAAATCAAGACGAAATCCCCTCCAGTTAGCACTCCAGGATTCTCCGCCCCCGGATGAATCCCGGAAATGACGCCGTCAGCCGAACGCTACCGTCCCCTGTCGTGGCGGGGCAAGAACGTCAGCACGTCGGTCAGCCTCCATGTCCAGCCTGGGTACGACTCGCTGGAACGCCCAGCTGGCGCCAGTCCCCGAATCTTCGGGAGCACGGTCGACTGCGACTGCGCAGGAATGCTGGGGCGGGTCTTCAAGTCACCCGCCCCCTTCCAGCCTGTGCGGCCAATGAACAGCTCCTGCCCCGGGGCCGGATAAATCCTCAGAGGCCGGAGTGATTAGCCGAGAGGACGGTCCCGCCCTTGGCTCGTCCAGGCCTTCGCTCCCCGCCTCGCTCGGTCCCCGCCCCGCCTCCCTCTCCCGCCCGCCTGTCCTGCTGCGAGGTGACACGGGGCTTCGGCTGGGGAAGGGGGCGAGGGAAGTAAGTTAGACGTCGGCCTGGCGGCCTTGGCGCAGCCCCCCCCATGTGAGCGCGGTGAGGGGAGCGGGTCTTGGGGACGAAGTGGCTGTGTGGCAGATGTGGGAGGGCCCGGGGTGCGCTGTAGAGTCTGGGGCAGCTGTGAGGGGGCGAGGGGGACCCGGGTGTGTCCCAGTGCGGTCGGCCGGGCGTGGATAGCGGGTCGGAGGATGCCGAGCTCGCGTCGCTGCATTTCCAGAGCTTCTCCTCGCAGCTTGGCACACCTTAGGTTTGCCTCTGTTGTGGTTGTCTGGGATGCGGGGAGGCAATTTAAAGATCCCTGAAAACACTGGGAGGGTCTGTGCTGCTCCTTTCTTCTTCCCGGATGGAGAGGTTGTGAGGCCAGGTGGGCTGGGCAACTTTCACTCTCCCATACTGTTAAAATAAACAAACCAGGAATTCTTCACCCTCCTCCCCACGCCCTGCCCTGCGACGGAACGACAAACATTCCCAACAAGTTTTGAGAAGCGGACTAGAAAATTCTAAGGGATTCTTTGTCTTTGAAATACAGCACTACTGAGTGTGGCTTTATGTTTATAGAAAATAAACGAGTGGCAACAGGATGAATTTTTGGTTATGAGTACTCATCTTTCAGGATCTGCCGTAGGGAATTCTGACTTGATGTTGGTGTGAAATATTGTGTTGGCTGTGATGTTTTCCTGAAGCACTAGTTTCTGTGAACTCAACTAGAAAAGCTTAGCTGGTTGTTTGCGGGAAGTGAAGTAAAATCATCTATAGTTCTGATAAATCTACATTTTTAAAAATATGGTCTTTGTTTCTAGCAAACCTTTGCGTATTTTTCTCTTTCGCAGATTTATTTAATCGCCCAGCTACACTGATGAAGATAAGTTGGAGTAACTGCTTGAACTGAATTTTATTGGCCAGAAGACAGTCCATTTGTTTCACTTCTTTTTGTTTTCCCTGCTGCTTTGAGCTTTACTGTAACGGCTGAAAAATTTGGAGAATAAAATGAACATGCTGTGGTCTTGAACACAATTTTTTTTGGAGGAAAAATTAAAGTGCCAGAGTGAAAGTCAGAATGGCATCCAGAGAGAGGCTCTTTGAACTTTGGATGCTTTATTGTACAAAGGTAATTGCTTTCCTTTTTATTTCTAAGTTTTAAAATACTTTGTTATAAAATTTTGTGACTGGCTTTATTTTATTTAATGGAGTAGCATATTTTTATTCATAGTGGTGAGGCCAAATTTAAAAACATGGAGTTTTCTGTTTTCCACCTTTCCAGGTTTGAACACATACACAATACTGACAAATTTTTAAATCCTGTAGGTATGGTTTTGATCTTTCTTTCTTTAACAGAGAGAGATCACAAGTAGGCAGAGAGGCAGGCAGAATGAGAGAGGGGGAGAAGCAGGCTCCCTGCTGAGCAGAGAGCCCTATGCGGGGCTCAATCCCAGGACCCTGAGATCATGACCCCAGCCGAAGGCAGAGGCTTTACCCACTGAGCCACCCAGGCACCCCTGGTTTTGATATTTTTCTTAAGTGATCCCCAAATTATATGTGATATTATGACCTTAGGAGAAAAATAAAATATTTGTTTATGTGTTTTTCTTTTTCTCCCACAAATTGGAGGTGGGATAGAGATATTTTTATGAGAAGAGCATTCAGCATTTTTCCTATAGTTAACCTTTTAATTAGCTTAAAAAAGGTTATTGCTTATGTGAAAATGGTTATTGGTTTGAGGTGGTTACTATAAGTTTACTGCGATGATAGGACCTTCTGAGTGTTGTCTCATTTGAGACTCACAAAAATCCTGTGAGATGGGTTTTGTAATTATCCCCTTTTGCTGATATGAAAATTGACGCAGAGGTTAAACAGGCTATGAGAAGCAGAACCACCTGAGTCAGGTCCATGCTTTTATCCATTATGACTTCTTAATATATTTTATTTTTGCATTTTTTAAAAGATTTTATTTATTTATTTGACAGACAGAGATCACAGGTAGACAGAGAGGCAGGCAGAGAGAGAGGAGTAAGCAGGCTCCCCGCTGGGATTATGACCTGAGCTGAAGGCAGAGGCTTTAACCCACTGAGCCACCCAGGCACCCCTATTTTCGCATTTAAAAGGAAATTTTTGTGTTTGTCTTTATGTGAATTTTTACACCTTAGCTTTGATTTGGGGTTGTTGGGGGAGAAAGATACTACTTAAAAACATGTTTTTCAAGAGAGGAGCTACATTAGTAGTTTGAAGATATTGGCGAGGGTTAGAGAAACATCTCTAATTTACTACTTGAGTTACTTTAAGTCTGGTGAAGTTCTCAAGTCTCAGCTTCTGTTTCTGCATTATCCCTCTGGGCTCCTTTTTTATTCAGCTTTTTAAAGAACAAGTTATTCTTTAACAAACGATCTCAGTTATCTCTAATACTAAATTTTAGAGATCACACTGGAATTTTCTTTGACTTCCTGGTTTGGTAGTTCTCAAAATTACTGAAGGACATCCACTTTGAAATGTTTGATATGGATTTTTAAAATAGCTTTTTAGTCTTGTGTAATTTAATGCCAGAAATGTCTTTTTAAAAATAGACCACTCTTCTAATAAAAAAGGAATTTAATTCACCACTTTTGAAAATAGTCACTAACACATGTCAGCCAAAAATTAAAATGCATTTTAGTATGAATGTCTGGTGGTCTAAAAATGATTTATTTAAAAATACATTAAACTTAGTAGGTTTTATATTTTTAGGATGATAAAAGGTAAATGGCATTACATTGTCTTGTTCATTAGTTATGTTGCTTGTAGGTGGAGTTCTTGTTTTGTCATTGTGCTTATTGAAAAGTTGGTATGGGGCACCTGGCTGGTTCAGTTGGTAGAGTGTGCAACTCATGATCTCGGGGTTGAGAGTTTGAGCCCCACATTGGGTGTAGAGATTACTTAAAAATAAAATCTTAAAAAAAAAATAGTTTGTTGGCATACCCAGAGTTTTATTCTTTTTTTTTTTTTTTTTTTTAAAGATTTTATTTATTTATTTGACAGAGAGAGATCACAAGTAGACGGAGAGGCCGGCAGAGAGAGAGAGAGAGGAGGAAGCAGGCTTCCTGCTGAGCAGAGAGCCCGATGTGGGACTCGATCCCAGGACCCTGAGATCATGACCTGAGCCGAAGGCAGCGGCTTAACCCACTGAGCCACCCAGGCGCCCCCCCAGAGTTTTATTCTTGATAACTTAATATAAATATGAATCTTCACTCTTTTTATGAAGATGTCTGAGTAGATAACGAAGACCCTTCATGGTCAAATTTTAAAGCCTATTTTTGGACAGGAAGATAAGTCACTCCCCCTTTTTTTTATAAATCCATTTTTATGTTTAAGATTTAAATCAGTTGTGCAAGTAATAAGATTTAAGATTTTTTCGATTTTCAAAAATTGTTATTAAAATAATGATTTAATGTTTCATCAGTTTAAGTATAAGCTTGTAAGCTAGGTAACAACTTTTTTTTCTACCAACACCTTGAATTCAAATAGTTTCCAAATATATATCCTAGATTTAACACTTCTGCTCCCCTGTTGAGGATGATTACCAAATGCCCAGGTCCCTATACCCTAGGCTTATTGTTCTCATTCTAGCATTTTGTCTTTCAAAACACCTGCCTTTTTTTTTTTTCACCCAACTTTAAATACCGTTTTTAACACCTTTGATGGGCCATCAGTCTTCTTCAGGATTGCACAGATCTTTTACCTTAGCTCCAACTTGGACTTCTTTGTGGGCTTGTAATTGAGAAGTCAAGTTTTGGTTCTGCTCCTATTTTATTTTGTGACCTTGAGCAAGACTTACCTCTTTGGTCTCATTTTCTCATATTTCATTTAAGAGTGTGTGTGTGTGTAGGGAAAATGCTTGCTTAACTCACCGTTAAGATTTTCATTTGTTTTGACCTCGGAGTGAGGCGTATTTTGTCCTTATGCTTGTGGATTGTCATATAGACCTTTTTAAGTTCATCTTTTTTAAGCTTTTCCTTATGGAAAATTTCAAGTGGACATAAGATAATATAGTGAACACTTTTGTATCTGTCATCCTGTTTCGATTCATGTTCAGTAATGTTTTCATCAATAATCTACTACTCCTGCATTGTTTTAAATCCTAGACAACATAATCTTATCTAATAAGTATTTAAAAGTATATCTATAAAACAAGAACTCTTCTTAAAAACAATCAGAATACGATAATTCTTTGAATCATCAAATACCTGGTCAGTATTCAAACTTTTCTATAGTATCATAAATTTATTTTCCTGCTGTTTGTTTGATTCAGTATTTAAAGTATACACATCATATTTGTTGAAAATGTCTGTTAAATATTTTAACATGTCTGTTAAATATTTCTCCCTCACCATACTTTTTGTTCCTTCTATTTATTTGTTGACAAAACCAGCTTTTGACTTTAGCGTTTTCCTCAGTCTGGATTTTGCTGGTTACATCCTTGATTATAATTGTTTTTCTCTCTTGGTGTCTGCACACTAGCAGATCTAGAGACTTGGCTGATTCACATTCTGTTTGGTGGGGGAAGCCTAGAATAATTTATAAGTGTCTCCGCTATCAGTGAGTTTTACCTACATGTATTGATTTTTTCATTAGGAATTTGCAAAACTGTGATATTCCAATTCTATCATTTCTTTATTGGCAGAACATACATAGATAAGCGTTCTCTTGTCAGCTGTTTGACAGTTCCTTGAAGGGAAAGCAAGCAGAATAAATATTTGATTCTTTCTCTTTGTTTTAATGACTGGATTTATTAGCATCCCCCCAAGGTGACCACTTATCTTTCTTAAGTATCGAGTTGATCTTTTTTTTTTTTTAAGATTTTATTTATTTATTTGAAAGAGAGCGAGAGGGAGAGAGCACAAACAGGGAGAGTGGCAGGCAGAGGGAGAGGGAGAAGCAGGCTCCCAGTTGAGCAGGGAGCACAGTGTGGGGTTCATCCCAGGATCCTGACCTGAGCCGAAAACAGGCTCTTAACTGACCCAGGTGCCCCACAAGTTCATCTTTAATGATTAAAATTTAAATATTGTCTACCATTTTGCTGCCCTAGTTGGTGTGCTATACATACCAAACATCGTATACATGGCCGATAAAGAAGATGACTTTGAAAATTTTTGAAAATCTGCTCTAGAGTGGTAAGGTTAGGACATCCTCCGTATTTGCCACAGTGCTAACCAGCATAGGTATTCCACAGTGCATTAGTTATAGATCAATATTAAGATACTATTCTAGGGTTTTTGTGTAATGTAATGTTTTAAAAGTTACCACTTAGAATTATAAAATTTTAGTAGGTGTTTAAATAGGGTAATATCAGAAATAGTCCTTGGGTCATACTGTTTAGGTAGGCAAAAGAAAAGAGAATATATAAATATGTTTTCTATTAGTCTGGGTTTGGTTGTAAGCTTAAATGCTAGTGATTAAAGGCTTTCAAGTACAATTAAATTACTGGCTTCAGTTTTTAGCAGGTGGCTTTCCACATATTAAACTTGATATTTAAAAAATTGGGGTAGGGTGCCTGGGTGGCTTAGTGGGTTAAAGCCTCTGCCTTCGGCTCAGGTCATGATCTCAGGGTCCTGGGATGGAGTCCCGCATCGGGTTCTCTGCTCAGCAGGGAGCCTGCTTCCTCCTCTCTCTCTCTGCCTGCCTCTCTGCCTACTTGTGATCTGTCTGTCAAATAAATAAATAAATAAATAAAAATCTTAAAAAAAAATTGGGGTAAAAAACTTGGCTATTAGTTTTTCTTTTTTTCTTTCTTTCTTTCTTTCTTTTTTTTTTTTTTTTTTAAGATTTTATTTATTGATTTGACAGAGAGAGAGATCACAAGTAGGCAGAGAGACAGGCGGGGGTGGGGGGAAGCAGGCTCCCTGCTGAGCAGAGAGCCTGATGTGGGGCTTGATCCTAGGACCCTGAGATCATGACCTGAGCTGAAGGCAGAGGCTTAACCCACTGAGCCACCCAGGCGCCCCTTGCCTATTTGTTTTTCTAACCAAACTTTTCAGGTCTGATTTTTCACTTTCTCCTTCTAGGAGTAGAAATTAATTGCATTGTTAGAAACATGCATCTTCTTAGTGGCTTATTTGTTAATGTCATGTAGTTATTATTACATAATATAGGAAGGATGATTTCTGAACACCCAGCATTCCTACGTTCTACAGATAATTTCACTAGATTATGTAGTCTGAACTTTTCTTACCTCCAAACGGTCATACACACCCAGGATCAAGGATTTCATTAACAGTGCATTTCATATAGCTCTTATAAGTTAAACATTAATTTGAACAGGTTTAATCATGTATCTGTATTTTAGTTTAGTACTTAACTATTTCTTGTCTGAGCATATTTTTCTTAAGTTTTAAAGACAAATTGATTTACATTTTAGTGCATATTATCTGTCGTAGGCACCATGTTATTCCCTGTATCCTTTGACTTTTTTTTACATAATGTGCTTATGGTAAGAGAGAGAGTGCTGAGTTTTCATCTCTATATTATCCTACAACTTTTTGGAATTCATATATTATAAGTAGCAAGACATACATGTATCATAAAATCCTTCTCTCAACTCCCCTTGGATAGGCATTAGGATATATTTCTGTTCCACGTTTAGCCTTTTGGGAGTGCTATAGTTGATCCCCAGAATATGCAAAAGAGAAACTGAACTTCTCAAATTCTTAGATAAGATTAAGTTATTTTTGTTCTGTGTAGTGGAAAGTATCAAATGCATGAACTCACTAAAAAGATACAAGGTGACTCAAAAGCATCATGACATTTGAAATGTGGCAATGTGGGTTGAAAATTTATGGTTCATTTTGGTCATTTGTTTTTTTTTTTTTTGGATACTCATTTTACACTAAAAAGTTTTGGGAAGCTACAGAATTAGCCAAGATTTAGTCCCAGTTTGCTTCTGAGCTTAAGGAAGGACCTGACAAGAGGTTACATAATTTCTTCATGTTAACAGTTTTCTCATCTGTGAAATGGAAAGGAATAACTATTTTTGCATCTCAGAGTTGTTGAGAAAAGATGAATTGATTATATTAAATGCACTGTAAGGCTATGAAATATAAAATGTTATCTTTGTTAGTTTTGAAATACATGTATGAGCTGGAGAGTGTATCATTACTTCCATTTTGCCTTTATTTAATATTACAGAATAATATTCAAATCTTTTTATCTAGTGATGAAGCAGTGCTCATCAGTCTTAATTTTTTTTTAAGATTTTATTTATTTATTTGACAGAGATCACACGTAGGCAGAGAGGCAGGCAGAGAGAGAGGAGGAAGCAGGCTCCCCACTGAGCAGAGAGCCTGATGTAGGGCTCTCATGGGATCATGACCTGAGCTGAAGGCAGAGGCTCTAACCCACTGAGCCACCAGGTGCCCCTCTTCAGTGTCTTAATTTCTAATCTGTTTTTATTTTTCTTTCAAACATAGTGCTTAATTATCCTAATATGAGATTTTTTTTTTTTTTTTTTACTCTAAACAAGTTTGTTTTGGACCTTGGTGATGCTCCATTTCCTGCTGTTGCCCTTTGTCCTGCTAAATCTGGAATATGACTGAAATAGATAGTTTTGCAATGAGCTCAGAGTAAACTTCCTTTTCAGAATAAAAGTTTTGCTTCATAAAGAAAATAGAATTTAGAGTTGTTTTATTCAAATAAAAAGGCAAGTACCTCTTTTTTAAATGTAGATTTGGAAAAAAAGGGATGAACATAAACTCTTCCAATGAGAAAATTATAATTTAATTATAATCCAAAGTGAAGCTTTTAGTAAGATGCCTCAATATACATCAGCCCTTATAATTTAACCTATATTTAATAAGTTTCTGGTATGTGTAATATAGAAAATGGCTCTTAATCTTTTGTGGCTTAATAATGACTTTGTATATAAGGAAAGTAAAGTTTGACTTGAAGCAAAACAAAAAAAATTGCTAGCAGCTCAGTAGTAGTGGTTTACCTGTTTGTTTTAGGGTTAGATGTGAAAGCAAGAAATGAATATTTTATATCAACAAACATGGAAGTAGCCTTTAGGAAAGGAATATTACCCTTGTGGTTTGACTTGAGGAGCTCATGCACCACTTGAAAGAGTTGTTAAGATGCATGAATATTTTTTTTTTTTTTTTGAGTATCAGAATTTGAACTTCCCTGGTAGAAAGTAGAATTGATAGCACTTAATTGTGTAGATAGGAGCATGAGTGAAAAATAATAGGCTAAAATAATTTTCAGTTTTTTTCTTGGGAGATTCAGGTTTATTGGCAATTACTGAAGAGTTATATAGAAGTAAGAAGAGAAGAAGGTCATAGGGAGCCCTGGGGAACATTATCATTTAAGAAGAGGATAGAAGAAGGGTTTGTAAAGGGTTTATAAAGGAGGAGAACCAGGAGTGAGTAGTTGCGTCAAGTAGAGGGCTTTTATAAAGAAGGGACTAGTCAATACTGTCAAATTCAGTATGGCAATAAAGAAAAGCATTATGGAACATATATTGGAATGGATAGTTAAGAGATTATTGTTGGGGTGCCTGGGTGGCACAGACTCTTGGCTCAGGTAGTGATCTCAGTGTTGTGAGACTGAACCCCACGTGGGGGCTCTGTGCTTAGCAGGGAGTCTGCTTCCCTTCCTCTCCCTCTACCCACCTCCCCATGCCTTATCTCTCTTTCTCTCTCTCAAATAAATACTTTTTAAAAAAGAGATTATTATTGGCTTTATTTAGCCAAGTAACTCTAAAACAAGTGGGAAAAAATGTTAAAAATATAAATCCCCACTTCATTAATTTTTAAATTAAAAGTAGCAGGCTTAAAATTACTGCCAAACTGCTCCTTTTAAGGTTTGAAAATGTTAATTTTGATTTTTGTACTTCTCTGGCCAAGGGACCTTTATTGCTGTCTATACCACACTTTGCATGGCACTACTCTAGAATATCTGAAAAATTTCAGATTGCCAAGAATCCATCTGTAATTTGAAAAATGTAGCTCTGCAAATTGCAGAGTGACTAATATTCGTTGGTAGCAGTGCAAATGTGACCATTGAAATTGAGTACTAGTTACAAGGTAGTCCACTTTAATATACTTAAATTAATTTGAAATTAATAGAAATGTAAATACAAACTTCACAAACTTTTATATGAAACTTATGGAACCAGAAATATTTCTAATAATTCCCAGGGTTCTTGGACATGTTTTGGGAAACCTTGATCAGTATTGACACGTTGTTGCTACCTTACCTTTTCTATAGCTTCCTTTCCCTATTGCAAAATTACTTGGCAGGTTTATTACAAGGGGGTGAAATTTGGGATCAAGAATCTAGTCTACCACCTTCTGATTTCTTGGTTACAGTTATTCATATCTTTCCCATATATAAAATCTGCTTCATCTCCATTTTAAGAATTCCAGAAGTCTCATTCAATCATGGAATTAGTTGAAACCCAAGATCTTGTAATATGTATTAGGTCTAGTTGTGGTTTTTATTGATACTGAGACCCGTGACCTCAGAAGATACTGTTGGTATCTGGCCCCGATCAACCCAACATACTGTAGTAACTGAAATAGGAATGCCACAATAAAGACTCTTGAAACAACAGAAAGAATGGGAGGCATATAGGAGGCTTTGGTCCACAGCAATTCTGAAAACTGGGCAAATGTGTCCTGGTCTCTTTACTTTCAGAGAAGGAATGTTCCCATGGTTCTGTTCTTGGGTATAGTTGCACAGGCCACTGTTCTTTATTGCTCTTGGCTCCATATTCTTAGATGTTCTATTGGTACATCTGAGGAGGGCACTGGAGACCATACTTTCTTATGACTGAACAACTCATCTGGCTTTCTGCATACAGAAAGTCCCCTATAGAAAATGGGAAGTCCACTTTCTAATTCTTCTGCCTTCACTTATTTTCTCTTGTCTTAGAAACTACGTTGTCTAATAACTCCAGCATGATGTTCTGTAGTATTTGAAATAAAAGACATATTTGTCTTCCCCTTCACTTTAGCGGGGAAAATGCTGGGGTTTCCTGTTAGGTTAGCTTCAGGCATTGGGACTAAGACCTGTAATGTATAGTTCCTCTAACTCATGGATCAGATTTATGGTAGGTAAATGATAGATGTTTTATTTTATTCATTTTTTTCTTAGGTATACTATTGATACTTCTAATGCAGGTTTGCTACTTTTACAATATATTATAAAACTACTTAGAATAGTTTTATGTGTGTACTTGTTAAGATGTGGATAATTAGACTATTCCTAAGTTCCAGAAAAATACTAAAGTTGAAAAAGTTATGAAAAAATCATAACTTACTTTAATCTTTGGTAGTTAGTGGTTGCCATTTTAAATATTCTCCTTTATTAGAATCATTATGAATTATAAGTAGGTACATTTGGAATCAGGCACTGCACTTAATTCTCAGTAGTCCTTCATTTTAAAATAGGTAAAATATAATGCTAATAGATCAAAGTTTATTGCCCTGTAGTATATGAATTTAAGTGTTTGACCTACCTAACTTGCTTTTTTTGTTTATACTTAGAGGTTTTGATAAACTTTTGATTTATTTTATGAAAATGGTATTTATTTTTTCAGAAAATTTTATTCTGGTCATTAAAAATCTACCAAGATGTGGTAGCTATCTGAAATGACTGGCATCTATCATAACTGTAAATCAGTTCCTTTGATGTTGTCAGAATTCAGACAAGAGTTAGCAACACTCATTTCCTCCTCATTTCCTCAGCTTTTACCAAAAAGAATGGAAGTCACCTTATTTCTTTTTCAATAAGGAAAACAGGGAGCTCTGCTCTTAAATATATTTAATATGTACTATACTGTTTTTTTAAAACTTTTTTTTTTTAGTAAAATGTGTGTGCATGGGCCAGCAATGGCACTGGGGGGATGGGGAGGAAGAAGGGCAGAGAGAGATGGAGAGAGAGACTCTTAAGCAAGCTCCACACCCAGCGCCAAGCTCAACATGGGGCTCAGTCTCACAATACTGAGATTGGGACCTGAGCTTAAATCAAGAGACAGACACTTAACTGGTTGAGCTACTATACTGTCTTTTAAAATATTCAAAGTAATGTCTTCTTATCTATATCTAAGGCATATCAACCTTTTCTCTTTTTTCTTTTAAATTAAATTTTTTTAAATTAAATTTTTTTTGTTTTTTAATTAACAGTAATGTATTATTTGTTTCAGGCATACAGCTCTGTGATTTATCAGTCTTACCCAACACCCAGCGTTTACCACAACACATACCCTCCCCAATGTCCCATCACCCAGCCACCCCATCCCCCAGCCACCCCATCCCCCATCCCCCTCCCCTCTGCAACCCTCAGTTTGTTTCCTAAGATTAAGAGGCTCTTATGGTTTGTCTCCCTCTCTGGTTTCATCTTGTTTTCATTTTTTCTTGTCTTCCCCTATGATTCTCTGTTTTGTTTCTTAAATTACAAATATCAGTGAGATAATATGATAATTGTCTTTCTCTGATTGATGTGTTTTGCTTACAATAATACCCTCTAGTTCCATTCACCTTGTTGCAAATGGCAAGATTTCATTTTTTGATGGCTGAGTAGTATTCCATTGTAGATATATACCACATCTTCTATATCCATTCATCAGTTGATGGACATCTGGGCTCTTTCCCTAGTTTGACTATTATGGACATTGCCGCTATAAACATTGGGGTACAGGTGCCCCTTTAGATCACTACCTTTCTATCTTTGGGGTAAATACCTGGTAGTGCAATTGCAGGATCATAGGGTAGAGCTGTTTTCAACTTTTTGAGGAACCTCCATACTGTTTTCCAGAGTGGCTGCACCAGCTTGTATTCCCACCAACAGTGTAGGAGGGTTCCCCTTTCTCTGCATCCTCGCCAACATCTGTAGTTTCCTGATTTGTTAATTTTAGCCATTCTGAACTGGTGTGAGGTGGTATCTCATTGTGGTTTTGATTGTTATTTCCCTAATGCCGAGTGATGTTGAGCACTTTTTCATGTGTCTGTTGGCCATTTGGATGTCTTCTTTGCAGAAATATCTGTTCATGTCTTCTGTCCATTTCTTGATTGGATTATTTGTTCTTTGGGTGTTTCAACATTTTTAATTTATGTCTTGTGACTTAAATTCAAACTCAGAGTTGTCTATTCACATTGAACCAAAGCATTAACTGATTCATACGTCTCTTAAAAAAGTTTACAATTTGCCTCTAAAAAAATTCAGTTTTGGGGCACCTGGGTGGCTCAGTGGGTTAAAGCCTCTGCCTTCAGCTCGGGTCATGATCTCAGGGTCCTGGGATCGAGTTCCGCATCAGACTCTCTGCTCAGCGGGGAGACTGCTTCCTCCTCTCTCTCTGCCTGCCTCTCTGACTACTTGTGATCTCTGTCTGTCAAATAAATAAATAAAATCTTTAAAAAAAATTAAAAAAAAATCAGTTTTGTTTGATATATTTAATTGTCAAATTATTTTTCATGACATTAAAACATTTGAATAGTAAGAAAGATAAGTACTATTTTAATTTATGGTATCATTGTGAGGTGAATTTATACTTTTTTATTGAGAAATTTTGACTTAGGATTTTTGTCAAAATACAATATTTAAATAAGTTTTTTTTTTTTTTTTTTAAAGATTTTATTTATTTATTTGACAGAGAGAGATCACAAGTAGGCAGAGAGGCAGGCAGAGAGAGAGAGAGAGAGGGAAGCAGGCACCCCGCTGAGCAGAGAGCCCGATGTGGGACTCGATCCCAGGACCCTGAGATCATGACCTGAGCCAAAGGCAGCGGCTTAATCCACTGAGCCACCCAGGTGCCCCTAAATAAGTTTAAATAAAAATTTCAATTTTTGAGTGAATGAGCTTCCTTTTAGGCATAAAAATACATAAATTTTCTAATTTAGATTTATGTTCTAAGGAAAGTAGTGTTTTATGTTAGAATTACAATTTTTTAAATTTAAGATACAATTAGTTATAGAAAATACAGACATGCTAAAAGTAAAAAATTTCATTTTTAGAGATTTTCAGTTAAAGTACTTTATGGGTGTCTATAAATTAATTACCTTTACTACTGTGAATCATTAAGATATTAAATTTGAAAAACTTCAACCTGACATGAAACTTCAACTTTAAGATTTTAAGCTCCAATTAAAAAGTATCAGTGTTATTTTTGGTTAATACATTCACAATGGTAGGCTTTTCTTAAAAGAATTCACTGTAGGTAGGGGTGCCTGATTGGCTCAGTTGTAAGAGTATGCAAGTCTTGATCTCAGAGTCTTGAATTTGAGCTCCATGTTGGGTATAGAGATTACTAAAAAAAAAAAAATAAACTTAAGAAAACCTTAAAAAAACAAACAGAATTCAGGGACTCCTGGGTGGCTCAGTCCATTAAGCATCTTTGGCTCAGGTCATGTTCCCAGGGTCCTGGGATCATGTCCTGCATCAGACTTCTTGCTTAGCTGGGAGTCTGCTTCTCTCTCTGCCTGCCGTTCCCCCTGCTTGTGTGCTCTCTGTCAAATAAATAAATAAATGAAATCTTAAAAAAAAGATTTTATTTTTAAATTTTATTTATTTGACACAGAAAGGCAATGAGAGAGAGAGAGAGGGAGCACAAGCAGGAGAAGCAGCAGAGGGAGAGGGAGAAGCAGGCTCTCCACTGAGCAGGGAGCCTGAAGTGGGGCTTGATCCCAGGACCCTGGGATCATGACCCAAGTGGAATGCAGACGCTTAAGGACTGAGCCACCCAGGTGCCCCAAATAAATAAAATCTTAAAAAAAAAAAAAAGAAAAAAAAAAGGATTCACTGTAGTCCAATTCAACTAGTTATTGGGTGCCTGCTGTATACAAATGTTATTTACTGTCATCTTATCCCTTGAATTGTGTATTTTTCTCTTTTTAAAAATTTTTAAACTTCATTTTTAGAGCAGTTTTAGGTTCATAGCAAAATTGAACAGAAAGTACAGAGAGTTCCTTTGTATTTCCTGTCCTTACATATGTACAGCCTTTCCTGCTAGTAGCATGCCATACCACAGCGGTACATTTGATCACTTGACTGCCTTCCCAAAAACACCTGAGTCAGACATTTCTTTACCTGTCTACCGTGTGTGAAACTCCAAGGTGAGCACAAAATTAATGCAGCGAGTCATGTTATACCTAACATTAAAACATTCCAGATGTTGTCTTTTCTTTTTTCTTTTTTTTTTTTTTTAAGATTTTTATTTATTTATTTGACAGAGAGAGATCACAAGTAGACAGAGAGGCAGGCAGAGAGAGAGAGAGAGAGGGAAGCAGGCTCCTTGCTGAGCAGAGAGCCCGATGCGGGACTCGATCCCAGGACCCTGAGATCATGACCTGAGCCGAAGGCAGCGGCTTAACCCACTGAGCCACCCAGGCGCCCCAGATGTTGTCTTTTCAAGTCTTGCTAAGTTTAGCCTAATTTTCTGCACTACGTTGATCAAACCTGGAACTTAGTTATCTGAACAATAGGTTTGGTTTTTTTTCCCTTAATTTAAGAAATACAGGGACGCCTGGGTGGCTTAGTGGAGCATCTGTCTCAGATCATAATCCCAGGGTCCTGGGATCGGGCTCCTTGCTCAGTTGGGGGTTTGCTTCTCCCTCTGCTGGCTGCTCCTGTGATTGTTCTTTATCTCTCTCCCTTTGACAAAGGAGTAAGTACAATCTTTAAAAAAAATTAAATAAGTAAAATAAAACTCAAGATATACCTAAAGTAAAATTTGAAATCTTCTCTCTAGGGATTGGTGTATTCTACACCTAATTTTTTATCTAGACCTCTATTTGAATGTTGCTTTTTCATTTATGTTCAAATGACTTCCAAACCTTTCAAGATGTGACAGACTTTCTTTTCATCAAAATTTTGTCTCTTTTATCTATTTAATTGACTGACTTCATCTCCAAATAGTCAGTTTCCCATTTAGATTGTGGGCTTAGATGTGAGACCTTAGGGAAGATGAATGAAGTCATCATGGATTGCTTAAAGAGGTAGCATTTGGTCAAGGTTTTAAAGAATGAATAGTAGTTTATTAGCCACAGAATATGTTCCAGGCTCATAGAAATCCTGACCAAAGGTATGAAGGAAAAGTGACCTTAGTTTAGACTTTACTTTTGGTAATAAATTAGTCTAGGTTGTTAGACCAACCCTTCTGAAAATCATTTACGATTCTGAATACAATTAAGAAATATCTTAATGGCATTGAGAAGCTGGCAAGATGATGGTAAGGCATTATGAGGCTATATCTTAGTGAAAACAGGAACTTAGGTAGATGGAGAATGAAGCTACCTTTCCTGGCGAACTTGAGCTTTTGTGTTTTCGTGGTCTTGTGGATGGAAGGAAGAAATCAAAGGTAAGGGACTAATCAGAGTGAGAAGTCTAATAGATTTTTCCATTATGACCCCCAAAAGAATACACCCGTGGGGTAAAGGTCAAGTGGAAACAAACCCACCTCACTCTTTGATCTTCACTTGGGGACTCCAGGAGAAAATGACTTTGTTAACAGAGCCAAAAGGTAAAAAGTCCCTGAGAGGATGAGACCACCAGTTGATTCTTTCATGAATTTGCAAATCAAATTTGCCTTTCATTGTAGGTAAAGTCCAAAAGCCCTAGGTCTTGCAGACTCTAGTCTGTGGCTTGGTAAAAGCAAACGCAGTCCTTCTGGAAGAAGAAACTTCAGATACCAAATATTTTTTCAAATTGCAACTTAATACTTTAACTCATGATGTATGAATCAACCATACTAGACTCTCATTGCCTTGGAATTTCTTTCGTATTTTCCAAGGGATTTGACAGATTCTCTAGTCTTTATTTGTACTGATTGGCATATGGTAGGTAATTCTTTTGCATGTATTTCAGTTTCCTCTATTTGAGGGTATCTGCCATTATCAACTTTGTAAAGCCCTTAGCTGTTGCCTTGCCATAAAACATAAAATTGTGATTATTTCTATAGTAAAGAATAGGTGTATCTTTAATGTCAAATTATACCCTTGTGCTCTGTTTTCATGTCTTTTTTTTGTATACATGAAAACTTCATTTTATTGCATAATCATATTATAATTTTTTGACCAATTATTTAACATGTAGTAATTTGTACATGAATCTAGTGAAAGGACAATATGAAACAGCTTTTACCAGGTTTGCACAGGCATTGACAAATAGGTCTTAATAGCAGCCTCTCTGAATAAGATGCGTTTTGATTTCAAAGATATCAAAATTTTAAAAACAAAACAACTTAGAATCAGAGAAATATATAAAAAGTGAACTAGCAATTTCAAAAAAAGAAATAGAGTATCTAGAAATAGGGGGGAGACTTAATAATGATATTTAAAAACCAATAAATGTGGCTGATAAGAGTTTAGACAGCCAAAGAGAATTAGTTAATTGGAAGGGAGATAAGTCCTTTCTACAGGATAAAGTAGGAGTCAAAGAAATGGAAGATAGGGAAGAAAGGTTAAGAGGTAGGAGGGCTAGTATGAAAAGGCTTTAATCCATGTTTAATTGGACTCTGCAGTCAAATGCTCTGCCACTGAGCTGTACCTCCACTTTAATTGGACTCTGAAAAGGAAAGGAAAGGAAGAATGAAACAAATGTAATATTTGAAGAGATTACAGGTGAGAGCATTCCAAGATTAATGAAAGTCCACTGAATTTCAAGCAGAATAATTAAAACTAATTCCATATCAAGATACATTGTAGGGAAACTGTAGTGGTTTTGCAGAAAACAACCAAAAAAAAAAAAATCATAAAAGCTGTCAGAGGAAAAAAAAAAAAAGATTATCTTCAAAGGGATGACAGATTACTAGCTGATTTTTCAGTAAGAATGACAGAAGGAAAAAGGTTGACATTTTAAATCTATTATTTCTAACCAAATGAAATTTTTCCAAAGGGTAAAGTGAAATAAAGCCATGTTGAGCAAAACAAAACAGTTGAGTTTACCAGGAAGATCTAACAATTTGAAATTTGTGTGTACCTCATAGTCTTAAAGCAAGCACAGAGAAATGAACATATGACAATTGTAAGGTTTTTTTTTCTATTTAACTTGCCTTCCTAATTAAGAAAAAAAAAAGTCAGTACTTGATAGAATGAATAGACAAGTCAGTAAAGATACAGAAGACTCAAACAATAGAATTGATAAACTTGATGTTATGGATTTATGTAGAACACTATACCCAACATACATTCCTTTCAAGCACACATTTACAAAAGTGATATAACAGACCTTAGAGCAAATTTCAACAAATTTCTAATGATCAAAATAATAGAATATATTTAACAATGACAATGAAAGAAGATATCAATAGCAAAAAGATTAAAAAGGAATGTTTGGAAGCCATGAAATACCCTTTTAAATAAACTTTTGATTAAAGAACAAGCAATAAAAATTAGAATTTTGAGGGGCACCTGTGTGGCTCAATCAGGTGTCTGACTCCTGATTTTTGCCTCAGCTAATGATTTCAGGGTTGTGAGATGGAGACCCAAGCCTGCTGTCTTCCTCTCCCTCTGTCCCTCCTCCACAGCCGCCCCCCTAAAATAGATAAGTAAGAATTTTGGGGGACCTGATTGATACTGTATTTTAGAACTTGATGGGAAGTGGCTACACATTACTTAGGAAAATTTATTGCTTTAATACATCTATTTAGGGGCACCTGGGTAGCTCAGTCTGTTAAGCATCTGCCTTTGGCTCAGGTCATGATCCCAGGGTCCTGGGACTGAGTCCTGCATTGGGCTTCTTTCTCAGCAGGGATCCTGTTTCTCCCTCTGCCTGGTGTTCCCCCTGCTTGTGTTCTCTCTGTCAAATAAATAAAACCTTAAAAAAATACATATGTTTAAAAAAAGGCTAAAAATTAGTGAACTTAGAAAGACATTTGTGGTCACCAGTCTTTAAGATCCTCACATCCTCTCCTACTTTGGACCAGGGTTCTTTTGTGACCATAGAATTTAGCAAAAGTGATGGTGTATCATTTCTGAAATTAGAAAAGACATTTCTTGGGGCGCCTGGGTGGCTCAGTGGGTTGGGCCGCTGCCTTCGGCTCAGGTCATGATCTCAGGGTCCTGGGATCGAGCCCTGCGTTGGGCTCTCTGCTCAGCAGGGAGCCTGCTTCCTCCTCTCTCTGCCTGCCTCTCTGCCTGCTTGTGATCTCTCTCTGTCAAATAAATAAATAAAAATCTTTAAAAAAAAAAAAAAAAAAGACATTTCTTGTTTTCATCTCAGTTACTCCTTTTTTTTCTTGGAAAATTGACTCGGTGAAGCCAGCTGCTGTGTTGTGTTCAGCCCAGTGGAGAGGCCCATGTTATGAAGAACTGAAGCCTTGCCAGCCACCACATGAGTGAGGCTGAAGGTAGTTCTTCCAGCCCATTCCAGCTTTGCTATGACTGTAGCCCTGCTTGACATCTTCATTATGATGAAGGCTCATGAGAAATTCTGAGCTGGTTTTGAATTCCTCACCCAAAAAACTGATAAAATATTTGTTGTTTAAACTCCTGAATTTATTTAATTTGTTATGCAGAAATAGGTTATTAATACACCACCCATTTCAAGAAGACAAGAATAAATGCAAAGAAGGTAGAGTGAGGGAAATTATAAGTTTTTTAATGTGAAAATTCTCTCAAATTTATTGTTTTTCAGTTTTTGTAAGAAATACACATATATAAGAAGGCTGACATGTATTAAGGAGTGTATTTAATTTTAATAAGTCACTATATAACATCTTGGGATGAATGGCATGAACTATATGTATATAATCTTAAGAATGTGGAGGTGAGATTAAGAGTATGTTAATAGCAGTTTCTTTTGCAAGTCTCAGTTATTTCTGATTTTAACAGTCAATAACTCCCTTTTTAATTCTTTTTCTTTTTTTTAAATTAAATTTTATTTTTTTTCAGTGTTCCAGAATTCATTGTTTATGTACCTCACCCAGTGCTCCATGCAGTACGTGCCCTCCTTAATAGCCACCATCAGGCTCACCCAACCCCCGACTCCCCTCCCCTCCAAAACCTTCAGTTTGTTTCTCAGAGTCCACAGTCTCTCATGGTTTGTCTCCCCCTCGGATTTCCCCCAGCTCACTTCTCTCCTTCTCCCAGTGTCCTCCATATTATTTCTTATGCTCCACAAGTAAGTGAAACCATATGATAATTGACTCTCTGATTGACTTATTTCACTCAGCATAATCTCCTCCAGTCCTGTTCATGTTGATACAAAAGTTGGGTATTTATCCTTTTTGATGGAGGCTTAATACTCCATTGTATATATGGACCATATCTTCTTTATCCATTCGTCTGTTGAAGGGCATCTTGGTTCTTTCCACAGTTTGGTGACTGTGGCCATTGCTGCTTTGAACATTGGGGTACAGATGGCCCTTCTTTTCACTACATCTGTATCTTTGGGGTAAATACCTAGTAGTGCAATTGCAGGGTCATAGGGTAGCTATATTTTTAATTTCTTAAGGAATGCACCAACTTGCATTCCCACCAACAGTGTAAGGGGCTTCCCCTTTATCCACATCCTGTCCAACACTTGTTTACTGTCCTGTTGATTTTGGCCATTCTGACTGGTGTAAGGTGGTATCTCTGTGGTTTTGATTTGAATCTCCCTGATGGCTAATGATGATGAACATTTTTTCATGTGTCTGTTAGCCATTTGAATGTCTTCTTTGGAGAAGCGTCTGTTCATGTCTTCTGCCCATTTTTTGACGTGATTATCTGTTCTGTGTGTGTTGAGTTTGAGGAGTATTTTATAGATCTTGGATGTCAGCCCTTTGTAGTGTCATCTGTGAGTATCTTCTCCCATTCCATGGGTTGCCTCTTTGTTTTGTTGACTGTTTCCTTTGCTGTGCAGAAACTTTTGATTTTGATTGAGTCCCAAAAGTTCATTTTTGCTTTTGTTTCCTTTGCCTTTGGGGACATGTCTTGAAAGAAGTTGGCTGTGGCTGATGTTGAAGAGATTAATTGTCAATGTTCTTCTCTAGGATTTTGATAGATTCCTGCCTCATGTTAAGTTCTTTTATCTATTTCGAGTTTACCTTTGTGTATGCAGTAAGAGAATGGTCGAGTTTCATTCTTCTACACATAGCTGTCCAGTTTTCCCAGCACCATTTATTGAAGAGACTGTCTTTTTTCCACTTTATATTTTTCCTGCTTTGTCGAAGATTATTTGACCATAGAGTTGAGGGTCCATATCGGGCTCTCTACTCTGTTCCACTGGTCTGTCTGTCTGTTTTTGTGCCACTACCATGCTGTTTTGGTGATCACAGCTTTATAGTGAAGCTTGAAATCAGGCAATGTGATGCCCTCCGTTTTGTTTTTCTTTTTCAGTATTTCCTTAGCAATTCGGGATCTCTTCTGGTTCCATACAAATTTTAGGATTGTTCCAGCTCTTTGAAAAATGCCGGTGGAACTTTGATCGGGATGGCATTGAAAGTATAGATTGCTGTAGGCAGTATGGACATTTTAACAATGTTTATTCTTCCCACCCATGAACATGGAATGCTCTTCCATCTTTTTCTCTCTTCTTCAGTTTCTTTCATGAGTGTTCTGTAGTTCCTCAAGTACAGATCCTTTACCTCTTTTTTTAAGATTTCATTTTAAGGACTCTCTACCCCCACAGTGGGGCGTGAACTCACAACCCCAAGATCAAGAGTTGCGTATTCTACCAACTGAGCCAGCTAGGCTTCACCTTTTTATTATTTCAATACTTTTTACAACTGCTTTACTTCTTAACGCTGTTGTGCATTTTATTTATTTATGCCTCTCTTCTATAGAACAATGAGCACTTTGAGGATAAGATTATAGGTTTTTTGTTTGTTTCTTTAGGTAAAATTGACTTAAGATTACATTTTAGTTGTCATCATAGCCATAGAATCTAGTACTATTCTTTTTTTTTTTTTTTAAGATTTTATTTATTTATTTGACACAGAGAGATCACAAGTAGGCAGAGAGGCAGGTGGGGGGGTGGGGGTGGAATGCAGGCTCCCCGCTGAACAAGGACCTTGATGCGGGGCTCCATCCCAGAACCCTGAGATCATGACCTGAGCTGAAGGCAGAGGCTTAACCCACTGAGCCACCCAGGCGCCCCGAGTCTAGTACTGTTCTTGATTTACATGGTTGTATGTACTTACTAAATGTTTTTTTGAGGTAGTTAGATTCTGTCAAGAAAAACTTGAGGACTGACCTGAAAGATGATTTACCCTTAATAATTGTGTTTCTATTGAGGGGAGATTTATCTTCTTTTGGTAGGAATTAGAAACTATATTATGAATGTAACTGACTTAAATGAACTTCTATAAATACAGCTCATATGTAAGTTGGGAACTGCCTAGTATTGGTTGAAATACGTCTTTGTATTTAAAAGTGTATAGTTTTAAAACTTGAAGGAATACTACATTCCAAATATTGCATGGAGGAAGTCAGGTGTTCCCCCATTTTTACCTGTTACCTCACCCCTTAAGAACTAGGTGAAATTGCTTGGATTTCCTAATTCCATTACCTACTAATGCTTTCCAACAGGGGGAGTGGGTGCTAAGGGAAGGTAAAAGCCTTCTGTGTGTTAATGTAATTTAAATAATCACATTTGACTAGTGGCTACTGTATTGGACAGTGTTTAAACTTCATCCTGTGGTTATGGGGGCCATTGAAGGTATTTGAACAGGAAGGAAGAAATGATTAGGTTTAAATTTAACAAATCCCATTAGTAACTGTGTATAGGGAGGAGAAATTAAAGCTATAAAGACCAGTAGAGACCTATCTAACAGTTCAAACGAAAGATTATTTTAAACAATGGCAGATGATTGAATGAATATTTGAGAGCAGAATCAGTAAAGTTGATTTTGTAGTTATTTCGTAAGTGCTTATTTTATTAACACTGAATCATGGCCAACTTGATAGCAGAGTCTGTATCTTAATAATGGTAACGGGCATGTTTTAAATAATCGCTAAATGACAGGCATTGTTGAATGCCTTACGTGTATTATCTTATTTAGTGCTCTCAACACCCTATGAGGTAGGAAATAATATTATAGATGAAGATCGGATTGCAGAAATCAAGTAACCTGGCCAAAGTCACGCAGATAATAAATGCAAAGAGATTTAAAAAGAAAATAATACAATTAAAATCATTTGGCAAGGGGGATCATTTATGTTTGTTGCATAGGGTATTCTGTTTTATGGGAGTTTCCTAATTTTGACATGTAGTAGGTTATAAAAATATTATTAATACTTAAGCATATACTCTGTGCAAGGAATTATTCTAAGTCCTTGACATGTATTAGGTTATTTAATTTTTATAGCAGCCCTGTAAGAAAGGTACTATAATTATATTCATTTTTATAGAGGAAAAAACTGATATACCAACATAGGATGACTTGTTCAAGAAAGTGGCCAGGCAGATATTAGAGTCCCTGTAATTTGGCCCCAGTGCTCCTGAGTACATAATACGTTTATGTGTTATGTTAATAGTGTACAAATGGTAAGATAGGTTGTACTATGGTGTTTCAGCATACCAAACTCTTAACCATGAAAGTGACTAAATTTGAGATTTAATTAATATGGTTTCTGGGTTTGTGGAGATCTTTCTTTTTATGGTTTTTGGCAGTAAAGTGTAGATTCTCTAAGAATTTTATCAGGCTGTGTAGAATGTGGCTGTTTTTTTTGTGTTAAATTTTTATGGCTTTGAGTTTGCTGACCCTGATAACTCTTTTCCTCTATTTGCTCACTAAAGCTGTGCTCGTATTTCAAAGATAGCATAGTGTAGTAGAAGGAGCACAGATGGATTCATGTATCTTGCATTTTAATCCCAGCACTATCAATTACTAACTGTGTGACTGGACAAGTTACATATTCTAGAACATCCCTTTTCTAACCTACAAAATGGGGAAATGAAACCTCTGGGGTAGGTGTAAGGAGTAAATGGAATGATATGTATTTGAAAATGCCTGTTGTAGTACTTAGCACATGGATATGCTCAAAAAACTACAACTGCTTTACTTTTTATTAAATGAAACATTTCCAGATTTAAGTATCTTTTCTTTCAGTATAGTTGTTCAACTTCCTAGGATAACCTTGTACCTGCCAACCATTTGGTAACCCTGACCTTTAGACTTTGAACCAGATACTGTAGAGTTCCTAAATAAACTATGAGGACAAATGCATTAATTCTTTATGGTGTTATGAGACTGTTTTGTGTCTAACTTTTACAGAGAGATAATCCTCTGCTTTATCAAAAGTGATAGGGAGAGCTCCAGCTATTTGTATTTCTGGATTCCATTTCTGAGTGGATAAATGAATAAATGAGGACTGTGCTAGTTGGAAATGAAAATAGCAAGTAATGGAACCCTTGAGAAAATTTCTCACATGAGAAATCTTTTTCCGAAATATTTCCATTTTATTTCTCAGTGATGATGTAGATAGTGGCAATTTACAATCTGATTTTGGAACAGTATATTAATAGAAAAAAGCAAATACACAAAAGGTCAGCAGTCTCTGTACATTCTGGGAACATTCTTTTAGCAATTCTGATTTGTAGTGTAATGCTTTTATTTTAGGAAATAAATTACTTGAGTTCCCTTTCCAAGTGCAATGCCTAACCAATAATATTTAATGACTAAGTAAAACTTCTGAGAATTGTTGAAATTGACTGCAGTAAAGAAGAGTTAAGGAGAGGAAGGAAAGAAATTTGAGCATCATTTTTAGTGATTTATATTTAAAAAGACATTTCTGAAGAAGCATTTTTTTTTTAAGATTTTTTTTTTTTAATTTATTTGACAGATCACAACTAGGCAGAGAGGCAGGCAGAGAGAGAGAGGAGGAGGAGGCAGGCTCCCTGCTGAGCAGAGAGCCCAATGCGGGACTCGATCCCAGGACCCTGAGATCACGACCTGAGCCGAAGGCAGAGGATTTAACCACTGAGCCACCCAGGCGCCCCCTGAGGAAGCATTTTATTTCAAATAAGCTTTGAGATATAACTTACAGTCTGTGAAATGCACACATTTTAAGTGTGAAATTGCATGTTTTGATACAGGCAAACATTGTGTAACTACTATATAAAAAAATAGAAAATTCCTATCACCTAGGAAAGTTTCTTTTCTTCCCTTTAGAGTCAGTCCTCTGAAAGAGAGCCAGTGATCTAATTTCATTTCTGTCACCATAGCCTGCTCTAGAACTTTGTATAAATGAAATCATACAGTGTATACACTTTAATGCCTGGCATTTCTTGCTGAGTCATGTTTTTAAAATTTCTGCTTGTCATTGTATCAACTTTTCATTTAGTATTATTCCTGAATAGTAATCCACTGTATGAATATACAATACTTTCTTTGTCAGTGAACAGGTTGATGGAATTTTGGGTTGTCTCTAGCATTTGCCTATTAAAAATAATTCTTCTATGAGCATTTTTGTACATTTTTGTAGTTCTGTGATTTTCCTTCTCTCATGGAAGGGCCAAGTGACATGTCTATGTTTAACGTTAAAAGAAACTGCCAAAGGGGCACTTGGGTCACTCAGTGGGTTAAGCCTCTGCCTTCGGGCTCAGGTCATGATCTCTGGGTCTTGGGATTGAGCCTTGCATTGGGCTCTCTGCTCAGCAGGGAGTCTGCTTCGCCCTCTCTCTCTGCCTTCTCTACCTACTTATGATCTCTCTCTGTCAAATAAATAAAATCTTAAAAAAAAAAAAAAAGAAACTGCTAAACTATTTTCTAAATGATTATACCATTTTATAGTCCCACCAGAAGTGTGAGTTCTAGTTGTTCCACATCTTCTCCAATACTTGGAATTACCAGGGTTTTTAGTTTTGGCCATTCTAGTGAGTGTGCAGTGGGTATTCCATTAGATTTTTATTTGCTTTTCTCTGGAGAGCTAATGATTTTGAGCATGCTTTCATATCCTCGTCATTCCTGTATCCCCTTTTGTGAGGTGTCTGCCCTTTGTCCATCTTTAAATTGAGTGGTTGTCCTTTTGGTATTGATTTTTAGGAGTTCTTTATGTATTCTTGGTGTAAGTTCTTTGTCAGATATATGTATTAAGAATATTTTCAACTGGTATATGGCATGCCTTTTCATTTCCTTAATGGTGTCTTTTGGTGGATAGATGCTTTTTAATTTTGATTAAAACTTATTATTATTTTTTTGGTTTGTGATTTTTTTGTGTGCTCCCCAAGAAATCTTCGTCTACCCCAAGGTTGCAAAGGTGTATCTCATAAAAGGTATATTATATCTCCTATATTTTCTTTTAGAAGAGTTTTAATTTTTATGTTTAGGTTAATGATCTATATCTGATTTTTATTCATGTATCTTGTATTTCTCACTAATTCATTAATCACATATGTATTGAGCACGTGCTTAGTGCCAGGCACTGTTTAGGCACTTGGTATCCATCAGTTAACGAAAAGAAGTCACTTGTGGGGGCGCCTGGGTGGCTCAGTGGGTTAAAGCCTCTGCCTTCGGTTCAGGTCATGTCCCAGGGTCCTGGGATTGAGTCCCGCATCAGGCTCTCTGCTCAGCAGGGAGCCTGCTTCCTCCTCTCTCTGCCTGCCTCTCTGCCTACTTGTGATCTCTCTCTGTCAAATAAATAAATAAAATCTTTACCCAAAAAAAAAAAAAAAAAAAAAAAAGAAGTCACTTGTGATAAGCCCTTAGAAAGGCCTTACACTTGTGAAGCCTATATTCTAGGGGTAATGACAGACAATAAATTAATAACTAAGTAAATGACATGGTATGATAGATGGTGAGAAAGCATTGTGCAGTGGGGAAAAGAATAGGACCAGGTAAAGGTTAGTAAGAAGATTTGCAGTTTTAAGAAAGGGTGGTAAATAGGCTTTTCCAAGAATGTTGTTTAAGGAATGACTTGAAGAAGGTGAGAGAGTTAGCCATTCATCTATCTGGGGGAAGAGTCTTCTGGGTAGAGAAAGCAGCTACTGAAAGGAGTTAAGGTGGAAGTATGTCTGGCTTGTCTCAGTAACAGCCAGGAAGCCAGAGTAGTAGAGGCTAATAGTGGATAAGGTCAGAGAGATAGGGGAGGGCAAATTGTTTAGAATCTTGTAGGACATTGTTAAGACTGTAGCTCTTTGTGTGAGTGACATGGGAAGCCATTTGAGGGTTCCCTGTACTTAATAGACATTTTATTATTTTATTAGACATTTTATTATTTTTTTTAAAGATTTTATTTATTTATTTGAGAGCGAGAGAGAGAACATGAGTGGCAGGGAGGGACTCAGGAAGAGGTAGAAGCAAACTCCCCACTGGGCAGGGAACCTGATGTGGGCCTCCATCCCAGGATCCTGAGACCATGACCTGAGCTGAACGCAGACGCTTAACCTGACAGCCACACCAGGCGCGCATATAATTAATAGACGTTTTAAAATAGCACATACATTTTCATGAATATAACTTAAGAGATTTCATATTATTGCTTCATATCTGCTTATAGGAATGAAAGCATTTTTTTTTTTCTGATAGATGTACTTAATCTTGGTTTTCTTATTTCAGAAAGATCCAGATTACCTGAAGCTCTGGTTGGACAATTTTGTTTCTAGCTATGAACAGTTCTTAGATGTTGACTTTGAAAAGCTGCCTACCAGGTTTGTAGAAACAATTTCTTAACCTTAGATGAGTTTGTTAATTTGAGGCACAAAGACTTCATTGAAGACCTGTTAGAAATATGGCGATTATGTGACATGCAAAGTATTCCTGCATAACCCTGCTCTCATGGCAGACTTTATTAATTGATTATAACAGGCTTTCCTGCTAATATGAAATTTGGCTCCGAGGAGTAGAGAGAACTAACTACTAGCAACTGGGTGTCCTGCAGTTCACTTCATTTCTAACACTACCTGGAGTTAGTGGCAGATCCCACAGATTAAGAGCAAAGTCCTCAACGAGACTGCCCTCGCTTCAGACACCAGTTGCACGTCTTGGAAGCCACCCATATCTCTGACCAACTGGATACAAATTTGAAAGCTTTCATGACTCAGTAATTAGTTCAGTAATTAGACCCACAGAATTCACTGAAAACACTATACTTAAAATTATGGTTTCATTATAGAGTAAGGTCTTAGAAAACATCTTGGAGGAGGTGAAGTATTCCGATTTTTCAAAGCTAGATTTAAAAATCATAAAATGGGGGGGAATTCAAATTTTGTGGAAAAGTGCAAGTGAAAGTATAAATCTTAGCTCCCATGGCTCTGCCTACTACCATCCTACATTACAGTTCCTAGGCCCACTTCCCAGAAAAAGTTTTTTCTTTTTTCTCAAACCATCTTGAAGACGTCATACTTGTTACTCAGGTAAGAGAGGTTAGGTTGGCTGGGGTAAAAAGCTGGAGAAAAAAAGGAGACACTAGACACTTTCAGCCACAAAAGGAATCCATTTATAGAGATATACTGAGATGGAAGGGGAGAAATGGGTGGTGGTCGATGACGGGAAAGAGTATTTAGAGAATTATAAATCTTCAAGGAAGAAAGTGTTTGCAGTTTGGGGATAGAGGTAGGCAGTAAGAGGGTGGGCCTGTGTGAACTGAGCCTAGAGAATCAGAAGCCAGATCATAAAATGCCATGCATGCATTGCTAATGGACTTATATTTTTTGTAACAGAAGATGCGAGGCTCTACTAAAGAATTTTCTGCATGGGAATGCCATGATGAATTTTGTTTTTTAAAAGTCCTTATGGTAGCATTAGGATGTTGAACTGGAAATGTTTGAGACTGAAGATAAGCACAGTTAAGAGGCAATTTTAATAATTCAGAGAAGATATCATTAGAGCTTTGGACCAAGGCATTGAACTTAAGATGTGCTTTAATGCTCAGAAAGCACTAGTGCTTCATTATTTATAAATACAGTTTCAGAATTCTTCATTAGATGACTTGTAGTAGGTTTATAAAAGTTGAAAACTATTAAATCTTGAACTCAAAACAAGATTACATATTATTGGTTTCTACTCATAGAAGTATTCTTGTGGTTTGTGCTTAGAAGTGCTTTTATTTTAATAATTTGCAGCTCATTTAAAATCATGAGCCTAAGGATTTTATGAGGTCAGGATTTGGGCCTTTGAATACTTCGAATATTGAAATGAGGTCTTCTAAAGTTTGGAAGATGTACTTATTATACATATCTCCTTTCTTGGGAGGTCATATCTAAAAACATTATGTAGACTTACATTGCTACTATATTTAAAATAAGATGAAGAATGCCAGAACATTGCCTTTTTCATGATTTAGCTGGTTTATTTAAAATTTTATTTCATACCTGAGAGTAAACCATGAATTTAGATTTTACTAATAGAAAACTTTTAGTTTTTCAAGTGAATATGATGTACAAGATGTGTAAAACTAGTCTGTTCACCTTAAAGATAAGAAACTCACAGATAATCCTCATTTAAATTAAACTGACTTGGTAGAACTTCCAAGTTAGAGAATTCAAAATGCAAGGCAAGGAATGCTTTTCCCAGAATTTAAAGCCTTGGAATTTAAGCTGGACTTTTTCCTGTGTTAGATGGAGACAATAATGAGCAGCTGTTTAATATAGACATTTAGTAGCCAAACAGAGGAGTGAAACAGATTTCTGGGGATTGGGAAATTGCAGCAAAAGATGCTTAGAATTTGGGGGCAGTAAAGTCCTAATCATGGGAAAATGCTTCCAAATTCTTTTTTTTTTTTTTTAAAGATTTTATTTATTTTTTTGACAGAGAGAGATCACAAGTAGACGGAGAGGCAGGCAGAGAGAGAGAGAGAGAGAGGGAAGCAGGCTCCCTCCTGAGCAGAGAGCCTGATGTGGGACTCGATCCCAGGACCCTGAGATCATGACCTGAGCCAAAGGCAGTGGCTTAACCCACTGAGCCACCCAGGCGCCCCATGCTTCCAAATTCTTAAATCCTCATCACATTAGGAATATGGCCAAAACTTTCTGAGTCATGTTCTAATCAAAGCTTGCCAATTTTATAATGAGTATAAGTACAACAATAGATTTTTCTTTTAGGAGCTAATTTTTTTCTGTCTAGTAAAAAAATTTTTTAAAGATGTTATTTATTTACTTGACAGAGAGAGAGATCACAAGTAGGCAGAGAGGCAGGTAGAGAGAGGGGGAAGCAGGCTTCCCGCTGAGCAGAGAGCCCAATGCTGGGCTCAGTCCTAAGACCCTGAGATCAGGACCTGAGCTGAAGGAAGAGGCTTAATCCACTGAGTCACCCAGTTGCCCTTGTCTAGTAAAATTTTTTTTAATGCAACAAAGAATGGGACAATGAAGGAAAAAGGGAAGAAATCCTTTAAGTAACTAGGATTGAATATTGGGAAATCTAATGTTTCTTTCTTGTTGACTTATGATTTTGGAAAAGTGAGTAGGAATAGTTTAGCTTAGTCTTAAAATCAGTTATATTTAAATTTAAATATTATTTAGAAGTTACTGTGGTTTTTCTCATCACCTCTTTTTAGCTCTTTAGCACGGAAAAATGTATGTATAAAAATGAGAGTTTTTCTTACACCACTTATAAAAGAGAATGAAGGAATCCAAGTTATAAGTGAAGTGATTCCCAGACTAAAATGAAACATGTATTTTTGTGACATGGTTATAGAATTCTGCAGCCTTGGTAATGTGCTTTATGATTTCTGTGTAATTGAAGTCATGTGTTTATTTTATAAAGCACTTTATGTTGTGGGATGATTCTGGAAGAGGCTAAAAACATTTGTCATATATAATTATATGACTACTGGTAAGGTGCTTCAAATTTTTCTGTCTACAGTGAATGAAGCTTTAAACTCAGGGTAAAAATAATAGTAAATCTTCATCTTAAGTGTTACCTGAAGAAGATACTGTTTATAAAGTAGGATTGTCATTTAATCATAGGAGCTCTTCATGATGCTCCTTTGCAATTAGGTATTTTTCTTAATAGAGATAGGAAAATTAGTATTCAGTGATTTTATGAAAAGATATGTAGGCTTTGGTGATAGTATACTTAAAATATATTACATTTTTATAGTTCTTTACATATTTCATTGTTAAAAATGGACATTGACCTTTTGGCTTCAGAACCCTGTGAAATAGGGCAGATGATATTACAATTTTATAGATTAGGGCACTTCAGAGATTAAGTACCATACTTTATGGTACAGAGGTAGAACTTGGTACAAAGGTCTTCTCACGTAGATTCTAGGGGAATCTCTCTAAGACAGAGTAGCCAGTCACATCTGGTCTTGGCTTTGTCCTTAAAGAACCAGATGGTTTTCTACTTCTTTTTTTTTTTTTTTTTAAAGATTTTATTTATATTTATTTGACAGACAGCGAGAGGGGAAACACAAGCAGGGGGAGTGGGAGAGGGGGAGAAGCAGGCTTCTTGCAAAGTAGGTAGCCCGACATGGGTCTCAATCCCAGGACGCTGGGATCATGACCTGAGCGGAAGGCAGACGCTTAACAACTGAGCCCCCGCAGGCACCCCCCAGATGGACTTCTTACCCAGAAACCAGTTGTCATAAAATATTTATGTATTACTTTAAAAAAATTTATTAATGTTCATGCTTAGGGTTCTCCATTCACCTTTCTCCTTTCCTTTTGCTGGTTAATTTCTCTCCCTCTTCTGACCACATGGCTTGGGAAGCCTATAGGTAGGTGAATATTGTTTATTTAGTAAAGTAGGTGACAGATATTAAACTAGTTATAGGTACTCCATTTTTATTTGCTAGTTATTGTTCCTTTTAGAAATGGTATACACGTATATATACACACACGTTTTATTTCTAAGTAGAAAGTGAATTAATTCTTAATATTTTCTTTGAAAATAGCACAATTGAAGATATTGAATAGATTCGCTCTCTAACTCTCCCTCTTTTCAGTAAGCCTCTTCTGAAATGAGACTAACCACTGTGCTCTACTAACCTTCTAAGGGATCACAGAGATCATCTGGTGGTGACTTGTGGAGAAGGCATAGAGCATATGGAATAAAAGAGTTTTCTTTAGGGTTTGAGGTGAAAATGCTATTCCTTTAGCGTGTCAAAGATTTTAGTCCTGCACTTAATCACCCTTCTTATTTTTCCCCCTTATAGGGTAGATGATGTGCCTCCAGGAATATCTCTCCTTCCTGATAATATTCTGCAGGTTTTAAGGATCCAGCTACTACAGTGTGTTCAGAAAATGGCAGATGGGTTAGAGGAACAACAACAAGCTTTGTCAGTTTTGCTTGTCAAGTTCTTCATTATTCTTTGCAGGTATCTGGTACAAACAAACTAGTTATATGTTTTTAAAAATTACCAAAATAACAATGCATTTGTTGATTATTAATGTTTGTTGTTCATATGGAGCTTTAAAGATGAGTGCGCCATTTTTTTTAAAGAGTTTATTCTTTTTATTTGAGAGAGAGGGAGAGAAAGAGAGAGGGAGCACAAGCAGGGGAAGAGCAGAGGGAGCAGGTGAAGCAGGCTCCCTGCTGATGGCAGAGCCCGACTCAGAACTCCATCCCAGGACCCTGAGATTGGGACCTGAGCCAAAGGCAGACGTTTAACCAACGGAGCCACCCAGGCACCCCTTGAGTGCAGCCTTTATGAACGGCTTATAATTTGTTATAATACTGGAAAGCTTTTTATTTGTTTGTTTATTTAATGTTTTACTTCTTTATTTGAAGTACACTCTGTGCTCAATTTTGGCCTCGAATTCAGGACCCTGAGATCAAGAGTCTCATGCTCCACCGACTGAGCCAACCAGGCGCCCTACTAGAAAGCCTTTTAGGTACCATACTTAGTTATAGAGAGACTCAGCCAAAATTAAAAAAAAAAAAACAACTTATTCTAAAGACAGTGACTGAAGTTTTTACCTAACCAAGATTTGTTGCACGAGTACTGTGTATTATCATTTGTGAAATGTATTTTTCTAATCTTTCATTTTATAATTTCACCAAAAAAAAAATAGAATTATTCTACAGCTTATATTTCCAGGTTTATAGATGATTAGGTCTGTGGCACTTAAATTTTGATGTGCATAAGTATCAACTGGGAAGCTTAATAGGACTACAGAGCTTGAGCCTTATGGAAATTCTGACTCCAAAGAGCTCAGGCATTCTGGTTTTTCATGAATTCCCTATTAACCTGCATATGCAAATTTAAGAACTGTTGGGTTAGGGGCATTTTATTCCTCTTTAAAGTCTATCTTCTTTTTGGAAACCATTTCCTATAATATATGCTATTTGATTTGTAAGTATTTTAGAATTAGTAGACAAACAGGGACTTAAATTACTGTGCATTTATTTACCTTTCACATAATTGCTCATTGTATTTGATTACAGGAATCATGGAAAGATTGAGCAATAATTGCTAAAATGTTTTCCCTGTAATTTAGGCTCTCCCAGAATTGTAGACATTTTTTTGATTTTGTGCTCTTTATTATCCTTAAAATTCAGAAAAATAATATAAGAATTAAAGGGGTGAGGGAAAGAGGGTTTATTTAGGCAATAAAACATGAGTTGGTCTGTTGATCTATTTTATCCTGTTAACTACTTAGTACAGTTTTACAGAAATCAGAAATCTATAGATAAATAACTGTCTTAAATCCAGTATGTTTAGGGGCTCCTGGGTGGCTCCATTGGTTCCAAGTGTCTGCTTTCGGCTCAGGTCATGATCCCAGGGTCCTGGGATCGAGCGCTGCATCGGGCTCCCTCTCCAGCAGGGAGTCTGCTTCTCCTCCTCCCTCTGCTTCTCCCACCGCTCATGCTCTTGCTCTCTCTCTCACTCAGATAAGTAGATGAAATCTTAAAAAAAATAAATCCACTGTGTTCAGCTCTTTTTAAAAAATTATTTATTTATTTATCTTAGAAACAGGAAAAGAGAGAGCATAGGTGTGTGCATGCAACTTGGGGGAGGGATGGAGGGGGAGAGAGAGAGAATCCCAAGCAGACTCCACTCAGCACAGAGCCTGATACAGGGCTTGATCTCATGACCTCGAGATCATGACCTGAGCTGAAATCAAGAGTTGGAAGCCCAACTAAATGAGCCACCCAGGCTCCCATAGCTCTTGATCATTATAGGCAAACACTGGAATATTCCAACACTCTTTTGGTTGAATTTTTTTTATTAAGAGATAATTTCTGATGATAAGTGTAATGTTTATTTTATTTCAAATTTAATGTCTAATAGCTATCAATCACAGAATGTGTTTCTATTTTCAGAGACCTCATTTAAAAAAATTCTTTTAAAAAATTTTAGTAAGTTTTATGTTGTATAGCAGTTTAGTTTTATATAAAAATTTGGAAAAAGTATAGAGTTTCTGTATGCTCTTTCTCCTTCCTCCATAGTTCCCCTATTATTAAGATCTTACATTAGGTTGATACCTTTGTTACAATGATGAAAAGGTATTGATATATCATTAAAGTCTGTAGAGTACATTAGAGTTTACTGTGTTGTACAGTTCTTTGAGTTTTGACAAATGCGTACTGTCATGTATCCACCATTATAGTATCTTACAGAATAATTTCATCACCCTAAAAATGCCCCATGCTCCATCTATTCATTTCTCTCTGGTCATGCCCAACATTTGACAACCGCTGATTTTTTTTTTTTTTTTTTTCCTTTTTTTTTGCTTTTCCCTAATTTTTTTTTTTTTTTTTTTAATTAACATATAATGTATTATTAGCCCCAGGGGTACAGGTCTTTAAATCATCAGGCTTACACACTTCACGGCACTTGCCATAGCACATACCCTCCCCAATGTCCATAACCCAACCACCCTCTCCATACTCCCCTACCCCCAGCAACCCTCAGTTTGTTTTGTGAGATCAAGAGTCTCTTATGGTTTGTCTCCCTCCCGATCCCAGCTTGTTTCATTTTTTCCTTCCCTATCCCCCAAGCCCCCCATGTTGCCTCTCAAATTCCTCATATCAGAGAGATCATATGATAATTGTCTTTCTCTGATTGACTTATTTTGCTCAGCCTAATACCCTCTAGTTCCATCCATGTCGTTGCAAGTGGCAAGATGTCATTTCTTTTGATGGCTGCATAGTATTCCATTGTGTATATATACCACATCTTCTTTATCCATTCATCTGTTGATGGACATCTAGGTTCTTTCTATACTTTGGCTATTGTGGACATTGCTGCTATAAACATTCGGGTACACGTGCCCCTTCGGATCTCTACATTTGTATCTTTAGGGTAAATACCCAGTAGTGCGATTGCTGGGTCATGGGGTAGCTCTATTTTCAACTTTTTGAGGAACCTCCATGCTCTTTTCCAGAGTGGCTGCACCAGCTTGCATTCCCACCAAGAGTGTAGGAGGGTTCCCCTTTCTCCGCATCCTCGCCAGCATCTGTCATTCCCTGACTTATTTTTAGCCATTCTGACTGGTGTGAGGTGGTATCTCATTGTGGTTTTGATTTGTATTTCCCTGATGCCAAGTGATGTGGAGCACTTTTTCATGTGTCTGTTGGCCATCTGGATGTTTTCTTTGCAGAAATGTCTGTTCATGTCCTCTGCCCATTTCTTGATTGGATTATTTGTTCTTTGGGTGTTGAGTTTGATAAATTCTTTATAGATTTTGGATACTAGCCCTTTATCTGATATGTCATTCCTGTATATCTTCTCCCATTCTGTCAGTTGTCTTTTGGTTTTGTTGACTGTTTCCTTTGCTGTGCAAAAGCTTTTGATCTTGATAAAGTCCTAAGAGTTCATTTTTGCCCTTGCTTCCCTTGCTTCCCTTTGGCGATGTTTCTAGGAAGAAGTTGTTATGGCTGAGGTTGAAGAGGTTGTTGCCTCTGTTCTCCTCAAGGATTTTGATGGATTCCTTTCTCACATTGAGGTCCTTCATCCATTTTGAGTCTTATTTTCGTGTGTGGTGTAAGCAAATGGTCCAGTTTCATTTTTCTGCATGTGGCTGTCCAATTTTCCCAACACCATTTGTTGAAGAGACTGTCTTTTTTCCATTGGGCGTTTTTACCTGCTTTGTCGAAGATTAGTTGACCATAGAGTTGAGGGTCCATTTGTGGGTTCTCTGTTCTGTTCTATTGATCTATGTCTGTTTTTGTGCCAGTACCAGACTGTCTTGATGATGACAGCTTTGTAATAGAGCTTGAAGTCTGGAATTCTGATGCCACCAACTTTGGCTTTCTTTTTTAACATTGTTATGGCTATTTGGGGTCTTTTCTGGTTCCATACAAATTTTAGGCTTATTTGTTCCATTTCTTTGAAGAAAGTTCCTGGTATTTTGATAGAGATTGCATTAAATGTGTAGATTGCTCTAGGCAGCATAGACATTTTCACAGTATTTGTTCTTCCAATCCATGAGCATGGAACATTTTTCCATTTCTTTATGTCTTCCTCAATTTCTTTCATGCGTATTTTATAGTTTTCTGAGTACAGATTCTCTGCCTCTTTGGTTAGGTTTATTCCTAAATATCTTATGGGTTTGGGTGCAGTTGTAAATGGGATTGATTCCTTAATTTCTCTTTCTTCTGTCTTGTTGGTGTATAGAAATGCAACTGATTTCTGCGCATTGATTTTATATCCTGATACTTTACTGAATTCCTGTATAAGTTCTAGCAGATTTGGAGTGGAGTCTTGGCTTTTCCACATAAAGTATCATATCATCTGCCAAAAGTGATAGTTTGACTTCTACTTTGCTGATTTGGATGCCTTTAATTGCTTTTGGTTGTCTGATTGCTGAGGCTAGGACTTCTAGTACTATGTTGAATAGCAGCGGAGGAAAAGCTTTCAGTCTTTCACCGTAGAGTATGATGTCTGCTGTAGAATTTTTATGTATGGCTTTTTATTATGTTGAGGTATTTCATCCACGACTCTTTAAGTTCCCTTAAAGTTACTTCATCCAGAGAGCAAGGGGCTCCCAACAGTGGGACAAGGTGCACTAACAGTGGCTGCCCATCTCTTTGTCTACATTTCTGTGATCAGCAGCAGCAGTCAGTGATCAGAGCACAAATCCCTGATATTTGAAGGACAAGGTCCTTTTGCCCACCCTGGTTCCTTTCACTTGTTAGCAGGAGGTTCTGGAAAGATGTGCAGAGCTGCCTACCACATGAATGGTTGTTACGGTGCTAATAATAGCTGAAATTTACCAAAATTAATGAACATTAACTGCAGTTTACTGTCCCATATCTTCCCCTGGAAGTTTCCAGCATTCAGCAGACTTCAGAGTTCCAGAATAAGTTTTATCCAGCACAGTTGTTTTCTAGGTATGGAGACAGATTCCTGGTGCTTCCTTTTCTGCCATCTTCCTAGACTTCTCCATAGGGTCTTTGAATTTTACCTGTCCTGTACTTTTTCTTTTCCCAAAGAAGTCATGCCAGTCTGACTTTTTATATTAAAAACTGTTAATCCTTTTTTTGTTAAATCAGCTATCCAGAGCCACTTGTGTTTTCATAGAGGCTACTTGTTCATTAATAGTAAGGCTACCACATTTCCAACTGACAGATCAGAATTCCAAGGACATCACTGCTCCATATTCAGTAAACATCTGTTTTGATGGACTATCTTTCTGAGCAGAATTTCCATTTGAATATCCATTTCATGCTTTGAATTATCAGACAAGCTTTACGTCCAACCTATGGTGTTCAGAATTGAGGCTAACATTTGAAATATCAAAGCATTAAAAACATAAACAAAAAGGCACAAACAACTTTAAATTAACTTAGATAACTGTACAAATATATATATATATATATATACACACATTATTTACAGTATCAATTAAAAAAAAAATTCTGGCTTGTTACAGACAAATTCGCTGCCACAAGCTGTCCAGTCTAATAGACAGGATTCTGATTCCTGAACAGTATCATTCAAATCAGAATGTCAGAGCTGAATCTGTGTTCTGACTTAAAGAACTTGACCCAGCCTCATGAAGGCTAGAGAACGCACATCCTAGCTGTCGCTGGAGGTCAGTGAGCTTGCTAAAATTTCCCTTCTCAATTACACTCTACAAAGAGCAGTCACCTACTACTTGAAGATGATAATAGTTTCTACAGGTGCCCTCCCACTGTTCACAATTCATTTACTTTTTATATATATTTTTAAAATTTTTAAATTAACATATAGGGGCGCCTGGGTGGCTCATTCGGTTAAGCGGCTGCCTTCAGCTCGGGTCATGATCCCAGAATCCTGGGATCAAGCCCCACATCGGGCTCCCTGCTCAGCAGGGAGCCTGCTTCTCCCTCTTCCTCTGCTGGTGGCTCTGCCTTCTTGCGGTCTCTTTCTATTTCTCTGTCAAATAAATAAATAGAATCTTAAAAAAATAATTAACATATATTATTTGTTTCAGGGGTACAGGTCTGTTATTTCTGTTGTTTTTTGGGTTCTTTTAACATCTTTTGTATTTTATTTTGTTTTTTAATTTAAATTCAGTTAATACATAGTGTATTATTAGTTTCAGAGGTAGAGTTCAGTGATTCATCAGTCTTACATAACACCCAGTGCTCTTTACATCACGTACCCTCCTTTAATGACCATCACCCAGTTACCCCATCCCCCACGCTTCCCCTCCATCAACCTCAGTTTGTTTCTTCTGATTAAGAGTCTCTTAAGGGGGGACGCCTGGGGGCTCAGTGGCTCAGTGGGTTAAAGCCTCTGCCTTCGGCTCGGGTCATGATCCCGGGGTCCTGGGATCGAGCCCCACATCGGGGTCTCTACTCGGCAGGGAGCCTGCTTTCCCCCCCTCTCTCTGTCTGCCTCTCTGCCTACTTGTGATCTCTGTCAAATAGATAAATAAAATCTTAAAAAAAAAAAAAAGAGTCTCTTAAGGTTTGTCTCTCTCACTGATTTCATCTTGTTTTTCCCCTCCCTTCCCCTATGATCCTCTGTTTTGTTTCTTAAATTACACATATGAGTGAGATCATATGTTAATTGTCTTTCTCTGATTGACTTATTTTGCTTAGCATAACACCCTCTAGTTCCATCCATGTCATCCTAAATGGACTTCTGCGGTATTTTAGATAAATAGTTTTTTTCAGTGTCACAGTGTCTCAGAAGTGAAAATTAATAGACTGTTTTATTATGCTAAGAAAAAGATTGGTGATGTTAGATGCACGAAATGCTAGCATTATGTGTCCTATCTTGTCTTGTAAAAATGAGGTAAAAATGAGGACCACAACCACATTGTAATTAAACATCACTTATTGAGCCACTCACTGCTTTAAACAAGATATATACTACGCTCGCATGGCGAATGTATGTACAGATGCTGGCTTTTCTATCAAGGCCTTTCAGTATAGTTGAGAAATATGTCTAGATAAGGGAACTGTAATTTCAAAGAGCAAAATGAAAATTCTGAAACTATACATATGCTATAATGGCAATAATATGTACAAAACCGAACTAAGAATCTGCATACAAAAATAAAACAAACCTGAAAAGAAATAATCCAGAATGTAAATAGTTGTGAATATTGGGGTTGAGAGAATATTTCTGATTTTTGTTTCTCTTTTGTTTCTACTTTGTGATATTTTTTACTTTTTCTATAATAAATAATTGCTAATCAGCATGTACTTCTTAAGCATTCTGTTTAGAGTAGCTAAATGGTGCTTGAGGTGTGTTTCACATTCTTAGTGGAAAAACAGTTATGTAATATATTGATTTTAAGTTTTAATAAATGTCATTTATATTTCCTTTACCAGCATGTATTTTCAAAATTCATCCTGAATAGATGAACATACATTTTTGGCATTATTCATATAATAAATATTCCTTTTTTCCTCACAGAAATTTGTCTAATGTGGAAGAAATTGGGACTTGCTCATATATTAATCATGTCATTACTATGACAACACTCTATATTCAGCAGGTAGGTGACTTAATATATTCCTTTTGTTGCTTTACTGAGAGTAACTAGGTTTTACTTTTTAAAATATTATCGTAAAATATTATCGTAAAGTTAAAAGTTTTTAGAGGAGGTAATCAAGAAATGAATTAAAATTTCCATTAGGGGTGCACCTGGGTGGCTCAGTGGGTTAAGCTGCTGCCTTCGGCTCAGGTCATGATCTCAGGATCCTGGGATCGAGTCCCGCATCGGGCTCTCTGCTCAGCAGGGAGCCTGCTTCCCTCTCTCTCTCTCTGCTTGCCTCTGTGTACTGTGATCTCTCTCTGTCAAATAAATAAATAAAATCTTTAAAAAAAAAAAATTTCCATTAGGTACTATATATTTCAGAAATCTTAAACATATTATCTAAGAAAAGTAATTATTAATTTATTTTAATTAAAAATGAAAGTGTTTTATAAATGGCTTTTTACAATGACATAATTTGTCAATTTATGTATATTATGTATATGTTATTTATCATCAAATATCCCTCTTATTGAAAACATATTCTGTTTTGCTACCCATTCAAAACTCTTCCTAGGCCATATTTAAAATTTGAAGGATTATGTCCAGTCCAGTCCATATGATTAACTGGCGCTTTAAACTCCATTGGAACTTAGGTTTATTTGAATAAAAATGATTTATTAGATAATTAATAAAACATGTTGTCTTTAAATGATGTAGGTATGTTATGCAGTTTAATATTTCTAACTATAATTTTTTTTTTAACTTTACTCCCAGTTAAAAAGCAAAAAAAAAGAGAAGGAATTGGCAGATCAGACATCTATTGAAGAATTTGTAATCCATGCATTGGCATTTTGTGAGAGTTTATACGATCCATATCGGAATTGGAGGCATAGAATTTCAGGGTATGTCTTATAAATCATAATGTTCACTTAAAACCTGAATGTGGGGACCCCTGGGTGGTTCAGTGGGTTAGGCCTCTGCCTTCAGCTCAGGTCATGATCTCAGGGTCCTGGGATCGTGCCCCACATCGGGCTCTCTGCTCAGCGGGGAGCCTGCTTCCTCCCCCCACCCCTGCCTGCCTCTCTGCCTACTTGTGATCTGTCAAAATAAATAAACTCTTAAAAAAAAAAAAACCTGAATGTCATAAATATATGTAATTCTTCAATGCAGGTCTTATTCTCTGTGAAAGAAGTATGCAAGGTGTGTATAAGACCCCTATCTTTATCTCTGAGATATAGAACCATGTTAGAAGTAATGAAATTTCCTGTAAACTCTTGTTTTGGAATTCTAATAATCTAATAGGAAAATTTCAAAGCACAGTAACATCAAGTAGAGTGTACATATTTTTCAAGGAAAGTTCTCTTTTTTTTAAGCTCATTTCATGGGATGAAAATGATTTTAACAGTATTTTGTCTCTTAATTGTGGAGCTTGTGTCCACTAGGGTCTGGTCAGGAAAACGGAAATCATACCAGTTATTTTATAAGATATAATAGAAGGAAATTGTTAAATAGGTATTAGAGGACTCAAAAAGCAAGTAGGGATACTGATGTAATACAGAGATAGTGACTTCAGGAAGCAGATACTTCCCTGGGGGTATGCGACAAAAGGAAGAAACTGGAGTTATCTGAAACTATAAGTTTGAGGAAGAGCTCCTACAGTTGGGTCTCAGCCCTCTGTTGAAAGAGCATTGCTTAGCTGTGCAGGTATCACTGAGCAGCCGTGAGTAGGCTGGTGCTGGAATTACCAAAAATAACCTGAAGACAAAGAACCAGCTGTGAATGCTACAGTTAAGAACTGTTGGCTGATAAGAAAATAAGGATTAAGAAATCAGTTTCTTTTTCACCCTTAGCCTTCCATTCTCTGTTTAGTATGCACTGTTGGTGAATCCAACAGTGGAGTACCTGGAAAAAGAGAAGTATAGTTTGCAGAGTGCTTGTCACAGCATCACAAAGCAGATAGAATATAGGATGATGGGTTTGCAGCTTAGTGACAGTAGTATAAATAACAGTTCAGGGCTTACAGAGAAGAGTTTTGAACTCATAACTTTATTACCAGTGGACACAGAATAGGAAGAGTTGTATCATTAACTACAGTCAGGCTTCTTTTTTAGGTCTCCCAAATCTGCTATGTTTTCAATCTCAATATTTTTTGAGATTGAAAAATCTTTTTTTCAATTTTTCCATTTTCATTTTTAATTTAATCAACCTACTTATACCAATGCACTTTCTGCAACTTGCCGCTACTAAAATGTTTCGTCTTTATAGGCTTATTAGGGTCTTATACCCTCACTTTGAGTTGCCACCATTAGATAATGGTGAAGAATTGATTAACTGAGAGAACATTTATGTAGACTATATGGTGGTACTTTGTTCTGTGTGGTAATATTTTATTGAAATAACACATCCTATAGTTAAAGTAAGAAATAAAAAGTAGATATAATAGGAACAAGTACTCTAGTTATTAAATATAACAATCCTATCTACTTATTTTTACATGGTCTTTCCTATATATGTTGAAAGAAGTTGTCTTTATTAGGTTTCATCATAGAAACAGAACCAGTAGGGGGGGTGTGCGTGTGCTTGGGTGTGTGCGTGTGCTTGTGTGCGCACGCGTGCATGTACACGCACAAAATGAGTTTTATTATAAGCAGTTGCTTCATGTGATTTTAGAGGCAGACAAGTCCAAATCTGCAATGTGGGCTCTCAGGCTTATGACCCAGGAAAGCCAAAGTACAGTTACAGTCTGAAAGCTGGCAGATAGAAAGCCAACGTTCAAGTTCTAGTCCAAATGTAGTCAGGCTGGAGACCCAGAACTGATGATGCAGATGAAGTCCAAAGACATTCTGGTGGAGAACTCCCCCTTGCTTAGAGAGTCCAATTTTTTTGTTCTGCTCAGTCTTTCCACTGACTGACTGAGCCATTTAGTATAGGGTAATCTCCTTTATCCATATTTGAGCAATTTGAATGTTGTATTTTTTTTAAAAGATTTTATTTATTCGACAGAGACAGCGAGAGAGGGAACATAAGCAAGGGGATTAAGAAAGGGAGAAGCAGGCTTCCCGCTGAGCAGGGACCCCAATGTGGGGCTCGATCTCAGGATCACAGGATCATGACCTAAGCTGAAGGCAGATGCTTAATGACTGAGCCACCCAGGTGCCCCTGTATTTGACCAATTTAAATGTTAATCTCATCCAAAAACACCCTCCCAAGCTGACACATTAAATTAACCATCACATTGTCCTAATAATTTTCTTGACTGTTCATTAATGGGAAGTAAGTAATGACTTCTGAATGCTTCCTTTTCTCCCCTTCCCACCAAAGGAACAATATTGTGTTCAAAGAAATACTGCAATTGGAACCAGGGTTAAAAGGTGCTATCTAACAGGAGTCCTGCTTTAAAGAATAGATAAAAATAGTTTGTACTTATTATATCAAAATACCAACCTAAGCTATACCTAGCTTTTGCTTACAGTGCACTTATATTATTGGAAATTCATGACTCTCAAATTTGTGTCAAGTAAACAGTTCTATTACAATTTACTTAGTATTGAATACTTCTTTTCTATTGAGCTTTAATATGTCTTTTTTCCCAGAGAGAAAGTGCTTTGAATTTTCCTTGACAAAGATGTTTTATCTGTCAGGATAAGACAGACGATGTTGCAATAACAAATAAAGGGTTAGAATAACAAAGGTCTATTTCTTGTTCATGCTGTCTACCATCGTTGGCAGGAAGCCCTCAGTCATCCTAGTCCCTCAAGATCCTAAGCTGACAGAGGAGCAAGCATCTAAGGCTTTGCTAGTTACCACTTGAGAAAAAAAAAAGCTCTGAAATGTCTCACATTAGCAATTTAATGCTCTCGGCTGGTCATGACACATCCTATTTTCATTCAGAACTCATTGGTCAGAATTAGTCCCACATCCCCATCTACTACAGTGAAACCAAGAAGTTAGTTCTACTTTGACTAGAAGGGGTAGACATGGGAATAATTGGCAGATGACACTGTCACTACCTTCTGCCTCTGCTTGAGCACTGCTCATGACTCTGAAGATTGAAAGAGGCGCATACCAGTGTTCCATTTGTAGCCTTTCTACTCATTTATCACTATGGTTCTTTTTTTCCAGAAAGGCTTATAATATACAGAGGGGGGAGGGGTTCCTTCTTGGCTGCTACTTTCCCCATTGCTGCCAGCACATTGCTTAACTTCTCTTTCCTCTTGGCACGGATGTGTGTTTCCACAATTTTCTTGATGAACTTAAGGGCGCCCTTGCCCTTAGAAATCTTGAGCACTCCGTGTCACACTGCTCATAGGGGTGAAGCCACACACCTCTTGGATCATGTCCCACACAAACTTGGTGTGCCTTAGCTTGCTCACATTCTTTGTCATTCTTGTGGCCCTTGTTGAGGCCCATTAGCCATAGGTAGTGGAGAGCCTTAGCGGCTTCTCCTCATGGCTCCCTTGGTGGAAGCCAGTGTTCTCTCTATTTTGACATTGATGCTAGGGATTTCTTAAGGAAATTATATCTCTTCCTTTCATTCTTGCTACTTCCCCGTCCTCTACCTTAGATCTGTCAGTAATGGCAAATCTAAGATAATGTTTTAAGTTTTGAAACAATGACAGATAGTTTTTCTTTATAGACCGCAAGACATATACAGAAAGAGGAACATGAGATCAGTCTGAAAATGACAGAGGAGAAACTTTTGAAGGAATCTTAATAAGAACAAAATGAATTTGAAATTGGGGGAATGAGAGAAGATATAAAAAAGTGGATCTGACAACAAATTAAAACAAATAAAATTGGTAAATGAAAGCAAAAAACAACTTTTGAGAACCGAAAACAAGAAGATATTTAAATGCTATGGTATAGAAAGAGAATCCTGCATATATAAAGTTAACAGGAAGAGGAACAAAGTAACGGATGAGTGGTGGCATTTCTTAACTTTGTCCAATATACATACCAGGAATTAGGCTGGAAGCTGTCCCCATATCTCTACAGGGCATAACAAATTTTGCTCTTAATAGTAGGAACTGCTTCAGAAGTAAACAGTATAGCAAGGGTTCAGACTTGGGTTTCTTTGACTTTGATAGGGAAATGAAACATACTACAAATAAATCATGGAATTAGGAAAAATCTATAGCTCATGGGAGACCTATATAAGGGAGCTGTAGCAATAACTTATACCTTATATATTGATCTAATTCTACAGTTAAGTGGAAACATGAAAAGTATGTATTTTCTTATGTATTATTCATGTTTGTTGCTTACTAAAACACTAAAACAGATTAGAACGAATGTAAATTAGCATTATTCCAAATACAGAGCCATTTAAAAGTATATTTCTTGGGGCGCCTGGGTGGCTTAGTTGGTTAAGTGTCCCAACTCTTGGTTTCACCTCAGGTCGTGATCGTAGTAGGGTCCTGGGATCCATCCCCGCACTCTGTTCTCAGTGTATGGTGGGGTCTGCTTGAGGATTCTTTCTCCCTCTGTCCCTCCCTCTGCTAGCGTGCTGTTGCTCTCTCTCAAATAAATCTTTAAAAAAAAAAAAAAAGTATATTTCTTATTTGATGAAATATATGGATTTTTTCATCTCTCCAGATGTAATTTGATTTAAGGAATAGATTTGATTAATCTATTAGCTCAATTTTGATTCTGTTTGTAGCATCTTACATATTTAGAAAGATTTTCTCAAGTGGAAATAAAATATATGTCGGGAAAGAATTCTTTCCTGAAAAGGCCTTATCATTCAAGAATTTATTTAAAAATATATTTATTGAGTTTCTACTTTGTGCAGTGTAAGTACAGTAGGACTTACTACCTGCCCAAAGAGAAAAACAATTTAATTAGATTAAGTTATGCCCTGGGGCTCCTTCTGGCCAAATCTGGAACAATGTATATATGAAAATAATTAATTGCCATAAAGAACTATAAACAGGGCCACCTAGCTGGCTCAATCAGTAGAGCATATAACTCTTGATCTTGGAGTCATGAATTTGTGCTCCACACTAGGTGTAGAGTTCACTTTAAAAAAAAAAAAGAATTATAAACCATTGTGGGGGAAAAGGAATTAATGAGTCCATACCAGTGATAGATGATAGCTAGGTAGGTGGGTGGGTGGGTGGATGGATGGATGGATGGATAGGTAGGTAGATAGGTAGGTAGGTAGATAGATAAAGGGAAAAGAGAGGATCCTTGCTTATAGTAGAAGGCTAAGTGCCAGTTAGTAAATGTATAGGGATTGTTGGAAGAAAATCTGCATTTTACACAAATTATAGGAAAGATGTGGATCAGGATGGTAAATCTAGGGAAAGTTTTGGTAAAGAGCATGATTTTTGCATAGTTTTAAAATGTTTCCCCACAGATTATTTATTCATTGCAAAGGAAAAATTAGTAGTTATTTTGTATAGTACTGAATAGTACATTGGCTGGATGATCAAAATTAGCATCAGTGACAAGCAGATGGACATTTGTGCCTCCAACTGTGATGCTCTTAGAGGGACATATCATTGCTTTTATAGTATTCCACCAAGAATGCATAATCTGAATCTAATTATATAGAAACATCAAGCAAACCCAAAATAAAGAATATTTTAATGAATAAAAGGAAGGAGTGTGGGACAGCATTCTTCAAAAATGTCATAAAGGCTGTAGAAATGTTTCAGATTGAGAGAGGGCAAAGAGACATGACAGCCAGATGAAATATCTGGACAGGAAGCTATACTGAGAGGGGGAGAAAATGCTGCAAAGGATACTAATGGGTCAGTTAACAAAACGGGATTACAAATGGTAGATAAATATTTTTTTTAATATTAAATGTATTAAAATTTAGAATTATACTGTTATTGTGTAAGACCATATCAGGTATTCACTAAAGTATTTAGAAATAATATACCAAAATATACATAATTTACCTTTAAATGTTCTGGAAAGTGCTATTTGTGTGAATGCATGTATATATAAATATGTGTCCTTTGTATAATAGGGAAAGGTGAACAAATAATAAAGGATTGGGTAAAATTTTCATGATGAATGTGGGTGAGATATATTTGAAGTTATACAATTTTTATTCTTGCAACTTTTGCAAGAGCTTGAATTTATTTCCAGATTAAAACCTTAAGAGAAATAGTTATGTCTTAGACATGATCGCAACATAAGAAAGAAGTACAGAGTAATTGACCAAGGGACACGAGCTTAGAAAACTAAGATGCAAACATGTTTACAACCCTCAGAAATTGGTATGTGTTAGTCTCTGCTAGGTGCCACGTGCTTGACCCAAATATCAGATAATAATTTAACCAGAAAGTACACTGTGATTTAAAAATAAGACTAAATTCATTTTTAGCTGTTCTGTCTTAACGTGTTGCAAATGTGTAGTACAAACTACTTATGATTCAATGTTTGTGTTACATATAATGGTTTTTACCCCCTTTATTCATGTTAGTATATTAAATTTCACTACAACAATAATGGTAATTAAAAAATTTTTTTTATTTTACTTTTTTAAGATTTTATTTATCTATGAGAGAGAGAGAGAGAGAGAGAGAGAGAGAGAAAGAGAGAACTAAAGCAGGGAGAGGGAGCAGACCCTTGCTGACCCAGGGAGCCTGACGTGGGACTAAATCTCAGGACTCTAAGATCATGACCTGCGCCAAAGGCAGATGCTTAACCAACTGAGCCACCCCGGAACCCAGGAATTTTTTTTTTAATCATTTTTTTTAAAGATTTTGTTCATTAGAGAGACCACAAGCAGGGGGAGCGGCAGAGGGAAAAGAAGAAGCAGGTTCCCTGTTCAGCAGGAAGCCCTACTGGGGCTTGATCCCAGAACCCCAGGATCATGACCTGGGCCAAAGGCAGATGCTTAACTGACTGAGCCACCCAGGTGCCCCATGATTGAAATTATTTATGTTCATATGTTACATCTAATACAGGGCCTTTAGAATAAGTCATTATTCACAAATTGCAGGAGTACATTTTCATCATATTACTAAAGTAAGAATGTATATTGTTTGTAGTACAGGATATTTGGATAGGATATATCCAATCTGTTAGTTCATACTATAACTTATAATAAATGTGCCAAATATAAACAATGTAAGTAATCTCATGAAAGACCTACCTGAAAGCTAAATCATTTTAATTTTTTTTTAATTTTTATAAACATATAATATATTTTTATCCCCAGGGGTACAGGTCTGTGAATCGCCAGGTTTACACACCTCACAGCGCTCATCATAACATATATCCTCCCCAATGTCCATAATCTCACCCCCCTCTTCCGACCCCCCTCCCCCCAAATCGTCATTTTAAAATTAATTTTTCTACCACATTAATTTTTTTAAAGGCATGACTGAATTTTTAATATGAAACTCTAGTAATATTTGTATTATCTTAAAGACATAAGAAAAATCTTGGTACTGGCTTTAATTAAATAGAAAGATCCAATAATATTCTAGGATATTATGTTTGAATTTAAGATGAATATAAAATATGATAATTCTTTTGCCTTCTCCACAATGGAAATAGACACAGATTTGGGGGTACCTGGGTGGCTCAGTTGGGTTAAGTGTATGCCTTCAGCTTAGGTAATGATCCCACTGGGGTCCTGGGATCGAGTACCACATCAGGCTCCCTGCTCAGTGGGGAACCTGGTTTTCCCTCTGCCTGCAGCTCTCCATGCTTGTGCGCACACACTTTCTGTCAAATAAATAAAATCTTAAAAAAAAAAAAAGGGGGAGTAGGCACAGATTTGGAAAGCATTATAGCAAATGCTGTCTAATACAATTTCTAGTGAATCTGAATATTAGATCTGGATTTTAGAACTCTTTATTCTGTCATTATTGGCCAGCTGTGTCTATCTTATTTGATTTATTCTGTCGCCAATAGACTTTTCTTTCTAGCTTTAAGTAAAGAAAATAATTTTAATATCTCAATTATGGTTGTTAAAAAGAAGTCCTCTTAATCTATTGCTTTATCAGTAGATCACATTTAGACATATAGAAGTTCTTTGTGGCTGTTTTTCAAATCTTTCCTTTTTTGTTGGGTTTACCTAATAACATTAAGAGTTTTTTTTTCAGGGTATGAAAAAAGTGTCTGAGTTCTTTGTTTTTTAATTTTCTGCAGTCCGCTAGTCAGATGTATCATTTTAACAGTAGCTTTTATTTCCCAATCCCCATACTACCATGCTCATTTAAGAGACTCATTTTGTGTTGAATTGGAATGATCTTGGTAAAAGCACATGATAACTTGTGTTGGCCTTACCAAAGTCTATCGAAATATTTCAGCCATCAAAACTACTGGAATTGTCATTAAAAACCAAAATAATTCCCGGGCACCTGGGTGGCTCAGTCAGTTAAGCATTTGCCTTTGGCTCGGGTCATGATTTCAGGGTTCTGGGATCAAGCCCTGCATCTCAGCAGGGAGCTTGCTTTTCCCTCTCCCTCAGCCCTTCCCTCCCCTTCAGACCCACTCATCCTTGCTCTGCTTTCTCTCTGTCAAATAAAAAATAAAATCCTTTAAAAAAAAATAATCCCAGCCCATACTAGATCTACATTAATTTAAAATGAAGAAGGCAGTGGAATAGATTCTTTGTATTCAGATAAAGTTTCAGAAAGTGGCAGAGTGGTGTGATTTCTGATCAATTTTATTTGCCCTGTGATAATAAGTTACAGACTTAGGTGTCAAATTAGCAGTATTGCTGAAAAACTAATTTTACAGATTGGAAATTTTAAATGCCTAGCTCCTTTTTCTGTTTCTAGTTGTTTGGTGACTTGACCTGGCTGCTTGTTTCACCATTAAGCATTTAGAATTTTTTTGCTTAATTCAAAAGAAGAAATCTTTCATTGGTGAGCATTTAAATTGTAGGCCGGACTTCGTTTTTAAAATTATCTCAATCCTAGAGATGTATTGTTCAGTATATACATATAAAGTAATATATTAAATTTATTTTATAGTTGTTTCTGTAATTATGCCATCTCTACTCACCATGGTTATAATTTGGTATTAACTTCTTTTTAATGACAGACGAATCCTTAGTACTGTGGAAAAGAGCAGACAGAAATATAAACCAGCTTCTCTCACAGTGGAGTTTGTCCCTTTCTTTTATCGTAAGTATCGATCCTAATTTCTCTTTGATTTTGATGTTATTCTGATTATTCTTTATATTCTTATTCTGATTCTACTTGATTCATCTTTGTGTATTTGTTAACTAAAGATTATAAGAACCTATCACTGGAGTACTTGATTCATACTTTGCTATGATTATTGTTCTTCCTCTAATTTATTGTTCTGAAAGTGTTTTTATTTTGAGAAGAGCTTAATATTGTAATGACTGTAGTATAGACCTTCTGAATTTTTACTGAAATAAACGTAAGAGCAGCATGGGGGCCCAGCTTGTGCATGGCCACTGCCGGGGAGCCTGAGGCCAGGGCCTCCTGCCCAGGCACTACCCAGCTGGGCTGTGAGCTGGTGGTGGACTCATGGATGAGGCCTCCCTTTTGCCAATTGGGGCTCAGTAGAGCTGAGTGCAGCCTGGGCCCAGGCCACATTTGGGATAGGGGGCTACAAGGCCCACTCACCCCACGGTGGATGGCGTAGGGGTGATGGTGATGGACACCCTAGAGGAAGAGAGCTTTGCACTGTCCTTTTCCACCTCTGATACAGAATTTGATGCTGTGGTTGGATTTTATTATCATGGATGAAGAATTCCAGTTATTAAAGGAAATTTTTATAGACAGGCACTCCCACCTGTTTGTAATGGGTATATGTCTTCGGTAGAAAAGTATATTGAAGAACATCTGCTAGAGCAGATTTCTGGATTTAACATGGTGACTCGCACAGCGTCTTTCCAGCACTGCGAAGATGAAGTAGCTGGTGACATATTGGACATGCTGTTCATGTTTACAGCATTTCTGGCTTTTAAAGAAATGTTTCTGGGCTATAGAGCAGAAAAAGAAGTCTGGGGATTGGGTTTATGGAGCGATTTAGTGGTGACTTTGTTATGCAACTCATCTTTATCAGCTTCCCAGACAGATCTGAGGCCTAGGGCGCACCTCTAGGCAGTGTGATCATTGTGGGTGTGCCAGCCCATTAGGCTGGGGGAGGCTAAAGCTAACGGGACAGAAGAATACATCTTGGAAAGAATGACTCTGTTTGGCAACTGTTCATTAATGTTAAGTATTGTTGGGTTGAAAAGAAAATTACCTGACCCTCCTGGGACCTGTTTCTCTAGTAACACCATCTTGTATTCAGTGACCCTGTTACTCCTCCCTGTAGTAAACACCTTTCTCAGGGATTTTTGAGTCAAGCTCAAAGGCCAGCCTGCCACCTGGGGGCCTCTTCCCCAGCATACATGTTGGTGTGTCAGTGTTTTTCACCATCACCAACCTTCTTTGGCCCAACAGGCTTTGCATGTCCCAACAGGCATTTTGTACACTCGGGTTTTTATTTGCATCAAAGTTTCAATCCTGCAGCCTCATTGGGGTTTTTGACTAGGAGTATTTATCCAGGGCATTAAGCCAGCTGATCATCCTGAAACTTCTGAAGCTTCTCCTGTAGCAGTTAGTCTTGGCTAAAGGAATCAAGTGAGGGAGGTGGGCCTTTACCCAAAAGCTTCTTGTGAAGATAAGTTTGTAGTCTTATATTTGCAATCCTTGTGTCACTGTCTTCTGCTGGTCCTGATGTAGTTCCACTGTTAATTGAACTTATTGTAAGCATTTTGAAAAAAATATTTTTTTAGATGAATACTCAGGCTCACCTAGTAGATGTAATCTTGGAACTTCCATGATCACCCACTTGAAGATCAAATTAATATATGCTGTGTGCTTTTTAGTTATTAGTACTATGAAAGCAAAAATGCTTTCTGCCTTGGTGTTTCTCTGTTAATGAGTACCAGTAAATGTATACTTCTGCTGGAGGTAAATTAAAAGGTATCCTTTTCTTATAGCATGTTAAGTGTTTGTGTAGGTTTGCTAAAACCCTTGCTGTATAAACAGGTTCATTAGGTTTTCTCTTGAGGTAAGGAATTCCTTCTTCCTGTCAAAATCTACCAAGATGCTTTCCATGGGTGTAATCAGATCAGCATGAATAGGATACAGCAAACAGCTTTACTGGTCATCTGTTTGCTTTGATTCAGTACAGTGTTTGAAAGAACATCACTGACCAGAAAACATGATGTCACATCTCCAGAAAGAAGAACATAGTTGTTGAATTCCTGATGTGTTCTCTTTCTTTCTCTAACCATACACACACACACACCCCCATACCCATATGTGTATATATGTATATAAATTTTCTGCTTATTAATTTTTAAACCTTTTTATTTATTTATTTATTAAACCTTTTTAAAGTAAAAATTCTTTACTGAATTTTCACTTGGCTGTTTTGGTTTTAAAGGATGATCTATAGGTTATGTGTTTTTTAATGTGTTTTCACTTAAATAGTTATGTGAGTTAAAAAAAAAAAAAAACCTTAGGAGTAACATGGAGGACATTAGGAGAAGGAAAGGAAAAGTGAATTGGGGGAAATTGGAGGGGGAGATGAAGCATGAGAGTGTTGGGTCCCCCAATAATGGGTCCATGGTCAAAGGAGCGAGACTGATACAAAGCGAAGGTCAAGCAAAGCTTTATTTTGCGCCAAGCATCAAGAATCAAACAGACGGGTGGGGGCTGTCCCTTACAGAGAGGGCGACCTCTCTCTTCTTTACAGACTAGCTTTAAAGGGCAAAGGCCATGTGGTTGGGCCTGGCCACGCACAGGTGACCAAGGAGATTGTAACACGGAGAAAGCTGCACAGTCCTGCTAGGTCACACATAAGTGCCAATTGAATTACAGTTTACCCTATAGTAGCTATTTGAACTAGCCTATCACCTTGGTCAGAACTGGTGCCCAAAAGGCGGCACCCACACTCCTTGGTAGCTAGGGAGACAGTATGCACGCTTTACTGATTGGATGTCTCCATCTGACCCAACTCATGCCCAGCATTCGGGTTGTTATCTCCACCTGACCAGACCCACCCATGTATTTGGGCTTTGTTACCTGGGACTGGTTTCCCAGACTTGCTTTTAAGTAAGTTCCTTACCTGGGACTGGTTTCCCAGACTTGCTTTTAAGTAAGTTCCCGGGTCGGTTTAAGTTTTACTACATAAACAACAAAATGGCTGTTCAACCGGGATGGGGCCGCTCTGGCTGAATAGGCCCTTACACGAGACTGTGGACTCTGAGAAACAAACTGCTGAGGGTTTTGCAAGGGAGGGTTTGAGGGGGAAAGGTGAGCCTGGTGGTGGGTATTAAGGAAGGCAGGTATTGCATGGAGCATTGGGTGTGGTGCATCAACAGTGAATCTTGGAACACTGAAAAAAATTAAATTAAAAAAATTAAAAATTAAATAGTCAAACTAAAAAAAAACTTAGAAGAGATTTGGCTACTATAGGCGTGATCTATGTGGATTTAATTTTCTTTCTTAAAAAATGGTTATGCCATAGTTCAGGAATATGGAAGATATTGCAGAATATATACAAGGAATACCCTGTGTTTCCTACTCTCATTTGTCAGATCTTGCCGTAACATTTCGCTATATTTGCCTTAGTTCTATTTTCTTTTTTTCCTAAGAATTTAAAACAAAACAGAAATAGCCCCCCCCTTTTTTTTTGCTTTTTATCATTGGAAATGAATATACACACATTAAAGGTATGATTTTAAAAAAGAGAGAAATAGTCCTTTGTTTGAGTGCCTGGTGAAGATGATTGCAGTGCCCACTCTGACCACCAGTGGTAATATTGGCTTCAGCTAGATAATCAAAATAGGCTCATTTCTGGATTCTCTTTTTTTGTTCCACATAGCCGCCATTATGATATTACCACACTACATTGATTGTTGTGACTTTATGCTAAATCTTGAAATCATTAAGTCCTCTAACTTTGTTTTTCTTCAAAAATTTTTTGGCTGTTCTGGACCCTTTACATTTTTATATGCATTTTAGAGACCAGTTTTTAAATATTTTTTTACAAAAACGCCTGCTGATATATTTGTTTGGGATTGTATTGCATCTAGGAACCGTTTTAGGAGAATTGACATCTTGAGAATACTGAGACTTCCAGTGCATGAATCTGATAATCTCATTATTTGTTACTTATTTCTTCAATCAATATTTTATAGTTTGCAGAATATAGATTGTGCACATATTTTGATAGTTTATCCTAAAGAAGTTATCAAAGGTACTTAGAAATGTGAAGTCTTTAAAATAAATTGTAGATTTTTTAAAAGGTGAGTTTCATTTTCATTTCCTATCTTTAATAATGACATTTCCCTTTTTACCCATAGTAATATTCCTTGCCTTACCTTGATAATATTTCTTGCCTGCTTTGTCAGATACTAATATAGCCCCTCCAGCATTCTTATGATTAACGTTTACATGGTTTATCTTTTTATATCCTGTACATATTTTCTGTGTGTCTCCTGTGGCTGATTAGAACTCTGTCTTCTTGCAGCTCTGTGTAAAATCTCACAGTTACTCAGCTTAAAACTTCTTGCTAGGTTTTTTCCTGCCATGTGGGATTTCACAGTATCATATAAGGATTGATACTTTGACTCAAAGTGAGTCCTACTAATATTTCTGGAGTGCTTTCTCTTTATACCTTCCACTCCTGTACTGCTTGCCTAGGCCTTCTCAAACGTTTCATCTGCCTCCTAACTCAACAAATAGTCATCTTCCTTTAGGTTTTCCCTTTTCTGTGCAGTTGTTCCGAACATATGTACAACAGGAAACTGAGGTAATCATTGAGCTTACTTTGTTTCTCTTGAGAGAAGGAAAATTTCTAGAGTGCATTAATTTCTACCTATATCGTCTAATTTTCTAGTTATTTCTAGGAGGAAGCCATGTATAGTGACAGTTATTCCAGCACAGCTGGAATCATTTAATTTTTTAAATGTAGATTTCTGTCAGTATATTTACCTCAGAGCGGTTTGTTTTTGGTAATGTTTATTATGTATAAAATTGAAATAATTCTGTTGTTAACACCTTGTCTATGATATATACAAAAAATATTCATTATTGGGTTATTAGACTATCAAAACGAAGAGGAAGATCATAAATGTTTATTAGTAGAGAATTGGTTAAGTAAATTAAGGTACATCATTTTATTGGTCATAAAAATGAATAAGGAAGATATATATGTAAAGATATCCAGTATATATTAGTGTTAAAAACAGAAAACATGATGCAGTGGTATATGTATACTTTTTTTTTTTTTTAAGGTGTGGGGAGCATGGTATATTGAGGAATAGGTTTGGGGGAGACTTACTTTTGGTCACAGTTGTTTTATGCTGTTTTAATTATTCTTTGTCATGTGCATGTATAACCTTTTGAAAACAATAAAATACTTTATAATATTAAAAGAAAGGTTATTTTTGGTACCAGAACTTCAGAATGTTTGCCTTGGAGTAAACCCAGGAAATCTTTTCATCAATTATTCCAATTTTATAGTTGAATAATTATTGTCAATTATACTAATAAGAGGAAGTAGTAGTAGCAAAAAACCACATCTAATTTAATGTCAGATTTCAGTTAGCTTCTGGCCTTGTCACTTAGCAGCTCTGTAACTTTAAGACCTTTCACTTGCTCATTTATAAATAAGGGCAAAACATCCTCACATGGAGTATTATGAGAATTAAATGAGACAACATAACTAATCTAAACTACTACCTGGTAGATGGTTTCTCTTTTCCTTTATTATGAGAAAATGCGTATCAACCTTGCCTTTTAAAGATTTTTAGCCTTCTAATAGTTTTTAATGTTTCAGTGTCAGACATTCCTCAGAGATAAGTCATACTGTGAAAGAGAAATCCGATTTGTTTTATTTGTGTGTTATATTCACAGAGTGTTTTCAGGAAAGTGAACATCTCAAGGAAAGTCTCAAGTGTTGCTTATTGCACCTCTTTGGAGCCGTTGTGGCCGGTGGGCAGGTGAGGAAAGTGTTGACAGTGCGAAAAGGTTTCCATGGGTTATTTAGTGTGTTCTTTGTTCTTTTGTAATTTCATGAGCCACACAGATGTTTTTCCAAGTTTACGGCTTGTTTAGAACTAATCTTTTATTTAAAACTTCTTTAAAAACCTAAGTAATAATATTAGCACTAACAATAAAATTACTACATAAATAACCATATTTAACAATCTTTTTATTGTAAGTTCTTAGTTGTGTCGACTTTCAGCTACTAGTTCTTACCTTAAATAAATAAAATCACCCCTTGTTACTCCACATTATGAAATCAAACTCAAAATTAAGTATACATGAGTTAACCACTCTTCTGTCTATGTAATTTCTAAATGCATATATACAAGGTTTATGTGCTTTTTTTTTTTTCAACAAACCCAACCAGCTTCTTATTACTCACAAGAAAGAAATTCTAGTAATACTTACTTCTTTATTTTTGAAGGTGAGTATCTTAAAAGTTGTCTGTGGTGAACTTTGAGTATAAGTACTAGTTGAAATAGGATTATAATTCAGAAAGAACATCCTCTATGTTTTCTTTAAGTACATAGTTTAGATCAGAAGTTTCTAACACCTTTTGTCCTGCATAAAGCCCCTTGTTGGAATATTTCAGATGCATGCAATAAAATACATAAGATCGGAAAAGAAACTAGTCATGCTAAAATGCAGTTACTAAAATATTAAAATAAATTTGTAACATAGTAATGTGTTTTTATAACACACTAAAGAGAGCAGCAAGTCTAGTAATAAATGTGATTTCAAAAAAAAGACAAACATGATGTTTCAAGACATTGCAACAACTATAAAATATGAAAATATATAGGATTTCTTTTGGTTAACAAAGTTTCAGATATTGCTAATAATACTATTTGGGTTTCCTAGTAGCCTACCTTTCCTTTTCCTCTTCACTCTAGTAGAAGAGTCTTTTTTTGTGAGGGGGGATAATGACTAGAATCTTATTTTTCAGTTTGTTTGCTTTGTCACCTTCCTTTATTAGCTGATAATCTTCTTTTGCATCAGTATCTACCCATTTCCATCATTTCTCTGCTACTAAAAATAAGAATTAATAAGTATACATGAATAAAATTGGAAATGACGTGTTTTTGACTAGTGGAGAAGCTGGTTGGATCCCGTTACCATTTTGAACACACAGAGACTTGTTTTTGATAGTGCCCAGGGGTTATCAAGCCTTGAGAGACCTCCCATAATGAAAATTCACATAGAGATCAAGAGACCTCCAGTAATTAAAACTCACACAGAAATCAAGTAGGTACTTGAAGGCCAATTTATTATTTTACATAGTAAAAATACTCAACATCCTTATAATCAGGTTATAGCTGTACTTGTAGCTATTTTGAGGTCAGGAGTTTATTTATTGAATATAGAGTAAGTGCAGGGATATTTAGAGAGATATTTAGATGAATATTTAAAGGTGTAAATGGCAGGAAAATTGAATGGTATCGGCAAGGACTAAGTCCTTTCACTCATAAAGGGCAGGAAAATTGAAGTCCTGTGACTGGTCTCCCCTCTCCAAGCATCATGCCTGGACTTCCTGTTGACATATGTGTTGTTTTGCATTGTTAAGAGGATAAGCTTTAGAGACAGACTGACAGAGGTTTGAATCCCATGTCTGTCTCTCATTGTGTGACCTTGGATAAACTTTACGTGTGTTTTAGTTTCTTTATTTACATGTGTTTTAGTTTCTTAATAATAAGAAAACAGTAACAATTACAAGATAGTCATAAGGACCAAATGACACATGATATATGTAAAGTGCTTATAAGCGTTAAGTAAGTCACAGATCTGTCAGATTTGTGATTCCCTTAATTAGCAGTAAATACTAAAACTATAACAGCTTAAGTTAGAAGTTTTACCTTTTTCCTTCATAAAAAAATAAAGTAGCAGTAAGTAGTCCAGAGTTAATCTGGTGGCTCTGGGATCTTCAGAGGATCCAGGTTCCTTCTGAATGTCAATTTGTTATTATTTCTTTTGCTACATGATTAGCTTCTAGAGTTCTAACCATTTGCATTTGCACTTTGGGCACAAAAATGGAGGGGGAGATGAGGAGGGAGACAAATGGCACATGCCAACTATCTTTAAAGGAGATGCTAAAAAGCTGACACTCATCTTTTTTTAATCTCATTTGCCAAACTCCATGAGATAACTGCGAAAAAAGGAAATACGTCCATATAATAACTTCGATTAAAAAAAAAAAAAAACAAAAAAACAAAACTTGCTTCCTCAGCCTCCTTGGCAACAAGGGAGGTTAGGAAATGTAATCTTTATTTCTGCTAGCCTCCTATCCACCAAAACATCAGGGATTCTTTTAATAAGGAAGCGGAGGAAAATGGATATTGGGTGCTCTGTTGACAGTTTCTTCCATTGTAGCCCTTGTTACCGCTATTATTTATTATATTGATAATAACAAACTCTAATGGCCTAAGTTCTGTTACTTTCAGATGATTTTGCATCATTATGTTTGGATTCATTCTATATCAATTTAACAGTTTTAGGCAATATATATTATTTCCAAGTTTAATGGATCACCTTGAATAGCTACCAGTTATTTAGAATTTCAGAAATATGTTTGTAGAACCAGAGTCAAGCCAGTCCTCTTCTATCTCTATGTCATTTGGGATGAATTTGCTATAACCAACATAAAACCCTAGAGGAGCTTAGCCAAATTGAGGATTTTGTTTGGTTTTGTTTTTTGTTTTTTTTGTTTGCATTAGAAATCTAGATGTAGGCAGTTCTGGGCTGGTACAGCAGCTCCATGGCATCGGCAAGGACTAAGTCCTTTCACATTCCTTTTCTGCTCTCTTTAGCCTATTACTTTAATTCTTGGGTTTGTTTCTTCATGACTTAAAGGTGGCTCCAAACATGGTATCTGCATTCCAGGCAGGCAAAAGATGAAAAGGCCAAGAGCAAAGGGTCCTTCTGTTTTTATCTGTAAAGTTATATTTCCTTCATAGTCTACTGGCATATATTCTTGACCAGAACTATGACACATGGCTGCCCCAAGCTGTAAGGGAGGGTGGTAAACAAGTTTTCTATGTAGGCAGATTGCTGCCTGAATAAAAATGAAAATCTAGTAATCTAGCAAGGAAATGAAAACTTAATATGCATAAAAACTAGCAATGTCTATCAGGTATGTGCTTAAAATTTTTTATGTTGATTTATTAAAAGAAAAAGTCTGCAGGGTCTCCTGGGTGGCTCATTCATTACATGTCTGCCTTTAGCTTGGGTCATGATCCCGGAGTCCTGGGATCGAGCCCCACATCAGGCTCCCTGCTCAGCGGGAAGCCTGCTTCTGCCTCTCCCACTCCCGCTGCTTGAATTCCCTCTCTCGCTGTCTCTCTGTCAAATAAATAAAATCCTTTAACAAAGAAAAGAAAAGGGGTGCCTGGGTGGCTCAGTGGGTTAAAGCCTCTGCCTTCGGCTCGGGTTCATGATCCCAGGGTTCTGGGATCAAGCCCCACATCGGGCTCTCTGCTTGGTGGGGAGCCTGCTTCCTCCTCTCTCTCTCTGCCTGCCTCTCTGCCTGCTTGTGATCTCTGTCTGTCAAATAAATAAAATCTTAAAAGAAAATTTAAAAAATAAAAAAAGAAAAAGTCTGCAGATTTATTAAACTTTATTTTTACAAACATACAGAACTTCAGTTTGGTTGGGTTTCACGTTTATTATCTTTCATGTTTCAGAGGAATGCTTTGCAAGCAATTTCTCCAGCCACCATGGAAGTTCTTATGAGAGTTTTGGCAGATTGTGATTCCTGGGAGGATGGAAATCCTGAAGAAGTGGGGAGGAAGATCGAACTTACTCTGAAGTGCCTTACAGAAGTGGTACATATCCTTCTCACTAGCAGCTCTGATCAACGTCAGGTGGAAACCAGCACTATTTTGGAGAACTATTTTAAATTGCTAAATTCAGATCATTCAGCTTTACCTAATCAAAGGAGATCCAGACAGTGGGAAAGCCGGTTCATAGCTCTGCAGATCAAAATGTTGAGTAAGTATTACATAAAATTTCTTATACTCCGTTTTCTCTGAGTCTGTTTTTTTAGACTTATTTGAAATTCAAGGCTGTCATATAGAAGTATGGATTGTTTAATTCAGCTATTATGTAACTTTAGATTATGACTTTAAAATAATTAACATGGAATCGGTTTGTTTATAGCATCTTTGCTTTAACAAAATTGAGCCTCTATTGTTTTTTGAAAGTGTATTCCAGTAAAAGCATCACTGTTAAAAAGAAAGTCAGCTATTATTTTCAAATTCTAGGAAAGGTCAGTTTCCAGGAGATGGCATTTGCGTTGTCTAACCTATGGCAAGAGTAACATACGGCAATATTAAGTGTCCTTCTATAAATATCTGTAGATGTCACTTTAACATCTGTCCTTTCTTCAGAGGGCCTCTATTTGGTTTTTCTCAGAGCCTCTATCTATGTGTGTCTTGTTTCTCTGCCCTCTCTTTGTTTTGTTGGTTTTTCTCTGTAAGCGCTTTCATCAGTATATGTGGTTTCTTATTGCATTCCCCTGTTAGATTGATAGTACAAGTATTATTAATTGAGAGTTTCTTTTTATAGAAATAAAATATTTTCATTACAGCTGTACTAGGAAATTTGGATAAGTAAGAAGTTTTTTAAATCCTACAACCTAGACATAACCGACATTAATGGTTTATTGTACAGCTCTAGAGACTTAAAAACATGGTTGTATGAGGGTGTGTGTGGTGTCCAACTTAAAAATATTGGACATCAAAATCTTGGTGAAATTTGATCAGTGCACAACAAGAGACTTTGTTTCTGTAAGAAAATAAGATTCCTTTTATCTAGTTTCTGTTCTTTTATAAAACATGTTTTATAATTGTACTAATTATAACTTTCTAAGAAAGTTTGAGTCTATATTGAATAGACTTCTTATTTATTAAGGACTATTGTATTACTTATGTCAGTTATCCCTTGATTTCTGAATGAGAGTATCTGTTCAGTAGGAAACAAGAGCAAACCATCATCATAAATGGATTGAATCCCTAAGTCTTATTTTCTGACCACATGCTAATTTTATACTGTATAAATGAGACTGTTGCAGAATATAACTAACTAGGTGTTGCTTATTAATAGCGAGTTGGAAACCACAGTTAGTTATACTTGAGCATTATATTGGAAGAATAACTGTAATCTTTGGGAAATATATGTCACTCTTACGTAGAAAAACAAATATTTTTAATAATAAACTATAAAAATATTCATTTTTCTTAACAAGTAATAAGTAGTTTTTTTTTCCAATCTCCATCCCTATTTCTTCCTAATTCGTGTTACATCTGTTTGTCACTGAAAAGCCTAAATTAAAAATATGGCCAGAGGGAAATGTTTCTGTGATCCCAAATTTTCCACTATATAAATGGATGATTTTGTTTTTATTTTCCTAGATACCATCACAGCCATGTTAGATTGCACCGATAGGCCTGTTCTTCAGGCCATTTTTCTTAACAGTAATTGCTTTGAACATCTCATACGACTGCTGCAGAATTGCAAGGTATTTTTCTATTATTGTTGTCTTTCACTTTAAAAAGCTATTATTTTGTTTATGCTCTAATTCAAATTTAAACATATTATTAGTAATTTTCTTTTTTTGATTATGGTGAAATACACATAAAATTTACCATCTTAACTATGTTTAAGTGTATTAATCAGTGGTACTGAATGCATTCACATTGTTGTGCAGCTATCACCACCTTCCATTCTCTATAACTCTATAACTCTATAACTCTCTAAGTCTTATGGAACTGAAACTCTATACCCATTAAACAATTCCACATTCTCCCCTCTCCCCAACCCCTGGCAACCACTTTCTGCCTCTGTGATTTTTGGTTACTCTAAATACCTCATGTAAGTAGAGTCATATAGTGTTTGTATTTTTGTGACTGACTTATTTCCCTTAGCATTATGGCCTCAAGATTCATCCATGTTGTGGCATATTGCAGAATTTTCTTTTTTTAGGCTGAACAATATTCCACTGTGTCTACATACCACATTTTGTTTACCTAGTCATGTGTTGATGGACTCTTGTATTGATTACACCTTTTGGCTATTGTGGATAATGCTGTTGTGATCCTGAATATACCCGTATCTCTTTAAGTCCCTGCTTTTGTTCTCTTGGATATATTCCAGAAGTGAGATTGCTGGATCATATAGTAATTAAATTTTTAGTATTTTGAGGAACCACCTTACTGTTCTCCACAGTGGTTGTGCCATTTTACGTTCCTGTGAGCAATGCACAAGGGTTATAATTTTTTACACTCTCCTTGACAGTTATTTTCTTCTTTCTAGAATTAGAGATGATCTCTAATTCTAATGGGTATGAAATGGTATCTCATTGTGATTTTGATTTGCCCTTAATGATTAGTTATACTGAGCATCTTTTCATATGCTTATTGGCTATTTGTATATGTTCTTTGGAGAAATGTCTGTGCAAGTTCTTTGTGCCTTTTTTAATTGGGTTGTTTGTTTTTGTTGTTGAGTTTTAAAGTCTTTTGTTGTACATTGTTAAAATTTGGTGTGAGCATTTGATGTATATAATTTTGTGTTTTTATTTCATGTAAGATGATTTTGTTTGCATTTTCCTCTGTATGATTTAAATACCTATAGAATATTAAGTAGATGTGCCATAATGTACCTATTTCCTATGGCATATACTCAACTTAATTTCCAACTTTTTTGCTGTTACATAACTCCTTCAAGTTCATAGACTAGAATTCTATTTCTAGTAGAATTTCTAGGTCAAAGGGCATAATGTGCTTTTTTAAAGTTAGGGAACATTGTATAGAAACAATTTTTAAATAATTGGGGATTATGGAAAAGTAAGAAAATAGAAATACTGTTAATATTCTTGGTATATACTGCCAATTTGCTATTATTTTTCTTTTTTACTAGTTCATACTTGTAGCAGATTTGTGTGTGAGTATGTAATAATTAATATCTGATTATTATATTTTCATAAATTTCAAGATGGTATCAGAAATTTTTTAGCGTGCTTCTTGAAAAGTCTTTGAAAATGGAACTACTTCAAAGAGCTTTTACTTTTCAGTTTGAGGTATTCTTTTCATGGAATCTGTGCTGAAAAAACTAGGGTTTCATCCTGATTTTGTGCAGATATCCCAAAAGGAGGATTTTAATATCAGCCCCTCAAATTTTTCCACACTGTTAGGAGAGAGATCCATGAAAGCATTTATGTCACTATGTTGCTTAGCTTTCAGTGAAAAGTTAAGAAATAACATTTTAAAAATAAGGAATATATATTGATGATGTAAATTGTGATGAACGTTTATAGACTCAATTAAAGTACTAAACTACCACTAGAGAGTGAACAAGCCTCCCCCATCCCTTAAACTTGTTCTTAGGAAAGAAATCCTAGGGAGATGAAAACAGCATAAGAAAACTTTATAAAACCTTTTGTTTGTTGTTAAAAATATATATATATATCAGTTACAAAGGCAACTTCATCAAGACAAAACCTCCCATGTATAAGAGAACCTGCCAGTCACACATTGTAGAAGGGTAAATCACTAAGATAAAATGTAGTTCTGCTAAAATTGATTAGTATTTTTCTTCAATATATGAAACTCAGGTATTTTTTAAAAATGTCATATCATGGTCAACAATATCTTTTTAAAAAGTACAAAGCTTTTTAGCATAGCAGTCATGCTGTTGAGCTAATATTTACTCTTTCTACTGTTGGATAGGCCAGAGTTTCTTGTAATTTAGATCTGGAGACTTGCTGACAGTCCTTGTGTTTTAAAATTTAATTATTTGAGGGACGCCTGGGTGGCTCAGTTGGTTGGGTGGCTGCCTTCGGCTCGGGTCATGGTCCCGGCGTCCTGGGATCGAGTCCCACGTCGGGCTCCTTGCTCCTCAGGGAGCCTGCTTCTCCCTCTGCCTGCCATTCTGTCTGCCTGTGCTTGCTCTCTCTCCCTCTCTCTCTCTGACAAATAAATGGGTGGAATCTTTAAAAAAAATAAAATAAAATAAAATAAAATAAAATTTAATTATTTGATAGCACTTACCACATTTTGTTTTGAGCCAGGAAATGCTAGAGTAGAAACCCATTTCAGAGGGGAAGGCTAGGCTTTGGGACCATCCCCAGCCTTCTCTGCTGGAGGTAGTGTCCTAGGCAGGATATTCTAGTCAGTATCACTATAAACTCATCACTAACCATTATAGTTATGGAGTCCTAACAACATGGAAGAACCTTTGAAATAAATTGTCCAGCCCTTTCATTATACAAATGAAGAAATATGTCCTAAGAGATTAAATGATTAGCACAAGGTTAATATGTTTCATGATGGAGGCAGGATTTCTTACCCAGGTATTCTGACCCTGGGTTCACTGGTTGTAGTAGTTTTGTTGTACTGGTACTTAAGATCAATAGAAAAATGTTTTCTGTGTATTAAATATAGGAGGAGTACAGGTTTTATTGTTGAATACACTTGATAGGGATAGGTTAATAGGATTCTTAAATATATAAAAATGGAATCTTATGAAAACTTTTTTTTTTTTAACTTATTTAACAGACAGAGATCACAAATAGGCAGAGAGAAAGGAGGAAGCCCCTAATGCGGGGTTCCATCCCAGGACCCAGGACCCTGGGATCATGACCTGAGCCGAAGGCAGAGGCTTTAACCCATGAGCCACCCAGGCACCCCAAAAACTTTGTTCTTAAATGTATTACAGGATGCTACAGATGATTATGATAGACTTCTGTTTAAATTATTTTGTTAGTAAGGAATAAAGAATTTATTTTGTTTTACATAGTAATACAGAATAGAATCAAGACAACTGTTGTTTAAATATTCAGACCCAGAGGAAACATTGTCAACTAAAGCTTATTAAACAAACATTTTGTGAATTACATGGAAAACTTTAGGCTGACTGCTGTAGTTTCTATGCTTTGTTTTTTATGAGATTCACCAGCCAGTTTATGCATTAATTTCCTTAAGTATTTATGTGAGGACCTTTGGCTTGTCAAAATGAGTTTCATCATACTGTGAAGTACTTAGAATATAATTCAGTGGAATCATACATTTAACTTTCCTGATAGCTGTGATGAATGTTAAACATTTGAGAGTTATTTTGTGTCACCATATTGTATTTTGGAAGGGGGATATGCTTTGAATTATTGTAAAATTATTTTTAGAAACTTTCCAAGGATATTTGGAGTAATGAGAAGAAAATAACAGCAAATTTCTAGTAGCAAAGAGAAGAATTCAAAACCATAACATTTACTTTAGCACTCTGCTTGGAGTTTTGTTTTTTTTTTTTAAATAAACATATAATGTATTATTAGCCCCAGGGGTACAGGTCTGTGAATCGGCAGGTTTACACACTTCACAGCACTCACCATATCACATACCCTTCCCAATGTCCATAACCCTACCTCTCCCTCCCACCCCGCCCCCTGCAACCCTCAGTTTGTTTTGTGACATTAAGAGTCTCTTATGGTTTGTCTCCCTCCTGATCCCATCTTGTTTCTTTTATTCTTTTCCTATCCCCCAAACCCCCCATGTTGCATCTCCACTTCCTCATATCAGGGAGATCATATGATAGTTGTCTTTCTCTGATTGACTTATTTCGCTAAGCATAGTACTCTCTAGTTCCTTCCATCCACGTCGTCGCAAATGGCAAGATTTCATTTCTTTTGATGGCTGCATAGTATTCCATTGTATATATATACCACATCTTCTTTATCCATTCATCTGTTGATGGACATCTAGGTTCTTTCCATAGTTTGGCTATTGTGGACATTGCTGCTATAAACATTTGGGTGCACGTGCCCCTTCAGATCACTACGTTTGTATCTTTAGGGTAAATACCCAGTAGTGCAATTTCTGCTTGGAGTTTTAATCAGTTTTTTAAAAATACAGACATTGCAATGTATTCTAAATATGTAAAGTTTTTTTTGAGGACTTGAGTCATAAGATTCTGGAAAGCTATCGATACTGTTGTCTTGTTTACATTCCTTAATTTGTTTTCTTCACTTTCTTCCTTTTCTTGTCCACATCTACCCCTAAAAATCAACTACAAGAAAAAATTTATCACTAAGGCAGTCTTAGTAGGAATGAGAATTTATGAAAGGAGCATCTAAGGGATGCTTTGTGAAAAAGAATGTTGGGAGTGGATACATAGAATGGTATAGTTGAAAGGTTGATTTTGGGAGTTGTACTTGCCTGGATTCATACACATTGCCTTATTTGAACAAGTTTCTTTTTATTTTTTTAAAGTTCTAGAGCAATGATTAATAATAGATTTTAATGGAGGAAAAATGAAATCAAAAACATATTTTCTTAATCTTTTAATAAAACATGTCTGTATATATAAATATTTAAATTTTAAAACTGTGGCAAAATACTCATAACAATATTTCCATATATATTCTTCCCTTTTTTTTTTTTTTTTTTAGATTTTATTTATTTATTTGACCTAGAGAGACAGCGAGGGAGGGAATAGAAGAAACGGGAGAGGGAGAAGGTTTCTCGCTGAGCTGGGAGTCCAACAGAGGGCTTGATCCCAGGACCCTGGAATCATGACCTGAGCCAAAGGCAGACACTTAACGACTGAGCCACCCAGGCACCTTTTCCAAGGATATACTTTTCTTTACAAAATTGGAATACCAGTGAATATTTCTGTATTCTGCTTTTAAATGTATTATATCACGAGTCTTTCCCATATATTTTTCAAAAACATTGTTTTTAATGACTGCAAATATTTCAACCCAGCATTTCTCAAAGTATGGGGTCCCCAAGATCATTTTAGGGAATCTATAGTCTAATCTTAACATTTCAGTTTGAGGCGAGATTTTTTTCATAAACTTGAATCAAAACAACATCATCATAACAGTCTGAATGCAAAGTAGGTATTAGAGTTCATCTGTCTTCTATCAAGTCAGACTTTTTAAAGAGATTGCAGAAATGTAAAAGCAGTACCATCCTCACTAATGTAATTTATTAAAATATAAAGGTTTTTTTTATAAAGATGTGTTATGTCATCATATAATAGGTTTATTGTTTTTGAAGATTTTATTTATTTATTTGTCAGAGAGAGAGAGAGGGAGAGAGAGCAAGCACAGGCAGACAGAATGGCAGGCAGAGGCAGAGGGAGAAGCAGGCTCCCCGATGAGCAAGGAGCCCGATGTGGGACTAGATCCCAGGACGCTGGGATCATGACCCGAGCCGAAGGCAGCTGCTTAACCAACTGAGCCACCCAGGCGTCCCATTTATTGTTTTTGAATGACTAAACAAATATTATTTAAATGTCTTGATTTTCATTTCTCGTATGGTAAATATTAAGAGGTGTAACCCCATATAAACAGAAGTTCTTTGGTGTTCTCAATAATTTTTAAGACTATTAAGTGGTCCTGAGGCCAAAAAGTTTAAGGACTTCCCTTTCAGTGTATGGTTGAATCATAATTTATTTAACTGTCTCACTATTTAATGATATTTGGGTGGTTTCTTTATGTTATTGTAAATAAAGTTGAAGTGAGCATCTTAGTTCTAAAATCTTCATTTGAGTTTTTGACCACTTATAGGTAGATGTTTAGAAATACAGTTACTGACAAGAAGTAATTTTAAAATTCTTGATATGGGTTACTTTCTGGAAAGCCTTTACTCATTTTTGCTCTCGTCAGTTTTTAGCATTCCTGTGTCCTTGCACCAGGTAATATGGAGTATTACTATTTTAAAAATTTGGGTTGATCAGTCAGTTAAGCATCTCCCTTCAGTTGAGCATCTCCCTTCAGCTCAGGTCATGATCCCAGGGTCCTAGGATGGAGCCCTCCATCAGGCTCTCTGCTCAGTGGGGAGTCTGCTTCTCCCTCTCCCTTTGCCCCTCCACCCTGCTTGTGTTTTCTCTCAAATAAGTGAATAAAATCTTTAAAAGTAAATTTTGTTGTTAATAATAACAGCTTTCATTTATTAAATCCTTGTTATGTGCTAGATACTGTGTTAATGACCTAGCATGGATTATCTCATTTAATCTGCGCCTCTATTTCATGAGTTATTCTTTTCCCTTTTGGGAAAATAAGCTTAGAGAAGTTTTTCTTAAAACCAACAGCTAATAATTAGCAGAACTACAATTCATATCCACATTTCTATTCCAAAGCCTATGTTGTGTACACTAATCTAATTTTAGGTTAAGCTTTATATATGTTCTGCATATCATATCATACCTTATCTTTATTTTATTTTATATCGCATTATTTCAGTATATTGCTGGACTTTTGTTTTCTATTTTCTGAAATGATAGAACTTTCTTCTTAGGATTCTCTTGTTAAATTCCTATATAATCTTTCTTTCCCTTTCCACTTCCATTTGAACTATCTTTCTTTTTATCTAAAATGTGCCTGAGATCTTTGGGAATGCTAGTTTTATACACTTAAACCAAAATACTAGATTCCCTTAGCAATCTCCATGTATGTCAGAGATAATCCTAATCCCCTTTTGTGTAGAAACTAATATAAATTATACTCAACTCTTGATAATTTTGGAAAATACATACCTCCTTTGTCAAAGCACATTAGTGTACCTGAGACTGAGAAGTATTTTCAGAAAGAACTCTTTAAAGTTAAATAGCAGTTTACAAACATACTTGACTACAGAATCCTTATTGTACATTATTTACTACAGTATCTTTAGTCTGTCTCAATAGCAAATTTCCTTTTTTGTGAGACATTTATTTTCTGCTGATTCTTTAAGAATTTAGAAATGTTAACTAATCTCCTTGTTGCTGTTATTTCTTATTTTAGTAACTTTGAGTTCCAAGAGAGAAATAACTAACAATTAATTATATGGTGTATGAACTAATGTTAGTTTGTAACCCAAAAAGTGAATAGTTGATTGTCAGTTTAAAAGTGATATACTTCACCAGTGGGTTCTTGAATTTATTTTCAAGAAACATGGAAATCCACTTAAACTTCATTTCTGCTTATAGGTAACTATTTAATGTTCTTTCTCCATTATTCTTGTCTCTGTTTTTAACAGCTGTTTTTAAATGCTAACAATAAGGTGGCAGACAAGAACGAGAAAGACCTTGCCAACAAATTACTGACAGAAATAAATGAGGACCAGGTATCTACAAAGCCTGCATCTTGTTTCAGCTGAAGTCCAAAATCAGTCAATGGGAACAACTATTCCTGTACTTTTCTTCTTATGTCTTAAAATACACAAACACTATCTAATTCTAATCTTCATTAATTATTTTTGAAAATTGCTAAAAAATTAAAAATAAAAATTTTTTCATCTAAAAGATAAATACGTTGATATCTTGGTGGTTGATATAAGTGATCAACAGTATTCCATCCGTATATGTGTGCATCCTTTTCAGTTTAAAGAGACACAGAGTACAGGAATGGGATCCCAGTATCAATGCTGTCCATGTGGTGGTGACTTCATATTTTGGGAGCTTCTTTCTCTAAGCATTGCAGTGTATTGGGATCTTAGGCTTTGTTTGTGAGTTTGTATGATCAGTTTTAATATCTTGATTCTTTGCTTCTTTTTGACAAGTAATGATTATAATTCAGTGGACATCCAAATCCTGGAGGAAGGGGAGAAGATGCTTAACACTTTGAATCTTAATTTAGCATAAAACTTAACTGTTTTCCTTTCTTAGAGTCACCTCTATATGGATATAGAGGAGAAATAAGCAGTTTTTGTTGCTTTTCAGCATTAAGTAATTCAGTTTTGAAGAAACTACCGATTAAAAATGCTTTGGTTTTTTCCTTCCCCAAAATGTTTTGAGAGAGCTTACATGATGTCTTTTATTACTATCTTAATACCGAGATTTGTAAATAGAGCTGTGTTATAAAGAGACATGAAAATCTATTATTTTCTGTTCAGGATGTAAGATACCAACTATAGAGTACTATTTTAGATTTCTCTATGTTAGTCTTAAGGCCTTCTTATTTAGATTAATAAAATATTTACAATGATATTGATAAGAGGTTTATATTAATATTCCTAATTGTAGGTACTACTGATCTCTAGTAGTCTTGAACAAAGTGTAGGAAAGATCTTATTCATATGAAATTCTTTATACAGAATGATTAATGTAAACTATGTATATGTAGTAATATTTAATAACATCAACAAAAATCAAGATACTGGCTTATATAACTTGCCTAAAAGTGGTAGAGCTTAGCTTAAAATGACAAAAATCTAATGAGTCCCCTTTTACTCAAATCATTTTTAGTGGAAGGGAGAAAGGAAAATTCTATTCATGGAATAACTAGTTTTAAGTCATAGTAATATATTCCCAAAGGCAGATTTTTGGGACTATGAGTTTTCATAACTTTCTGCTTCTCCTGCTATGCTTTCATGGTTGATTAAACCTGATGATATAAGTCATGTTCAGTTTTTTAATGTTGTTAATGTTAGCTTTTGTTTTCACTTTTTTTCCTCTAAATGTACAGCCCTGAAATTTAACACATCTCTTTATGATGAAGCTTAAACAGAAATTCACAAAATGAAGCTGAAGCTGGTTTTTATTTTTTAATTATTTTTTACAGCTTTTGACATTAAGGGTTGCCTTCTCAAAAATGTGATAATGATTATAGATATTTCATTTTCTATTCTTCCTCAAATTTTGCATTTTATGTTAAAAATAGATATGCCTTATGTTTACAAGTATGATCGGTAAATAAACATACCATTTCAATTATAATGCAGGGCTTGTAAACCAAATAGACAACACCATTTTAAACATCTTATTATACATGCTAATGAAATTTCAAACTAGGAAGTTAGTATATTTCTGAAGGGAAATTAAAATATGATCGAATTTCCAATGATAGACTTCCCTTCCTTCCTCTGGAGATTGTCCATTATTTTTTAAAGCATGTATTAAGCTTGGTGTTCTTTTTGGTTTTTGTTTTTTTTCCAAAACATTTCAAAGTAATGAGTGAATTTAACTTTATCCTTCTTGACACATGGCTTATTTTCTGTCAGGTAGGTAACTTTTTTTGCAGGTATGTCTCAGAAATCTGTTCTATTGGAAAAGGAATGTATTGCATGTTAAGTAATTATTTTTTCAGGTTTTCAGAACAAAGGTTTCCTAACGGAATACAAATCTCAAACACATTATTAATTTCTTACCCTTTTTTTTCTCTCTCTCTCTCTCTGGTAGGTGTTTCAGGGACAGTTGGATTGTTTGGCTATATCAGCCATTCAGGCTTTGACAGCAGTAATGAACAAATCTCCAGCTGCTAAGGTGAAACATACATCCTCAGTTTCTAAAATGTTATGTTACTTTATTTTTATTAACATATAATGTATTATTAGCCCCAGGGATACAGGTCTGTGAATTGCCAGGTTTACACACTTCACAGCACTCACCATAGCACATAAGCTCCCCAAGGTCCATAACCCCACCACCCTCTCCCTACACCCCTCTGCCCAGCAACCCTCAGTTTGTTTTGTGAGATTAAGAGTCTCTTATGGTTTGTCTCCCTCCCGATCCCATCTTGTTTCATAAATTGTTGTTTTAGATAAACTAATTTTCACTGTATAATTCCCAAAGTAATATATGAAAGTATGTATATAATACCTGTGGTTTTACGCCTGAAGTGAAAAAGTCACAAACTATTTCAGTGTCAGAATCATTTTGCTAATAATTTTGGAGTAAAATACCTATGGGCACTACTTTGGGATTATACGATAGAATAGTCAACTAGTAGAGATTTACAGTGTCAGTCAACAAAGGTAGCACTGTGTTGAAATGATCATTTTATGTGATTCAATTGTTAGTGTGTCTAAGAATTACATTTTATATCATAGTTTTTCTTCATTAATAAAATAATTACTCTTTCACTATTTCTCAGTTTATGACTGCCTAGGTTGTGAACATTTTCTACATGTGAACAGCCTTATCAGTTTGGGACTTGTTTTTCCAGATGGCCTTGGAAATTCTTTTTTGTTACTCTCAGGGTTTTTTTTCTGTCTCATTCACGACCACTGACTTTCTCCTGCTGTTCACTCATGCTCGTTTTGTGCTAGTAATTGTCTCATTGAGTAGTTTTAAGGATTGGTGAGATCATCTGTGTAAAGTGGTAAGCATAGTGCCAGGCACATGGTAAATGCTTAATAATTATCAGTGTCTATCATCATCATCATTATTCTTACTATTACCGTTTTACCTTCTCTCTACCACCTCTAATATATTTCATGTTTTGCCTTTTTTTTTTCCCCCTGTTTTGCCTTTCTAATGGCAGACATGAGTGAATTATTCTTTGTTCCCTAAGCCATGCCTTCAGTAGTATTCCTTGCTTTCCACTGGTTTTTCTTAGGAATCTAACAATTGCTCTATAGTTGTTGCTATATATAACTCATGGTTAGATGCCTACCAGATAGGCTTTTACAACTTTTATAGGCTGGCTTGGGAATCAAATCCCATTTATAATAGTTGCTGTAAGAAAAAACATCATTTTAAGTTCTCAGTAATTGGTTTATGAGTATAATGGATTGGCACTGTATTATGATATTCAGACCTGGAATGATGTTCAAATCTTAACTAAAATATAAATTTTTTTATTATGTAATCCTTTGCATGGTTTAAAATTCAAAATGTTATTTTTAAAATAACCCTTTTTTGGGATATCTGGGTGGCTCAGTCACTTAAGCGTCAGACTCTTGACCTCAGCTCAGGCCTTGATTTCAGGTTGTGAGATTGACCCCCACGTCTAGCTCCATGCTCAGCATGGAGTATTCTTTAAAGTCTTTCTCTCCCTTTCCCTCAGCTCCTCTCCCCACTCATGCTTTCTCTCTTTCTCTTTTTCTTTTTCTCTCCCTAAATAAATAAAATAAATAGAATCTTAAAAAAAAACCCTCTTTTAAAAAATGATTGGTACTCTTTCAAGTTTTTATTTAAATTTCAGTTAGCATACAGTGTAATACTAGTTTCAGTTGTACAATGTAGTGTTTCAACAATTCCGTATAATACTCAGTGCTCATCACAAATACACTTCTTCTTTTTTAAGATTTTATTTATTTGACAGAGAGAGACACAGCAAGAGAGGGAACACAGGCAGGGGAAATGGGAAAGGGAGAAGCAGGCTTCCCACTGAGCAGGGAGCCCGATGGGGAGCTCAAACCCAGGACCCTGGAATCATGACCTGAGCCAAAGGCAGATGCTTAACGACTGAGCCACCCAGGCGCCCCAGTAGACTTCTTGGTCCCCATCACCTATTTAACCTGCCTACCCACCCACCTTCCCTCTGGTAACCATTAGTTTGTTCTCTGTAGTTAAGACACCGTTTCTTGCTTTGCACTCTCCCCCTCTCCTTTTTTTTTTTTTTCTTCCTTTTTTGCCCTTGGCCTGTTTGTCTTGTTTCTTAAATATCACATATAAATGAAATCATATGGTATTTGTCTTTCTCTAACAGACTTATTTCTCTTAATGTAATACTCTCTAGGTCCATCTGTGTCATTGCAAATGACAAGATTTCATTCTTTTTTATGGCTGAGTAATATTACATCATGTATATATTTATATGTTTGTCTCTCTATATCTATCTATCTGTACACACACATACTCTCACACTACATCTTCTTTTTTTTTTTTTTTTTTTAAAGATTTTATTTATTTGTCAGAGAGAGAGAGAGTGAGCACAGGCAGATAGAGTGGCAGGCAGAGGCAGAGGGAGAAGCAGGCTCCCCACAGAAGAAGGAGCCCGATGTGGGACTCGATCCCAGGATGCTGGGATCATGACCTGAGCTGAAGGCAGCTGCTTAACCAACTGAGCCACCCAGGCGTCCCACACTACATCTTCTTTACTCATTCATCAATTGATGGACACTTCGGCTGTTTCCATAATTTGGCCATTGTAGCTAGTACTGCTATAATCATAGGGCTACTGTATCCCTTTGAATTAGTATTTAAAAATGCCTTTTGAAAAAAGATTTTCTACCTACCCTTGGCTCACAGTCAACTAGTTTCCCTCCCCAGAGATAACCAGTTACCCATTTTGTTTGAATTATTTGATTTTATAGTAAGTGTATAAATTTATACCTGAGTTACTGGACCAATTTAGTGTTACTAGCTTTTTTGGTTATCTTTTTATTTTACTTTATAGTTTTGTGTGCCCACAAATTCAAAAATACATAGGACTTAGACCTTACTAAAATGAACTTGATGTTCCAGATAAGGTATTCCATTTAGATACGAAAAGCAGAGAGAAAACTACCTAGTTTTTTGTGGTCACCACTCAATATTGTGAGAACTCGTTAGTCTTCTGAGACTGCTGTCTGACTCCTGTTATCACCAGAGTCTCCTCATTTTTTCTTCAGTTTTGTTTTGACTTCACGTAATACTGTGTGATTACAAATCAAGTGAAGAAAGGAAGTGATTTTACCCTAATCTGAAATTAATATAATAATTTTATAATATACAATTATTGCTTATTTCATTTATTTTACATTTTGGTGGATTATGGTCACATCATATTTCAGGAGGTATGTGGAATCCATTTTAAGATGAAGAAGTGATGTAAGAAGCAAATATTGAACTCAGTCTTTTTAATATTAAGTTAATTAAACAGGTGTTACTCAGCATTTTAAATATTCCAACAAATTCAGTCTTTGAAAATGTGCTTTGTTGGATTTATTTCCCTTTTTCCCTTCCTCTAGGAAGTATTTAAAGAAAGAATTGGTTATACACATATGTTTGAGGTTTTAAAATCCCTGGGTCAGCCACCACGGGAACTACTTAAAGAACTCATGAATATGGTGAGTTTTTTAGCTTTATTAAACAAGTTCCATTATCTCCATTTCCAAGGTGGTTATTAACCTTTTGTCTTTTATGTTACTTTATAGGCTGTAGAGGGTGACCACACTTCAGTTGGGATTTTGGGCATTAGTAATGTCCACCCTCTCTTGCTTCTTATCCGGTGGCTTCCAGAGCTAGAATCCCATGATCTGCAAATCTTCATCTCTGATTGGCTGAAAAGAATTTGTTGTATTAATAGGCAGAGCCGAACTATTTGTGTCAATGCAAACATGGGAATTCACATCATCGAAACCCTTGATTCCCATTCTTCCCTCCACCGAACTTGTGCTGAGAACTTGATTGCACTTCATGGTTCCTTGGGGAGTCAGTCAGTGAGCTCAGAAGAAATCCGTCGACTACTAAGATTGCTGAGAGTGGATGAACCTGAGTATATTCACCCCTATACCACTCCTGTGACTCGAGCAATTCTGACAATGGCCCGAAAACAAAGTCTAGAGAGCGCACTGCAGTATTTTAACTTGTCACATAGTATGGCAGGAATTTCTGTGCCTTCCATACAGAAGTGGCCGGGGTCTGCCTTTTCTTTCAATGCTTGGTTTTGCTTAGATCAGGATCAGTTGACTGTTGGCAACGCTAACAAAGGAGGAAAAAGAAAACAATTGTACAGGTACTGTACAAGTTACGGAATATAAATGAATACTGTCATAACAGCATATGCTGTAATTCCCAAATAGGAAAAAGCTTTTCAAGCTTTTTAAATGCAGAACAGTTTAGCTGAAGCCTCTTTATCCTTGGGGTGTACACAGTTTAATTATAAGTGTTTTATTGCTTTCTTGATATTGATTACATAGCTCAAATATTTTGCCAGTTCTTAGGCTAGTTTGGGAAGAAAGTTCCTTCTTAAAAGTATTGTAAAAGTAGAAAAAAAAGAATAACAAATTTTAAAATGAATGGTGATCTTTGTGCTCCATTGAAGAATCTGTGTATTTATATGAAGGATCAGAAAACCTTTGTGTATGTACATCCAAACTTAAGTTACTTCAGTAACTAATAATTTTTAATATGCCTTGCGGTTTTTAAGACTTTCATTTATGCTTTCTGAATCCTATTTGAAAGAATTTTGAAGATTTGCAAGTTTATCATTTTACTGGAATTTTACTGGAATTTTAATGGAATTCCACTCATATGGCTACCTTTTATAATTTACTAAACCATTAATCCCCAGAAAGATTTAAGAATTATCTTTCAAGCAAGACTGGACTGATACTTGGCAGTAGAATGTAAGCCACAGCATTATTGATAAAGATAATCATGATAACATGGTTTTGTGTGTTTCAGTGGTGATAAAGCTGAACAACTGATTTCAAAAGTTCTGATAATATATATTTTTGTTAGCTTCTTTACAGGAAGTGGCATGGGTTTCGAAGCTTTTATTACCCATTCAGGTATGTTGGTTGTGGCAGTGTGCACAAAAAGAGAATATGCTACAGTTATGCTTCCTGACCACAGTTTCTGTGATTCCCTCTGGGTAAGGTTTTAGGACATCACATTTAACTTTCTGGTTCTTTCCTTTAAAAACACATTTGGTGCATGTACAATCAGGAGTTGTCTCCTTTTTGAGAGTTGATTAATTTTTACTTTAAAATTCTATGAATGTTCAAGTTTATAAGGAAGTTAATAACACTTTCCTCATCATTATAAATTCAGCAGCAGTAAGTTTTCTCCTAAAAAGTTAAAAGGAAATGTTATCATTCCTTTCAAGTTTTCTAGAATCAGATTTGATTTTGAAATTAATTTAAAATGAGAACATAAGTTATTGAAAACATTGCATTTCCATTGCTTAAGGTATAAATTGCTTCTTATTAGAAAAATTAATTGTAAAGAATACTCAGACTTGGAAAATGCAGAGAAGATACTGTGTTACATTTATGTACAAATTTCTAGAACAGATTAAATGCCTTTATACTTTATAGTACTACAGAAAAAATTGTCATTCACTTTAAGAACAGAATTTTAACCAGCATTTAATTATCTTAAACTCAATGTTCTATTGTTCACACAAATTAGTTATAAAGTAATACTCTGAAAACAGTTGTCATTCCAAAGATTTAATGTAATTTTAGTCTTTAAATGTATGTCTTACTTTATTAGCACAACATAACCATTGTTCACATGCCTGGAAAAAGACCCTTTGGTCAGAGCCTTGTCTTTATCTATGACAATGGACAGCAGAAGGTCTCTGCCCCTCTCAGATTTCCTGCCATGAATGAAGTAAGCACATCTAACCTACTCTTTTTTTTTTTTTTTAATTTAAATTCACTTAACATACCCGTGTATTACTGGTTTCAGAGGTAGAATTCAGTGATTCATCAGTCTTATATAATTCACAGTGTTCATTACATCACATGCCTTCACCCAGTTATCCCGTTGCTCCCTCTTCCCTCCCCCTCCAGCTACCCTCAGTTTGTTTCCTATGATTAAAAGTCTCTTATGGTTTGTCTCCCTCTCTGGTTTCCTCTTGTTTTATTTTTTCTCTCTTCCCCATGAGCCTCTTTTGTTTCTCAAATTCCTCATATCAGCTAGGTCATTAAATAATTGTCTTCTCTGATTGACTTATTTCGCTTAGCATAATACCCTCTAGTTCCATTCACGTTGTTGCAAATGGCAAAGTTTCATTTTTTCTTGATGGCTGCACAGTATTCCACTCTGTATGTATATAAAACACATCTTTATCCATTCATCTGTTGATAGACATCTGGGCTCTTTCCATAGTTTGGCTACTGTGGGCACTGCTGCTATAAACATTGGGGTACACGTATCCCAACAGATCACTGCATTTGTATCTTTGTGGTAAATGCCCACTAGTTCAATTGCTGGGTCATAGGGTAGCTCTATTTTCAACTTTTCGAGGAACCTCCATACTGTTTTCCAGAGTGGCTGCACCACCTTGCATTCCCACCAACAGTGTAAGAGTGTTTCCCTTTCTCTGTATCTAACCTACCCTTTATGGGACCCATTGATTGAGAACTTTTGAAAAATTTCAGTTTAATGTAGAAGGTTCTGTTTATTTTAAATATGTGCCCATGAATTTTAAAGTGTTTTCTATATTCTAAGATATAGTAAGTTAATATTTAATAATATTAGTCCATTATTATTAGATGAAGTCAGGCTTAAAATAGGAAAGCCAGAGAAATTGAGTAGAGCAGAGCAAAGGGTCATTAAGTAAAGCTCTCCAAGGGATGCCTGGCTGGCTCAGTTGGAAGAGCTTGGGACTCTTGACCTTTGGGTTGTGAGTTTGAGCTCCATGTTGGGTGTAAAGGTTCCTTAAAAATAAAATCTATAAATAAATAATAAATAAAGCCCACCAAGTATACAAAATACTTAGAGACGCTTTTGTTGGACTCATTTCCATCCCACTGAATTTGAATTAATAATGAAGAAACTTTAAGCCTTTACATATTATATTGTAGTCAAATATAAGATGGAATTTATTTACTGAGATAATTCTTAACGTTAGTGTAAAAGTTTTTTGAGAATTCTTAGATGATTTTGAAAGAGCCTTTATTAAAGATAACGAAATTTATTATTTCCCAAGTTCTTCTAGGATTCTAGTAATTTCTTTTTTTTTTTTAAGATTTTATTTATTTATTTGACAGAGATCACAAGTTGGCAGAGGTAGGCAGAGAGAGGGGGAAGCAGGCTCCCTGCCAAGCAGAGAGCCTGATGAGGGGCTTGATCCTAGAACCCTGGGATCATGACGTGAGCTGAAGGCAGAGGCTTAACCCACTAAGCCACCCAGGCTCCCTGGATTCTAGTAATTTCTTGTTGAAGTTCATCCTGATGCTCATTATAGGATAACCTGTAATTAGTATTATTATACTAATGTGTAGTTTTTTTTATAAATTTTAAAGGGAGAAAAGTAGTAATTTCCTCTATTTTAGAATATAGTAAAATAGTGGAAGTTTTTTAAAGTACTCATTGAAGTGTGAGTTATAAAAGTAATGCATCTAAATCCCATAGGCCGAAAGTAATATCTATAATCACTTTATATATGTGCACACGTGCACACATTATGATCCAATATAATTAAAACTTCCAGTTTTATCTTCCATCTATTTGTTTTCTTTATTTTATGTACTATTTTATTTTCAATATCAAGATAGAGATGTAATTAAAATTATGTGATTTATTTTGTTTCTTAATTTATAGCCTTTTATTTCCTGCTGCATTGGTTCAGCTGGGCAAAGAACCACCACTCCTCCACCTTCCCAAATCCCAGATCCACCTTTTTCTTCCCCCATTACCCCTCATCGGACATCATTTGGTGGAATTCTGTCGTCAGCCTCCTGGGGAGGAACACTTGAAAAATCAAAATTGATTACCAAATTGATATCAGCTGGAACCCAAGATAGTGAATGGGGCTGCCCCACATCTCTGGAGGGTCAGCTAGGGTCTGTTATCATCTTCTTTGAAGCACTACAGCCTCCTCAGGTGAAGGCATTGTATTTAGCAGGTGAGCATGTATAGTCATACTGTTTAAACTTAAATAGTCTTTTTGTTGCCTACATATATTTTGAAGAATATATTTGATCTGAAGAGTGTATTAGTATTTGTAATGGAAGCTGAAAGGGAAGAAGAAGCCTACTACATTCCATGCCCCCTCACTCCAACTTGATTAGGATATTATTGACATAAAACAGGTAAGTTTAGAAAGTACAATGTAATGATTTGATACACATGTATATTACAAAATGATTACCAAAATAAGGTTAGTTAGGACCTCCATCCCTCACATAATTACAATGTTTTACATGTGTGATGATAACATTTAAGATCTACTCTCTTAATAGCTTTTTGGGGTAAAATATAGTGTAGTTAATTATAGTTAATTATAGTACACTGTACTTTTTTTGGTAGGCATAAGTAAAGCAAACCTTTAGGAAATTTTTTAAAAAAATTTATTTATTTGACAGAGAGAAATCACAAGCAGACAGAGAGGCAGGCAGAGAGAGGGGGAAGCAGGCTCCCTGCTGAGCAGAGAGCCCAACGTGGGACTCAATCCCAGGACCCTGAGATCATGACCTGAGCCTAAGGCAGAGGCTTAACCACTGAGCCACCCAGGCACCCTAAGAAATTTTTCAAACATCATCCATAATAATGTCTGTATTAGTCTATTAGGACTGCTGTAACTCCATACCACAGACTTGGGTGGCTTATACACTATTTCCTCACAATTCTGAATGTTATAATTCCAAGATCAAATTTCCTTCAGGCTTGGTTTGTTGAGAACTCTCCCTGGCCTGTAGATGGCTACCTTCTCACTATGTACTCACATGGCATCCATCTTCACTTGGTGTATGTGCAAAGAGAAAGATATCTATTCCTCTTCTTATAAAGGGCCCTTTTGACATCACTTAACCTTAGTTACCCTGAAGACCTCCAAATATAGTCATAAAGAGGGTTAGAGCTTCAACATATGAGTATGTGGAGGGAACATTTTTCAGTATATAATATTGCCAATACTTTTGACAGATTTTAATAAATTGGTGAAACACAATATAAACCTGTATTTATAAGAAATCATATGACTGATTCTAAAATCATGTGAGTCTTGTTCTAAAACTTGTCATTTTTATAATTTATTGTTAATATACCTGAAGAAATGAGAACAGAAGAATTAGGAGACCTTGGATAAGATTATAAGCTATTTTTGTTTTGGCTTTTTCCTTTTCTTTTGGCTGTGATTTTAAAGATACACACTGATGGTTATTATTGGATCATAACTATTTTCAAAATTCAAAACTTCTAAGTATTCATATAAACTGCAGAAGAGCTATTTTATGTAAAAATACCTTTTTTAGGTAACATAAGAGTTTTGAGGTGAATGGGACTGCCCAAACTTTGAAAGTTTATATTAGAATCTTATCATTACTTTAAAACTCACCAAAGTATATGAAAGTGCTCTATAATCTAAATAAACTTAAAGTTACTGAGTCATTTAGTGTGGTCATTACAGCTTATATAGTTTGGATTTTATTTTCATTTTTCCAACTTATAATTCTACTCTTATAAAATAATAATTATTTGTTGTATAGTCTTCATAATGATTGTTTTGAATGGCTGCATAATAGTTCATTGAATCCATATTGCATGATTTACTTAGGTTGTTTATAATTTTTAATTTGATATAAACTTCAGGTATTAAATGAGATGAACTATTGTACTTTTGGTGTTTTTCCTTATTTGGGTGGGTTTACTTATGATAAATTCCCAGGATAAATATTCAGAGTGTTTGAATTTTTTTGGAGAGGGGCTCTCAATAATGTTGCCTAATCAATTTCCAAAAGGTGTATACAAATTCACAGTGCATACTAGTAAAATGTAGGTATACTAGTTTCACCACAGGCTCATTAAGATGGAATGATCAGTACTGTTTCCTCCATTTTTTGGTGTAAGATGGAACCTTGCTGTAATTTCTGTTTCTTTGATTTTTTAGTAAGTCCTATTATTTTACTGTTCAATTTCTATGTTATCTATTCACATTATTGGTTGATTGTTTTGCTCTTCTGTCATATAAATTTAAATTACATTAGACAAATTAATAGGTAAATTTAGTTATATTTGAAATTAGTCTTTTAATACCATATAAAATTTCCTTTCTGTAGTGGAGATCTAACCGCCCCCCAGCTTTTCTAGGTTTTAGACAAACTACAGGTGGTATAAAAATAAAGTTCATTTTGGCTATTATGTTTTTACTGTGTTAAGTAGCTGGAAACGACTTAATTTAAAATTTTATTCTAATTACACAAACCAAGGTGGCCATATATATTCAATGATGTTTGTGTATATGTGTATAAATAATTTTCAGGTCCAAACTGTTTAAGCCCTTGGAAATTTCAGGAGTCTGACATGGCTGACCTGCCTGCTAACATCCTTCTTCACTACACTGCAAAGGTGAGAGTAAATGCATGGCGTGTATCTAGTTGTAACTATCCTATGAGCTAAAATTCCTTTCTTGTTCCTTTTGTCATTTCAATGGATAATTAAGAAGGACAGACTTGAATTTCCACTAAAAAATTATTAATTTTCGAAAGAAGAGGAAAAGCAATAAAATTAAAGTGCAGTTCTCAACTAGGATTCAAATGTTAATTATTATGTCATCCCAGTAGTATGAGTGGGAATCGTTGGGGTGGGAATTTGTACTAATGAATTGACATCAGTAAATGAAACCATTTAAATTTTTTGTTATCCTACTTCTTTGGAAGGAGAGATTAAACAAAATTATGCTCAACATTTTTTTGTTTATTTTTAAAATGTAATGCAAGGAAACAAACCCCCAAAAATGGAATGTTTATTTCAGAAGGAGAAAAAAGAAACTGCATATATGCATAGCATGTGTTGTCCTTTTTCCTTCAAAGAGCTACCTAGTGAAAGTAATTAAGGTCAACAAGGGCTGAGGGAAAGATCAAATGTAGAACTGGGAGGAAGAAAAAGAAAAGTGGCATAAACAATATTAGTTGTCTTTGTTATACTAAATGTTACATTGACCCAGAAAGTGCTTTTTGTGAGATTATACACTGTAAAACTTTTTTTCTAGTTTAGCCAGATAGTACCTGGTCATAATTTATTACTTTGAATACTTATTTGTTATATTTGACCTAATAAAATTTACCTATCATTTGTATTCCCCTAACTTTTTATTTTAATTAATTTCAAGCCTAGAGAGGTTGAAAGAATGGTAAACTGAAATCCTGTGTACTCTCCATTCATTCGCTAATTCACTAATCACTAACATTTTGCCATACCTGTTGACTTTGTTTCCAGTCTTTTGTGAAGGCAGATTGACTTAACTATTAGACACTTTACTCCTAAGTATTTCTGTGTAATCATTAACGTACCCAGGAAAATTATGAATAATTTCTGTACTATATGATTCATTCAGATTTTCCCAGTTTTCCCAAAAATACTTTGTTTAGCCTTTTCAAAACTTTAATCTGGAGCAAGGTTCATGCATTGCGTTGGCTATCATGTCTCTTGGGCCTCCTTTTTTTTAGTGTTTGCCTTTTGTAACATTAACTTTTTTCCAAAGATATGTTTGTCTGCTGAACTAAACTTTATTTTCTTGGCAAGAACTATATCATATACTTATTTTTACTCTATTATAAGTAGATAGGAAATAATTGAATTTAATCTCACTAATGTATCTGGTAGCATGTTCTAGACATGTGATAGCTAACGGAATCTTTCTGGCATTGTGGTTGTCATATTCTTTTTTCAGATTTAAACTTGATAACATTAGGTTGAATTTTTATTATTGGAACTTCCAACAGTAAAAAATTTGTAATAAGAAAATAGCCATTCTTGTTTTACTTCAAGAAACTCAGATGACAAATATATACAATAAAGAATTTCTTGGAAGAATATTTCTTGAAAATGGTGATAAAATCATGATACGAGGGTTCTGTGTTTAACAGAGTTTTGGAGAAATGTATTCCGTATATCCATTTTTGGAGATTGATGATACACTTGAAAAATCTTGTTAGAATCCTGTTAGAAACTAGTTTACTTTTATTTTATCCTACTTTTTCACCAGTTATTTGAGCATAGAACATGTTCTATTTTTTAATCTCACTTACTAACAAATGCTAGTCTGGGAGGAGCTGCTCTAGAGGATTTTTTTGACAGTCAACAGTTCTTCATTTTTGTACTCATTTGTAGGAGGTGTTAAACCATCCATTACTGGTAATTTTTTGAGTGTCTTCTCCGAGCCAAGAATTGTGCGGAACTTTCAGGATATAAAGATGAATAAAGTGTCTGACTTTAAGAAGCTTATAACCTAAAGTCAAGTAAATATGTAAAAAAAAAAAAATAAGTGCAATATAATTTTATGAGCATTTTTCATTTTAGTTCTCATTTATTATTTACACTATATCAAACATTATGCTAAATGTTTTACATGTATTCTTTCACTTACCCTTCACAAAAATCTAAGGGTTATATGATATTACTTGTGTCTTTTATAAGTCTAGTTTTCTTAGGCTCAGTAAAGACAAGTAACTTGCCTAGCCTCATAATTGTAGTGAGTGGTAGTGCTGGATATAGAACTCAGCCTATTTAATGCATATCCTTAACCTATACAATATTTCTGTGTTGGAATTAGGTACAAAATACAGTGAGCAACAAAGGAGAGTGGTTGGTTCTTTCAGAAGGCTAGAAGATCATAGAAAAGATGGTTTGATTTCTGTTTTAAAAAGCAGAGTTGATGAGGCATGTGCCAGGCCTAACAAGCAGCACCTTCAAAGGCACATACTATAAAACTGGGATCTACATATATTTGGGTTTAGGGCACTAAGTAAGCAGGCACTAAGAAGAGAAGATGGCAGGAAATTAAATCAGAGGGCGCGTGGAGGCCAGATGATAGCAAGCCTCCTGTGCCAGACTAACTAGGCAGTGCACAGGATTTTGAGGAGAAGAACAAAATATAATTAGATTTGCATTTTAGAAAAAAGGTCTGAAGTTGCACTGTGAAAGTTGGATTGGAGGGATAGCAGATGGGAGGCAGTCATGCCATAAGGAGTTTTACTGTGTGAGGACAAGTCATAGATACATGATATCCAAACAAAGGTTGTAATGGGAGAAAAACATTTCTGTCTCTGAGACTAATATAGTTTACATTGGGTTAACTGTAAACTCGATTTACATTTGTTTTATTAAAGCATATTTCCTCCGTTGCTTTAAGAAGAAAATAACTAATACATCATTTGTGCTACAATTTATAGGGTTTGTGATTTTTTTTGTTTTTTTGGGGGGTTTTTTTGGAATGGTGATTGGATTCAAGGATACTTCATTATCTGCAAATTCACAGATTGAACATGAAGTTGTGTGCTTTATAATTCTTTATGGAAGTTAATAAATTTGACAGTTTCTAGAATTATGGACTAGACTCTGAGTATGAATATAACCAGAATTGTCAAGAACATGGAAGAAAATAGTGTCTATGTCTGTGACTGGATTTTTGTAAATTGTTTTGTGATTTTTTATATCACATTTTAACCATGTATTTTATATGTATCAGTGAAATTATGCCTAGTGAAATACTGATGGGAATAAAACACAGAACTTTTTTTTTTTTTTTTAAGATTTTATTTATTTTACGGATGGAGATCACAAGTAGGCAGAGAGGCAGGCAGAGAGAGGGGGGGAAGCAGGCTCCCTGCTGAGCAGAGAGCTGGATGTGGGGCTCAATCCCAGGACCCTGGGATCATGACCTGAGCTGAAGGCAGAGGCTGTAACCCACTGAGCCACCCAGGTGCTCCCAGAACACTGAACTTTTTAAAAAGCCAAAAATCTGTTTGCATATAATTGACTTAAAACTTCTCTATTTTTAATTGTTTTAACTTCACAGAATTTTAAAAAAATTATTAATTGAAGTATAGATGACACACAATGTTACATTAGTTTCAGGTGTACAACATAGTGATTTGACAAGTCTATGTTATGCTATGCTCACAAGTGTAACTGCCATCTGTCACTATACACCACTGATACAGCACCACTGACTGTATCTCCTTTGCTTTACTTTTTATCCCTGTCACTTACTCCTTGCATAACTGGAAGCAAAACCCTTCACCCGTTTTGCCCATGGCCCTCTCCTCCCCTCCCCTGTGGCAACTATCACTTTGTTCTTAAAAGAGAAAAAATTTTAAACTATGGTGATTGGTGAGTAAGTTGTTGCTATAGCTCATCTGTCAAATGGCATGCAGCAGTGGCCTATTTTTGATGAGTGAATGCTTTAGAATCTAGTCCCTGATTCTTTTAAAGGACAATTAGAATAGTAATACTAAACTTCATATTGTAACCATCTTATCTTTGACTATAATATATACCCTTTTAAATTATAGTGAAATGTTTCACATATAGTTAAAATTATGTTTTGTCCTCATTGTGCTTAGCTGTTTGCCATATTTTCCTTTTATTCTTAGGCCTGCAAAAATTCAATCTGTCTTGATTTATCTACTAATTGTTTGCATGGAAGATTAACAGGAAACAAAGTAGTGAACTGGGACATTAAGGTAAGTTAATGATGAGCTATATAATATGTAACTTTACTGATCCTTTTAAAGAGTTTAACTTTTAAGCACCGCCGGATTGATCTGAATAATAAGTTCCGGTGAAAATTTTTGCAGGCAAGATAAACTGAAGTATAAACAGATAGGTAGTTGGATGATTAATTTGCTTGAAACTTAGTTACCTCCTTAAACTATGTCATAAATTTAACAGTTTCCTTAAGAAGAATATACTGTCTTGGTTCATTGCTCCACTTTTAAGGTATTTAATCCCTAAAACTGTGTGGCAGATTTCGACCCCTCCTAACCTCTCAGGGACTTCATTGATTATCATTTTTCTTCTCTATTACTTCTGTCTGTAGTCTCCTGTTTGTTAGCTTTGAACACAGATCTCTCCTCTGTGAGGCTAAAGATGAGAGACTTTCTTCTTCCCCGCATCCCTCTCTAGCTATCATGACTTGTCTGTCTTCTTGATGTGCCTCATATGTGTGTGTCAGTTGGACATAATGTCTTTGGTTCTATCTAAGAGGCCTCTGTTTATTTTCTAAGACTGAGTTAACCATTTTTGTCATGAGTACTGTAACACTTTATCATTTCACTTATTGTAAATAGTGACTTGCTTGATATTTGCTTGCTTTGATTCTCCAGTAGTCCTTAAGAACTTTGAAAGGACGTACCACAGCTTTTTTCCACTTGTGCATTTTACAAGGATATGCAGTAACATTGTTTACTGAATTGTTAAATTAATAAAGGTTATTTAGATTCATGTCAAGTTAACTTGACTTTAGAAAGTCAAGTCAGAGATACCCTATTTCTAAAATATAGTATTCCCTTGCAAGTTATCTTACAAAGAAATTATAGCCTAAGTAAAATTAAAAATATAAAAGATAGTTATAAGGCAACTTGCTGGTAAATTGGCAAAAAAAAAAAAATATATATATATATATCTTTTATATATATATATTTTTAAGAATTTATTTATTTATCGTAGTGAGAGACAGAGCACAAGCACGGGAGGGGCAGAGGGAGAGGGACAAACAGATTCCCAGCAAGTAGCCCAGTGTGGGGCTGGATCCCAGGAACCTGAGATAATGACCAAGCCAAAGTCAGATGCTTAACCAGCTGAGCCACCCAGGTGCCCCTCTTTTTTTTTCTTTTAAACACTTATTTATTTAAGAGCATGCACATTTAAACGGGGGGGGGGGGGGGGGTAAGGGAGAGGCAGAAAGAGAGAGTCCTCAAACTGAGCTGAAATCAAGAGTTGGATGCTCAACGGACTGAGCCAGACAGGAGTCCCCCAGATCCCTTTTATCTTGTAGTCGGTTAACACTGATTAAATACACTTACTGTTTCAGTGGAACAGAGGTAATTAGAATAATTCTGCCAGTGTAAAAATGAATCTATCAGTTAATGTTAGTCTTGTGTTATTCTCGTGGTATAAAGCATTTTTCTCTTTGACTTTGAGATGAAACCACTTAATTTTACCTGTTAAAATAGTAAGATTTATGACATTTGTCCATTTATAAGTTAACTTTTGCTGTCACTTGTAAGATTGGCCTTATAAGGCTAGTTGCATATCTTACTTATATATAGAAAGCTGATTATTTTTGCTATACATTATACTTGAAAATCAAAGTAGTTTTTGGTGCCTTTGAGTTATAACTGTGGGAAATCAAATGGCAATAGAATTAATAAGAACGTTCATTGTGTTTTTTTCCTTCAGAAAATTATATTTTACTTTTTTGTTAGTTTTAAGAGCTATTTTTACTAGTGTCAGAGGTAGAACTTAGTGATTCATCAGTTGCATATAACACCAAGCTCTCATTCCATCAAGTGCCCTCCTTAATGCACATCACCCAATTACTCCATCCCCCCACCCACCACCCCTCCAGCAGCCCTCAGTTTGTTTCCTAGAGTTCAGTGTCTCTTACATTCATTGTATTTTTATACTGCAACAAAATCAAACACAAAAATAGTTAAATGACAACTGAGAAAAAAATACTTGCCATCCAAAAAGTTAATTTGCTTGCTATTACCTTAAAAATCAATATGAAAAACAGGCAAAAAGTATGAAGAGGGTTCTTTAATAAATGAAACTCAGTCTTGGTGGCAGATCGGAACATTTTAGCAGTTAATGTTGGCTAACCTTGGGTAGTACCCGGTTTGTAAGACACTATTTAGTAACTTGTTAAAGAATATGGACTGTATTTTGTTAAGCTATGCAAAATAGTCACTTTGAACTTCTGTTGAAACCACCCACTTCACTTTTTTGTTAAGTAAAAGGAGAGGAGTCAGTCATATTTCTACCACCAAATGTAATTTTTTCTTAATTTATTTTGTTGTTCATTATACTTAATTGCCTTTGACAGTTGTTTCCTCTTATTTCATTAGTGTTGTATTATAAAGTCTACTTAATGGGGTCAAATTTAGATTGCCTGTGTTTGTGAAAGGGTCCGTAGACAAAAGGACGAGACTGTTACAAAGCAAAGGTCAAGCAAGGCTTTATTTCGTGCCAAGCATTGAGAATCAAACTGACCGGCCAGGGCCGTCTCTTGCAAAGAGGCGACCCCCCCCCCCACCAGCCTCACAGACTAACTTTTATAGAGTAAAGGCCATGTGGTTGAGCCTGACTACACACAGGTGGCCAATTGAATTACATTCTACCCCATAGTAGTTATTTGAATTAGCCTATCACCCTGGTCGGAATTGGCGCCCAAAAGGCAGGGCCCACATTCTTGGGTGGTTAGGGAGGTGCTTTCCTGATTGGATGTCTCCACCTGGCCGAACATGTCCTTGGCGGGTAGGGAGGTAATACGTGCACTTTCCCTTGATTGGACGTTTCCATCTGGCTGGACACGTCCTTGAATCTGGACTCCGTTATCGGGGGCTATTTGGCTGTATTTCACCAATTCTGTTTCTAAGCGCTTTCCTCTTGGGGGAAGGGGCATGTTCAATCTAAGTTTACTGCATAAACAACAGAATGGCTCGCTCTGGCTAAGTAGGCCCTTACATTTGGAATCCCTAAACTTTGGAAAACAAAGGTGCAGTAAAAATGGTCTGGCATAGTCTCAAGTATCGACCATGGTGACCCCATGGCTATTCTTTAAAGCAGCTGCCCAAACAAGGGTTCCTTTAACTTCGACATTGCCTGAAAGCTTGGCAAACTGTAACTTTATACATGCTTGTGTGAATAATAAATGACAGAATTGTCCTTGTTTTATAAAATTAAAAAATTGTAATTGTCTTTTTTCAGGACATCATAAACTGCATAGGTGGATTAAATGTATTGTTTCCTTTGTTGGAACAAATCAGCCACTTTGGTGAAGGACAGATTTCTGAAGGAATGAATGAAAGCACAGTTTCTGAATTGATAACGCCTGTAGAAGGAGATTGGGTTGTACTGACCTCCACGAAGGCATCAGGTATTGAGATAAAGTTAATACAAAATAGTCATTGAGAGATTTGGTTATTAATTGAAAAATAGATAAAAATGTCTTAACCACCGTTAGGAAGAAACTTAACCATTTGTAGCTGAAGCAGCCCACTCCTAATTTTACTAACGTGATTCAAAAAGTTCATAATACCTTAGTCAAAAAAATTAAGAAATTGGTTTTACTCTTGACTATCCTTAATTTGTACTATTAGTGGAAATATGATAGAACTGCTAAATTTAGGGTAATGAAAATATTTGCATGTGTATGTAAGTGTATGATATGCAGTCACTGCTTTTCTCTGACACTTGCATTCTGCAAGTGACCTTTGGAAACAAATTGCTCAACCAAAGTTCTTGTTTGTTACAACACGTGCTATAACATAGAAAATGTGATGTAAAAGTGATTAGAGTAATTATGATAATTAAAGACATGTTCACAATTCCTCAGAGTCAAGATTAGAAAGGAATTTAATTGCAACATTTATCTTGATTGTGAAGCACTTTATTCAAAGACATCCTATCAACCAGGACAATCTTACTCACTCCCATGGAGTTGCCACTCTTGGTGCCTTGCTGCAGAAGGTGAGCTAGTTTAACATTCGAAGATACGGCCAATGATTGTAATTAGCAGTTTGTCTTTAGGGGTTTTCTTCTTACTAAGTAAATGTTTTTTTAAAAACACTATTGTGGCTTCAGTTATATTAGTGGACTTAATTTTATTTCACAGGCAGATTTTTAAAACCTACTCTGAATCACCTTTTTACAAGAATTACTCATCTTATATAACAGTATATAATCTTTGATATGTAGGACTTTGTTTATCTTGGTATTTGGGATATTTGATAAATCTAAAACTGTTGTGGAAAAATATGTTCTAATGTACATTGGTAAATTAAAGTTTTTATTTTTGTAACAAAGATTCTCATATTTAGATGTTCTAAATTAATCATTTGAAATTAAGTGTAGCTTAATGATAATTATTAAACTGAAATTTACAGGACCCTCATCTGTTTGGATTTCAGGTGCCAAGCTCCTTGATGGATGTTAATGTACTGATGGCAGTTCAGTTATTAATTGAACAGGTGTCATTAGAGAAAAATATGCAGCTCCTGCAGCAAATGTATCAATATTTACTTTTTGACTTCCGTATTTGGAACCGTGGAGATTTTCCCTTTCGAATCGGTGAGAACAGTCTGTTGGATCAAATTTTACATTTGTTTTAGAAATTTATAACTACTTGTGAGGTTTTATTTTAGTTATTCATTTAAGAGTGAACTTTGTATTTTAGGTCATATACAGTATCTTTCCACCATCATCAAAGACAGCAGGAGAGTTTTCCGAAAGAAGTATGGTGTGCAGTTTCTCCTAGATACACTTAGGATTTATTATGGGTATGATGTCCTTGCTCCTTCTCAGTTTGATGTTGTTTTCTGCCTGCTGCTTGCTTGGAATGTCTAGATTATTTATTTTCCAGAAATTTTAATATCCTTTAACTTCAGAAAGATGATGCAGAGGTTAAGATGATGAACAATGGATCACGTAGATTGGGTTTGAATCTTGTGTTTCGTTAATTGTCTGATTGTAGGCAACTTACTCAACTTTTCTGTGCTTAAGTTTTCTTGTCTGTGACAAAGAGATAATAAACCTGTGACATCCTGTCCATTTTGAGGATTAAACTAAATGCATTAATAACATGTAAAGCACTTAAAACTGTGTCTGTCACCTAGTGTTGTTTAAATATAAGCTGTTTTAACTATATCTTTGTCATTGAAACCCAAGGTTTTCCTTAAAAGGAAAAAGAAAGATACCATGAATTCTAATAGTTACATGGAAACATCTTTTTTTAAACTAAGAATTCTTTTGTATAAAAAAAGCACTAAAATGTAAACATTTTAAATTTCAATTCTTGCACTTTTACTTTCTCTTTCAGGAGTGATTGTAAATATAGTGAGCTGTCTCTAGAAGACATTCGGACAATAAGGAATTCTTTGTATGGACTAATTAAATATTTTCTGTGCAAAGGTGGAACTCATGAAGAGATACAGAGTATTATGGGTTACATAGCTGCTATCAATGAAGAAGAACAGGTATTTTGCTCAAGAAAAATCTGTTTTTTCTTTTTCACACTTAAGTTGCTATATCATCTTTTGAAATTATACATATATTAAAAATATTTTAAGAGTAAGATGTTTATTATGTAAAATATAGTATTTTGCAGTTATAGAAGTAAATTTTTATTTCCTAACTGAAAGTTAAATAAAATAATAGATGGTGATGCAATAAAATATTCTAGTTAGCTAAAAAGTAGTATCTGGAAATAGTTGTTTGGCAGTTCTGAAGCCTTTTTTCATAGGTCACACAATGTATACTTACTTGTCATCAAAGATACTGGGCAGATTTCTGACATGAATTTTAACATAGGTTCTTAAAAATTTTGCATAAAGAATAAATTATATTTCTATTTTTATATACTTTTACGTACATTTCTCATTTATACCTCAGAGCTACCCTTTAAGACAATAGTTCTCAATGTATGGTTCCTGACCAGATTTACCTGTCATAAACGCACACTTACTGAACCACGCCTTCCAGGTAATTATGGTGCATGGTAAAATTTGAGGACCACTGATGTTAAGTATACAGACCAGGAATCAGTATTCCCATTTGCGCATTTGGAAGTACTTTTCAGGTAGATTAGGTGACTTAAAAAGTCATACATCTGACAAACACGGGAACAGAACACAGGCATATTTACTGCTGTTTCTCTGCTCTTTCTGTATACCACTCTCAGCACCAAACTTAAGTATCCTTAATTTATGCTGATTCAAATATTTTGTGCTCTATAATGAAGTATTTGTTGTGTACTCAGAGATTACATGACTTCATAATTGATTTATATAAGTGAGTTAACTTAATCTATTTCCCCATAAAGTTAGACTACTTCAGAAGCTTCTTTTGGGGTGCCTGAATGGCTCAGTCAATTAAACATCTGCCTTCGGCTCAGGTCATGATCCCAGGGTCCTGGGATCAAGCCCCACATCAGGCTCTTTGCTCAGTGGAGAGCCCACTTCTCCCTCTCCTCTGCTGCTCCCCTTGCTTTTGCTCTTTCTCTGTCAAATAAATAGATAAAATACTAAAAAAGAAGAAGAAGAAGAAGTTTCTTTTTATTTAGAGTAACCAATAGTCTTATTTCATGATAGCTGTGTTGTCACCCACTGTGATTCATTGCCAGTGATATTTTCTTGGTCAATTCAGTCAAAGAGGTATTTACTGAATGCTGATTATACACACAGAGTAATAGTAGATACTATAGGTATGTTATAATGAATGAATTAGCATTCTTTTAACCTAAGAGAAGCAAGGGTGGATAAGAGAGGTTTATAAATAATTATGAAACAAACAAACAAAAAAAGACTATGACAACAGCTATAAGAGAGAAGCAAAGTCCTATGAGGTTTTCATAGAAGAGTATTACTGTTGAGAAGACCAGGAAAGGTTTTATGGAAGACATGGTTTTTTATGTGGCTACAGCATTATACATATGGCCTAGCAGGTGAATATTCGTATTGAAAGGATCTACAAAAGGAAATAAGCCAAAAGCATAATGGAGGTAAAAGGCAGGGCTATTTCAGAAGACATCAGATCATTGAGTTAAGCACTAAAACATTAGGGTATATAGGATTTAGTTTAAATAACTGTTTGTGGTTTATGACTTTATTTGTACTTCCATATATAAGTGTGGTTGTTTGTTTTGTGTTGTTTAATTTTAAAAGCTCTTTGGAATTTTGGATATGCTCTTCAGTCTCCTCCGTACCAGCCCAACTAGAGGTCAGCTTTTCTTGTTGCTGTTTGAACCAGGAAATGCTGACATACTTTATGCCTTGCTGTTAAATCAGAAGTACTCTGACAGACTAAGAGAAATCGTTTTTAAGGTACAAACATTTCTTAAGCATCTTTATATTTGGGGACATTTGTGAGTATATGAATTTACTTGTAAATATCCATTTTATGAATGTAAATTCTCTTTTCATGTCTACTTTAATTTTAAGTTCTTGTATGGGTGCCTGGCTGACTCAGTAGGTTAAGTGTCCAGCTCTTGATCTTAGTTCAGGTCTCAGTCTCAGGATCATGGGTTCAAGTCCTACGTTGGGTCCATGTTGGGTGTGAAGCCTACATTAAAAATTAATTAATTAATTCTTCAGTTTGTTTTGATATATATTTCTCCTATTTTGAACATTTAAAAACTAATTGTATTGTAATCTGATCAGTTATTTAGTGGAAAATCCACTTTGTTATATCATCCTCAGTATAAAACCTCTCATTTCCCTTTTTTGCCTTCTTTTATTTATTTATTTATTTATTTATTTTAAGATTTTATTTATTTATTTGACAGACAGAGATCACAAGTAGGCAGAGAGGCAGGCAGAGAGAGAGAGAGAGAGAGACAGGAGGAAGCAGGCTCCCCGCTGAGCAGAGAGCCTGATGTGGGACTCGATCCCAGGACCCTGGAATCATGACCCAAGCCGAAGGCAGAGGCTTCAACCCACTGAGCCACCCAGGCGCCCTGCCTTCTTTTAAAATACATTTTTTTATTTGAGTATAATTGATATGTAATGTTACAGTAGCTTCAGGTGTACAATGTAGTGATTCTACAAGTTTATGCATATGCTGTGCTCACCACAAGTGTAGGAACCATCTGTCACTATACAACCTTATTATAATACCATTGACTATGTTCCCTTTGCTCTACCTTTTATTCCTGTGATTTACTCATTTCATAACTAGAGGCGTGTACCTCCCACTCTCTTTCATTAATTTTGTCTCATTTCTCTTTTGACTTACCATGGGTCTGTGAGGCAGGTCAGACATTTTAGCAGTTAATTATAATAACCAACCTTATGTAGCACCCACTATTTATCAGGCAGTAAACATTCTTCATATATTAGCTAGCTTAGTCCTTGCAAAAACTTTACGAAGTTGATATCATTAGTCCCATTTTACAGATAAACTGAGGCCAGAGAGGTTAGTAACTTGTCAAAGGATAATGAATATATTTTGTTAAGCTATCCAAAGTAGTCACTTTGAACTTTAGTTGAAGCCATCCACCTTACCTTTTTTGTTAAAAAAAAAAAGAGTTAGTCGGGACGACTGGGTGGCTCAGTGGGTTAAGCCTCTGCCTTCAGCTCGGGTCATGATCTCAGGGTCCTGGGATCAAGTTCTGCATCGGGCTCTCTACTCAGCAGGGAGCCTGCTTCCCCCCCACCCTTCTCTCTCTCTGCCTGCTTCTCTGCCTACTGTGATCTCTCTCTGTCCATGAATAAATAAAAATCTTTAAAAAAAAAAAAGTCATATTTCTACTTCTCATGATTTATTCTGTTCATTATGCCTGATCGCCTGTGACATTTGTTTCCTCTTGTTTCATTAGTGTTACATTATAAGGTCTACGTATGTGGTCAAGTTTGGATTGCTGCTGTTTGGAATCCCTAAACTTTGGAAAACAAAAGTGCAATAAAAATTACCTAGCATAGTCTCTCATGAGTATTAATTATGGTGACCCCTATGGCTGCTCTTTAAAGTATCTGCCCAAACAAATGTTCCTTTATGGAGATTAAATGTTAGTTGTTCAAAAATGGCCTTATATGGATTGCTCATCATATTATTCTGCCAAAATTACCCTTTCCATAGGGTTTCAGTATGTCACTTTTAAAACATTGATCTCACTTCAAAAAGTATGGAATTACTAATTCATTCTCCCATTTTGGCATATGGATGTGTTGCTTCACAAAATGTTTCCTTGTTCTTGACAATTATTTTGATAACTCTTATATAAATGTTACATAAATGTTAGATAAATCACTAGATGGATCTGGAATATCCTTTTTCTCTTTCACAACATACTTTTGTTTTTCATGGAGGCTGTAGGGTTTGTTTCTAAGCCTTAGCCATTAAAAAGGAAGTTTTAAGTTATTTCTTTGATCTGCAACACATGTAAACACAGGAAGCACATGTAAACACATGCAAACACATGTAAACTACAGGTTTAAATATATTAATTATTTAAATACAAATGCATTTTAGTTCAATCTTCTTAAATCCATTTTTTAATAAGAGTATGATATGGAATATTCCTCCCTGTTACTGCTGGGTTTGTTTGTTACACTTAAGGAAAAAATGATTCTCCAAAATCATGCTTGTACAGTAACATTATATTTAATATTAACTTAAGTGACAGACTGTTCTTAGTTCTCTGTATTGAGAAGAATATATTACTGTTGTGACCAGGTTATGGAACAAATGTTGAAATGCACAAATGTTTATGAACGAAGTAAACAACGTATTCGGCTCAGAGAAGTTGGCTATTCAGGATTGGGACTTCTTCTTAATGAAGCACCCATTAATACCTCTCTCATTAAAAGCCTCACCAATCAAATTATAAATACAGGTATGATTAAGGCTGATAATACTGATATATTTAAGAAATGTTCTTTGTAGTAGCATAATTCTGTTTGATGGTTCTCAATTGTTTTTTTCTAAAGAGTTTTTTTTTCCCTTCCTCAGGTTACTTTTTAACTATTTATTGTTTGATTCAGCAGGGCTTTTCTTGGGTACTATTTTTTATTTACCTTTTTTGTTTTTGTCTCCCCAGGGCATAGTATAGTACCTTACTTGGTAGGCTTTCAATAATTATTGATTCATTGATTAGTAAATAATAGGGTCCTCTATAATAAGAAAAGGATGCTGGAGAAAATAACATACAAAACATGGTTTTTTTTTCTTTAGGGAGCTTAAACCCTTAATTTCAGATATTCTTTTAGATATTCTTTTTTGTTTCTCTTTTTTTTTTTAATAAAACTTTTTTAGTACTTACTATAAACTGTAGTGTTTATGTCAGATGCTAAGGGTTCAAAAGGTATAAGTTAAGGTTCTTTGTTTTGAATGGTTTATCTTCTCATTGATAAGTATATAAGATATAAGACATTTACATAAAAAGATAAATAATAGTACAAGATCAAAACAGTATGGATGGTGTGTTCAGGCAACTAAAAGAAAAGAACAGTTATTTAGGGCTTACTCAGGAGACTGTCAAATATTCTAAATCTATTTTCTTCATAAAATTTAAACATCTGTAATTCTTACTTTATTTCTTTAAAGATTTATTTATTTTAGAGAGAGTGCATATGGGGGAGGGTAAGGAAGAAGGAAAGAAAAAGTCTTCAGACATACTCCCCAACACAGGGCTTGATCCCAGGACTCCGAGATAATGACCTGTGGTGAAATCAGGAGTTAGCTGGTTAATTGGCTAAGCCACCTTGGAGCCCCTCTATAATCCTTATTTTATTTTATTTTTTTTTAAAGATTTTATTTTTATTTATTTGACAGACAGAGATCACAAGTAGGCAGAGAGGCAGGCAGAGAGAGGAGGAAGCAGGCTCCCTGCCGAGCAGAGAGCCCGATGTGGGGCTCGATCCCAGGACCCTGGGATCATGACCTGAGCCGAAGGCAGAGGCTTTAACCCACTGAGCCACCCAGGCGCCCCTATAATCCTTATTTTAAATGAGACAGTTATTTCAGTATTTATATAACTATTTCCCACAGTTCAGTCTTTGAGAAAGAATTTGAAAAAGAAGAGGATAGCTGGAAGCATCACAGTTCTTGATTTCAAACTATACTACAAAGTTACAGTAATCCAAACAGTATGGTACTAGCATAAAAACACACATAGACCAGTGGAACAGACTTGAAAGCCCAAAAGTAAAACCATGTATATCTGGTCAACTAATATGTGACAAGGGATCCAAGAATACTCAGTGGGGGAAAAATAGTCTATTCAGTGAATGGTGTTAGGAAAACTGGATATTCATATGCAAAAGAATGAAAATGGGCGGGGCACCTGGGTGGCTTAGTGGGTTAAGCCTCTGCCTTCGGCTCAGGTCATGATCCCACGGTCCTGGGATCGAGCCCCGCATCAGGCTCTTTGCTCAGCAGGGAGCCTGCTTCCTTCTCTCTCTCTGCCTGCGTCTCTGCCTACTTGTGATCTCTATCTGTCAAATAAATAAAATCTTAAAAAAAAAAAAAAAGAATGAAAATGGGCCCTTATCTTACACCACTCACAAAAATTATCTTGAAATGAATTAAAGATTTAAATGTAAGCCCTGAATTATATAACTCCTAGAAGAAAACATGAGTAGGAGGAGAAGTGCTTACATTTGTCTTGGCAATAACACCAGAAACACAAGCAGTAAAAGCAAAAATAAACAAGTGGGACTTTATCCAACTAAAAAGCTTCTCCACAGCAAGAAAAACCATCAACAAAGTGAAAAGGCAGTCTATAGGGTGGAAGAAAATACTAGTGAATCAAATATCTGAGAGGGAATTAGTATCTAAAATATGTAAGGAAATCATACAACATAGCAAAAAAAATCCAATTAAAAAATGAACAAGGTACTAGACACATCACTGGGGGCAAGGGAAACAAAAGCAAAAATGGACTATTGGGACTTCATCAAGATGAAAAACCTCTGTATAGCAAAGGAAACAATCAACAAAACTAAAAGGCGGCCTATGAAATAGGAGAACATACTTGCAAATGAGGGTTAGTATCCAAAATCTGTAAGGAACTTATTGAATTCAACACCCAAAAAACAAATAATCCAGTTAAGAAATGGGCAGAAGACATGAATAGGTATTTCTCAAAAGAAGACATCCAGATGGCTAAAAGGTACTCAACATCACTCATCATCAGGGAAATACAAATCAAAACCATAATGAGATACCACCTCACACCTGTCAGAATGGCTAAAATTAACAATACAGGAAACAGCAAGGCTGCAGAGAAACAGGAATCCTTTTGCATTGTTGGTGGGAATGCAAACAGGTGCAGCCACTCCGGAGAACAGTATGGCAGCCTAAAAAAGCTAAACATTTATAAATTCCTACTTAGGAATGTATGGCAGTTCCTAAAAAAACTACCTTATGATCCAACAATCGTACTTCTAGGTATTTACCCAAAGGATACAGAAATAAAGATTTGAAGGGGTACATGCATCCCAGGCTTATAGCATTAATATCAGCAATAGCCAAACCATGGAAGGAGCCCAAATGCCCATCAACTGATGAATGGATAAAGAAGATAGTGGAATACTAGTCAACCATCAAAAAATGAAATTTTGCCATTTGCGATGACATGGTTGGAGCCAGAGTTTATTATGCTAAGTGAAATAAGTCCATCAGAGAAAGACAAATATCATATGATTTCACTCATATGTGGAATTTAGGGGGAAAAAATGGATGAACTTTCAGGAGGGGGAAGGAAAAGAGACGGGAAAACAAATCATGAGAGACTCTTTGATTAGAAGACAAACTGAGGGTTGATGGAGGGGGGTGGGTAGGGGATGGGATAGGTGGGTGATGGATATTAAGGAGGCCACGTGTTATGATGAGCACTGGGTGTTGCATGTAAATGATGAACCACTGAACTCAACTCCTGAAACCAGTATTGAACTGTATGTCAACTAACTAAAATTTAAAAAAAAAAAGCAAAGGGCATGAATAGACATATTTGCAAAGAAGACATGCAAATAACTATTAGGTAGTTGACAAGGTGCTCCACATCTCTAATCATAAGGGAAGTGTAAATCAAAACCACAAGGAGATAACACTTCACACCTGAAAAGGTGGCTATTGCCAAAAAGACAATAACAAGTGGTGGTGAAGATATGGCGAAAGGGAAACGCTTGTGCATTGTTGCTGGGAATGCAAATTAGATGGCCACTGTGGAAAACAGTATGGAGGTTCCTCCAAAAATTAAAAATAAACTGTCATATATGCCAACAATCCATCTTCTAGATACATATCCAAAGAAAATGAAATCACTATCTTGAAGAGTTTTCTGCATCCCCATGTTCATTGCAGCGTCATTTATAATAGCCAAGACGTACACAACCTGAATGTCTGCTGATGGATGAGTGGATAATGATGAGGTGTTTTATATGAATATTATTCAGCCATTTGTAACAGAAGAACCTGCAGGGCATTATTCTGCTAAGTGAAATAAGTCAGAGAAGGACACATACTCTATGGTCTCACTTATAGGTGAAATTCAAAAAACCAACCTCCTAGAAACAGTAGATTGGTAGTTGCCGGGGCTGGGGGCAGAGGGCAAATGAGTGAACGTGGCCAAAGAATACAAGCTTCCGCTTATAAGATGAATAAGTTCTGGGGATCTAAAGCGCAACCTGGTGACTATAGTTAATAATACTATGTACTTGAAAGTTGCTTAAAGAGCAGATCTTAAAAGTTTTCACCACTAAAGGAAAATGGTAACTATGTGAAGTGATGGATGTTAACTAACCTTATTGTGGTAATTATTTTGTAGTATATAAGTATATCAGGTTATCCTGTTGTAAATTAAATTTATATGCTGTTTTATGGCAGTTATATCGCTATAAAGCTAGAAAAAAATAAAGGATATCTTGTTGGCAGCAAGAAAAATAAAAATGAAACAATTATTATCTGTCACTCAGTCTCTTTCGCTATCTCTGGAATTTAATTTTAAATTTTTATTTTTTTTTCCCACCATAGATACTGCTATTAATTTCAAAGATCTGTTGTCTGTGGTATATATATCTCACAGAACACATATAAATGTCAGAGTGGTTATCTGCAGAAAGGTTAGTAAACTTTTAAGATGTACTTTAAAAATGACAGTATTATTATACTGTGAATAATTCTGATGAATAATTTTATATTCATGATGAATATATTAATGAATAAATTTATACTGAGTATTTTACACTGAGTGTACGTTTTAATTTCTGTTATTTTATAAGTGACACAATTTTATAAATAAGTAATTTTCTTTTTTGAGGTGAATTAACTTCATTGTAATTAAAAAATCAGCATAAAAATGTGTTCTTAGCTTTACATGGTCTCCTGGAAATATTTCCTTTCCACAGTAAAAAAAATTAGTACAAGAGAATAGTTTTTTTGTCAGGAAACTTCAACGATTATGACCATTTCTAATTCATATATCATATTTTAGAATTTCTGAATCTTGAACTTTGTGGAAAAGCAACAGTGACTTGCCTTCCATGCATGCCTTTAACTTGAGTCAAGAAATAGTTACCCCGTGTGCTTCTTCTTGATTTTGGCCTTCTCTCTCTTCCACTAGTAGTCACTGACCTACTATTTAATTTGCTTCCTTGCTCTTCTTTTTACTTTTACTCCCTAATTATGTTATTGTATTTTTCCATCCGTAAGTCTGGATATATATCTTTTTCTTTAACAGCTATGTATAGTTTTTATTCTGTGGCTATTGTATAAAGTATTACCTGGTTCCCTATTCATGGATGTTTAGGTTGTCTCCTGTTTTTCTGTGTAAAACTTCTGTTAAGAACTTTTTTACATATATTTTTACCTGGTTTTGATAGTACATCTGTGAGACATTATCCATGAAGTGGAATTGCTGTGTCAGAGTGTACTCATATTCCACATTTTGATGGATTCTGGCATAGTGTTCTTGAAGCAGGTCATAGAGATTGATCTTTCCTTTCAGTTTGAAAACAGCTTTCAATGAAGCCTCGTTTTTATCCATTACATGCATATAAAGTAGCCATAAAATAAGTCTTATTTTAAGGAAATTTTAAAATCATGAAAATTTCTTCCCTAAGAAAAAAATGGATATTCTGCATCAGTAGAGTAATGGTAGCTCACCGACAGCATTAGTGAGGAAAGGAACTTCACATCATTGTGACTCATTGTGACATGTTGCTTTTTGTATCAGCATCAGCAGGAATTAGAGCCACTGATTCTGAAGTCCCTACCAACATTATTTATCTCCTATGACACTTGTCAGAGTTAGAGATAAATGAGATTTTCTAAATACTGGGAGCAAAAATTTTTTTCATCTACATAGAAGTTTACTGGCTTTGTGATAAAAATGTTTGAAAGGTCTTAACTGGGTATCTGACGGTGTTTAAGACTTTGTTATCCAAAAAATGTGGAATCAGTTGTACAGTAGAGATCATACATATTGGATGTCAATGTCTCTTCTTTAATTTCAGTTTCTTTTTACAGCTAAATAGTGGCATCCATCTTGTTAGAATTAGTGTTTGTACAATATAGAGTTAATGGAAAAAATATGTTTTTGCAAAAGCAACCATTAACTTTGCCTGGAAAAAAAAATGAGCCAAGGAAACATTCTTGGGATATCTAGATTCTATTAAAGTGTCAGTGTGTCGTTCTTTACTACTCCCTTAACACTAGGGCCAGAACAGGGCCTGGTACATAGTACGTATTCAGTATTTGCTTAACAAATGTAGTAGGGTCATGGCAAATATTTAGTTGAGAGGATATAGCTTTATTACATTTTATATATACTTCATTCTAGTTATATTTTCTCTCTGACCAAATTAACAACATGAGTATGTTGACATGTGGAGGATCATTTTTTCCCTTTTTTATCTTTCAGCAAATATTTAAGTACTATGTACAATGAGTAATATGCAGATTAGTTAAAAACACAGTATGTACCCTACAGATAGTTTGTAATCCAGTTAAGAACATAATCTTGTGAAAGTTTATCTTCCCACAGTTTCTCATTAAATTACTTTGTCACTAAAATAACAGAAAAAGAACTTTTTGATGTGAAGTACTGTGTACTTTTTGATGAATTTTGTATTCTTAATCTTTGCAGATTTTACAGATTTTGCAGTCCCAGCCAGATGCAGCACATCAAATATCTCAACAAGTGGGTTGGCAAGACACTTTAGTTAGGCTTTTTTTACAAACAAATTTTGAAAATGGAAATACTCTTCATAAGCACAGTAGGGCTGTTTCAGTAAAAGACAGTGACAAAAATTTATCAGCTGAAGATACTAAGAAGAACTTTGATGAAAAGATTGATGAGGAAAAAATCAACTCTTTTGCCTCAGCCAATGTGTCTTCAGATCAGTGGAGTTTAGAGGATGGACACTCTCTAGACTCAAACATACCATTATTTCAAGAAGATAGTTCTGTGGGAGAATTATCTTTCAGATCAGAGAATCAAGAAGAATTCTGGAATAATAACCCTTCACATCTGAGTTTAGATCTCAGTGGAATAGACTCATGTGAACTGAGCGACAGTGGAAGTCACATGCCAGACAGCCTGCCTAGCACGCCCTCCCCAATAGAATCTGCCAAATCCTTTTCCGTGCAGTCTGACAAAGAGAGCGGTGTCTTAAATGATCCTGGGTTTGGTGATGACTTCTCTTTACTTGAAAGCCAAGAGGTAAAATTCCTTGTGTCCAAATGCTGTTTTTATTTTCACATGTCTATTACACACTTCTAATCCTTAGAAGTGTGTAATTGTTAGCAATTCCATATTCTATTCATGTTCTGAGTCTCATGATCTAAGATTTTGGAAGCCTGGAAGTCACTGAATTGTATCTTGAGAAAAGCAGGTGTTTTAGTCATCCTCGTATCTCTAGAGCCTACTTAGCAAAGTTACGGGTTCATCAAGACACTTTAAAAATATGTTAAATGATTACAGTCAGTATATGTGATGGTTCTTTCTATGTGCTTTTAACACCACCTCCTTCCAATAATTTGATATTAGTTCATCTTTTTTTCTAGAGATGTGAGGAGGAGCTTCTTCAATTACTGACAAATATTTTGAACTATGTAATGTGTAGGGGATTAGAAAAGTCTGATGATAGTACTTGGATTGAACGGGGACAAGTGTTTTCAGCACTAAGTAAACCAGGAATATCCAGTGAACTACTTCGACCATCAGATGAAATAAAATTAATGTAAGCATTCAGTTGGTGATTTCCTCTTTCCTTTGGAGTGGATGGGAGTCTAAAATGATACTTTTTATTGAACATTTATTCAGGATTCAGTGGGTTTAGTGAGAGAAAAGGAAAAACTTCGTGCTCAGCCCCTTTTCCTCTCTGTTGCCATTTTAATGGAATCTAGAAAGAAATTCAAAGGCATGAGGAGATTTAAATCTTTAGTTTGGGCTTCAGTAATATATAGTCCTTATTGTTTAACTTAGTTTTTGTAACATGTAAACATGTGGTGTATTGTGTTCTGCAGTCTTGTCCATGTTTGAGAGTTTCCATGCTGAGGGAACCAAGTAATGTTTTCATAAAAATTACTTCTGTAAAGCACTTAGAGTTCTCTGCAGGGCTAGACCTTCTGCAAGTCCTATAAGGCTTTTTTTTCTTACCTTCCCAGTTTCCAACTTTAAACTTTTAAGTACCTACTAGAGACTGGAATTTGAATTATTTCAATAGCTTTTTTTATAATTAAACAGATAACTTTTACTTTGCCTTTTATATCAAGTTTATTAAAGATAGATACTTTAGAGATTAAAAAGCTGCTTCATTGTTATTAAATATCTTCTGATCCTTTCCAGTGATAGTATATCTTTAAAGACATAATAATGAATAACTGGGTTTCTTTTCATGTTTTACTATTTTTCTAAACTTAAAATGATTTTAAGAGGATTTTGTTTTGCACTTAGTTTGCTACAGAACATGTTAGAATGGACAGTCACAGAAAACAGAGAATCAAAAATGAATCCAGTAACTGCTGAAAATGCCTTCCGACTCATCCTGATCATACAGGACTTTCTGCAGTCAGAGGGGCTTGTTAATTCAAACATGTGGACTGAGAAGGTGCAGTAATAACTCCTTGATATTATTTTTCTGGTAGTCAAGGACTTTATTCAACAAAAAAATTTTGTGCCCTCTTTTTTTTTTTTTTTTTTTAAGATTTTATTTATTTATTTGACAGAGATCACAGGTAGGCAGAGAGGCAGGCAGAGAGAGAAAGGGGTGGGTGAAGCAGGCTCCCTGCTGAGCAGAGAGCCCGATGCTGGGCTTGATCCCAGGACCCTGAGATCATGACCTGAGCTGAAGGCAGAGGCTTAACCCACTGAGCCACCCAGGTGCCCCTGTACCCTCTCTGTTTAGAGCATTAATATTTAATCAGATACAGTGAACATGGATAAAAAGTGATAGTTAACTTTGTTAGCTATTACTAGAATAGCTCTTTTGGTTTTTATCAATTGAACATTAATTAAGCTAGTTTTGAAATATTTATGATGTGTATTACTTTGGGGAAAACTCATCAGTAGAATTTAAGACAGTGTTTTTGTTTCTCAATTTTTCCCTTGTGATAGCTTTTAGATGATCTGATGCTGCTCTTCGATGGTCTGTCAGTTTGGTATTCTGAAGGTCAAGTGTGGGCAAAACTTTCTCGAATCCAAATCCAGTTGCTTCTAGGATTCATTGGAAGGGGAAATTTGCAGGTTTGTCAGTTCTTTTGTGTTATTTTCTATACTTTGCATGCAGCATAGGAGTTGTGTACTAACTAAATGATAATAAATTTTCAGTATTTTTATTTTTTTAATAGTTCCAAAAATATCCATGATTTCCCTCGAGTTTCAGTTTTGTTAATCAGAAAGAAGCTTCAGAGGCAGCTCATTGTTTCTTCCTGATGTATATGACTCAGTGTAATTTTAAGTTTTCCTTTTAAAGGATTTATACTTAGCCCTTTTTATTTTCTTTTGATAATTGGAATTTTAAGTACTTGGTAGGGGTAGGTATGGTTTCTAATATATATAAACTTGCCATAATGATGAGAATAGAGATTAAAATTCTATAAGGTTGCTATATTTTTTAAAGGCCATAGTTTTCAATAGATTTTTTTTTCTAATTATAAAAGTAACATGTACTCATTATGGAAAATACACAAAAACAAAAAGAGAAGAAAATAAATCCATCATCCCATAGCCCGAGAAGAAATAACTATCAGTATTTTTCTATGTGTATATTTTTTTCAGATGATTGAAATTTTCACATATTTTGATAATATGATAATGTGAATAGTACTATGTTACTAGCTATTTAAAAATAGGGTTTTTTTTTTCTTAATCACAAAAGTGACATATTCATTGTAGAAACATGGAAAATGCAGAAAAACTAGATAAATAAGAAGGTGGGCTTTCTGATACATGGATGGTGGAAGCTTGAATTGTGCAGCCATTCAAATGCAACTGGAAGGGGCGCCTGGGTGGCTCAGTGGGTTGGGCCGCTGCCTTCGGCTCGGGTCATGATCTCGGGGTCCTGGGATCGAGTCCCGCATCAGGCTCTCTGCTCGGCGGGGAGCCTGCTTCCCTCTCTCTCTCTCTCTGCCTGCCTCTCCGTCTACTTGTGATCTCTCTCTATCAAATAAATAAAAAAATAAAAAATCTAAAAAAAAAAACAAAAAAAAAAACAAATGCAACTGGAAAATACATGAATTAGGTACTTTAAAAAAATGATCACACTCTTATACTCAGATAATAATCCAAAATTCCAGACAACATTTGTACACATAGATGTTCATGGTAGTATTCTATTTTTCTCTACCTAGAAGTAAGATGAGGATAGCTTTTGGGGCTTTTTCAGTAATACTAGCTTGATGGCTGTTAAAGCAGTAGCAACCAGTATGCCAGATAGTTATTTTAGATGTGAGGACTTTTTTTTTTTTTTTCTTCCCCACTTCTAGTCACTCTCAGTGTTTATCTTTGACGAAATTTTCATAAATAAAATATCTGTTTAATTTGTCCACCATTAAATATCCAGTGTCTGTCCCATAGTAGGGCTCTATAAATACTTGTTAAATAAAGATTCAAATGGGCATATGCACCCCCATGTTTATAACAGCAGTGTTTTTAATAGTCAAATGTGGAAAGAGCTCAGATGTGCATCAACAGATGAATGGATAAAGATGATGGGACGCCTGGGTGGCTCAGTTGGTTGAGCGGCTGCCTTCGGCTCAGGTCATGATCCCAGTGTCCTGGGATCGAGTCCCGCATCGGGCTCCGTGCTTATCAGGGAGCCTGCTTCTCCCTCTGCCTCTGCCTGCCATTCTGTCTGCCTGTGCTTGCTCTCTCTCCCTCTCTCTCTCTGACAAATAAATAAATAAAATCTTTAAAAAAAAAAAAAAAGATGATGTGGTATATATGTATGTATAATACCCCCCCCACACACACGCACAGACACAATGGAATATTACTCAGCCATCAAAAAGAATAAAGTCTTGCCATTTGCTATGAGGTAGATGGAACTAGATGATATTATGCTAAGTGAAATATGTCAATCAGAGAAAGACAAATACCATATGTCATATCATATTTAATTTAAGAAACAAAACAGAAACACGGGAAGGGAAGGAAAAATAAAATAAGATGATAATAGAGAGGGAGGCGAACCGTAAGAGATTTAACTATAAGAAACAAACTGAGGGTTGCTGGAGGGGAGGTGGCGGGGGGATAGAGTAATTGGGTGATGGGCATTAAGGAGGGCACTTGAAGTGATGAACACTGGGTGTTGTATGCAACTGATGAATCACTAAATTCTAACTCTGAAACTAATAATACACTATATGGTAATTAAATTGAACTTAAATTTTTAAAAACCTGGAGGCAAAACATAAATAGAGTACATAACCTATACGTAGATACCTTATTTACCAGTAGTTAGTAACCTAAAACATTTTTTACTAGCTAGTTGTTTAATTTTTTTCTCTTGGGAGTAAAAACATAAAAGGCTGGGAAAGCAACTTCTTCCCTTAAAGGATTATAATAGAGCTTCTTTGCCAATCTGGCTACAAACTTGTTTTGTTTCACTCATACTTATTAGTTAATTGCCTGTATATAACTATTATATTGACATAAATGTCAGCATTTCTAGCTTCTAAAGCAGGATTAGGTGGTTGTTGATTTATTTAGTGCAGCGTGTGGTCTCCATTTTGTCCCTAGTTAACTCAACCAGTGATGAGAATATGAAATCACCTGGAGGAGCTTTTTTAAAAATACCTTTGTGGGTCATCATCCTTAGTAATTATATCAGAATGGAGGAACTAGAGCATTGGTATTTTTTGTAATTTCTCAGGTGACCCTAATCCAGTACTCTTTATAGTGGAGGTGGGAGGGGTCATATGTATCACACTACTTATGTAGTGTGTGTGTGTATATCCAAAATTAAGACAGTGGTCAAATAAATTATCTTGTATTCATTACAAGTATCTTTATAATTTTAAATAAATACATAAGTATATGGTTTATTTGATAATAAGTTAAAAACAAAGCACTAGATATTTAACTTTAATTAAAATAAACAGTATTTTAAAAAACACATAGCAAAAAAGCCCGGAATTGCTAGTATTGGAATTGCCTGTATGATGAAATTTTATATCCTTTTTTCTTATATTTGTTGTTCTCTATTAGAATTAAGTTGTTTTAGTCACATTCAAAGACTAAAATGAAGGATTTGCAGAAGTCTGAGGAGAGTATAAAAGTTTCACCAGTAGAAGCTTAAGTTAAAAGTAGAAAAGTTAAAGTCTTGAGCCATCTTAGATATTGTTTCCTCCGGTGCTATTTGCCTTTTTAAGGCTTGTGTGGAAAGACTGCTTAAGGTCTCTTAGTGCCTTGGCCTGCAAAGACCTGTGCATACAGCTCAGACTGCATTTGAAACAAGTGCAATCATAAAGTGATGTCAGATTCTGATAACTTTCCTCTTTTCTCTTGCTTTTCTTCATTTTGAAAGTAATAAGATCCAGCATTGTAATATATAGTGTTAAGTGAGAAGGAGATAGTTTATATCATTTGTCTTACCATGGTTATATGGCTTAGATCTAGTCTGGACAGAAGGAGACCCCATTTATGACCTAATTTACCTTCCTGTGTCAGGGTTAAGGACAATGTTTAATGGGAATATGGAGCATTCCTTTGCCTGGGCTTATTAGTACATGTATTTTCCTTGGGAAGTTTAAGGGTAGTGACATTTCTGTCAAGGACTCAGTCTCTCTTGTACCTATGCTTTATGTATCATAATGCTTTGATTCCAAATAACAGAAGCATCAACCCAAACTGACTGAGTTTAGGAGATTTATTGGCTCATATAATAGCAAATTCTGTAGTTCAGTTTAAGGCATGATTTAATCAAGGAATCTGTTCCATTTATTTGCTGTTTTCACAGCACTCCTTTCGCTCATGAGTCAGCTTGTCTTAAGCTGGCTGCCCTTGTCACAAAATATCTGCCAATAGCATTTGGTGCTACATGCTTCCTCATTTGTATCAGATAAAAAGAGTGTTTCTGGAGCACCTGCGTGGTCCAGTTGGTTAGGTGTCTGCCTTTGGCTCAGGTCATGATCTCAGAGTTCTGGGATAGAGCCCCTGCTCAGCGGGGAGTCTGCTTCTCCCTCTCCCTTTGCCCCGTCCTGCCCCCCTCCCCACTCATGCTCTCTCTCTCAAATAAATAAATAGAATCTTCAAAAGAGAGGGAGAGAGTCCTTCTTTCTACTGTCACTGTTGGTAGACAGTTCTTCATGGATCTCTTGTGTTTCTCTGTATCTTATAAATAGAGGCACTAGATGTCTTCATTATGAACTATCTTTTTGAGGATGCAGATATCGTCAACAGCTTTGGAAGACCGAGATTCTGTCTTCCTCCAGAGCAAAAGGCAGGTTTGTTTACTGCCCAGTGTAATATAGTGTCTCCCTCCAAGGCAAAGTTCAGGCTAATTTACTGCCTGGTATAGAAGATTTAGGTTCCTTATGTTTGGGGTTCCTCCCCTATACTGCAGCCACTGGTGTACATCCATCGTCTAGTCCTGTTCATCTCTCCCCATGGGAATATCAGTTCAGGGAACCAGGTTAAACACTGATATTCTGGCTGTTGGGATTGCTGTAGGTCTTTGTCTCTGAACCAGGAGTCTCATGTCTTCTTCCAGCATCTAAGAAACTGTGGCAGGCTAATTTGTTAGCTTGGAGGTTAGGCAAAATCTGAAACCCTTCACAGTGCTTGACAGTTATTATGTAAAAGTTCTGAACTTGAACTGATAAGGCCATCCCCAAATGAATCTCTGTGACTCAAACAGCGACATGAGTTGACTGAAAGATTAGTTACCTGAGCCACTCACTGTGCAAGGTGTTTGGATATTCTGTTTGGTTTATATCATTTAAGACCTGTTGTTGGAACTAGAGATGGAATCATTCCCCTATCCTTGCAGACTATAAGAAGGAGTAGAATGGATTTTGGGGTGATTAATTATCCACTCCACCTTTTCTGTATGTTCTGCTTTTGTAATTATGATTTTGAAAAAAACAAAAAAAACAAAAAAACTTCAGGAAGAGCCAGAGAACATTTGCTAAATGTCTGCTTTATTCTGTTCTTTCTCACCTATGTGGTTTCCTCAGGTTTGTGCAATGGCGTCAGCTAAGCTAAACACCCTTCTTCAAACCAAAGTGATTGAAAATCAGGATGAAGCGTGTTACATTTTAGGGAAGCTGGAACATGTTCTAAGTCAGTCAATTAAGGAGCAGACTGAAATCTATTCATTTCTGATTCCCCTGGTCCGTACCCTGGTTTCCAAAATCTATGAACTTCTCTTCATGAACTTGCACCTGCCTTCTTTACCTTTTACCAATGGTAGCTCTTCATTTTTTGAAGATTTTCAAGAATATTGCAGTTCAAATGAATGGCAAGTTTACATCGAAAAATATGTAAGTTTTAATCTATTTTGAGTGATATTTTTCTAAGTTGTCATTTTTATAGAAGTCTCTGTTAAATTTTCTGTGTATATATATGTATATTTACAAGATCGTGCCTTACATGAAGCAGTATGAAACCCATACATTTTATGAGGGTCATGAGGACATGGCACTTTATTGGAAGAATTGTTATGAAGCCTTAATGGTGAATATGCATAAACGAGACCGGGAAGGAGGAGAAAGCAAGCTTAAGTTTCAGGTAAAAATTATTAAATGTTTTTCGTATCTAGTTTTTTATGTTGATTTCAAGCATTTAATATTCAGATAAGAGTAAACACGTCTGAACTCTGAAAACAAATGGTATTTCCTGTTGTTTGAAAATTACTTCAGAATTGAGGGTGGTGGGTGGCTCATTTGGTTAAGCATCTGCCCTCGGCTCTAGTCATGATGGATCAATTCCCACATCTGGCTCCCTGTTCAGCGGGGTGTCTGCTTCTCCCTCTGCCTCTCCTCTCTGCTTGTGATCTCTCTTTCTCTGGTAAATAAATAAAATCTTAAAAATATTTCAGAAGTGAAAGAAAAAGATTAGTCAGTAACAACTAAAAAGTTAATGTCAAAATGTTCTATGCATAGTTCATATGTAAAAAGTCTGTTAAGCTGATAGTACATATCTCTAAGGAGGCTGGGCATATATCAGTGCTTACAGAATATTTATAGCACTAAATACTTACTTTAGAAAAGAAGGAAGACCTCAAATTAATAATTTAAGTTTCTATCTTAAACTAGAGAAAGAAAACTAATCTAAACTAGTTTCAAATAAGAAACTAACAAAAATAAGAGCAGAAATCAATTAAATTGAAAGCAGGAAAACAGTAGAGAAAATTAAAACTAAAATCTAGTTCTTTAAAATGTCAATAAAATTGGGGTGCCTGGGTGGCACAGTTGGTTAAGCATCTGATTCTTGGTTTCAGCTCTGTTCGTGATCTCAGGGGTTGTAAAGTTGAGCCCTGAGTTAGGCTCTGCTTTCAGTGTGTAGTCTTGGGACTCTTTCCCTTTCCCTCTGCATCTCCCCTGCACTCACTCACACTCTCTGTCTCTTGAATAAATACTAAAATAAATAAACAAATCTTTTGGAAAATGTCAATAAAATTAATAAACTTCTAGCCAGATTGACAAGGCAAAAAAAGAAAGTGGAAAATTATCATTACCAGGAATGATGGGGGCATATCACCACTGACCCCACATATACCAACATGATAATAAGAGACTGCCACCAAACAATCTATTCACATAAATAAGATGACTTAAGTGGATCAATTTCTTGACACATGTAAATTTCTAAAACTAATCCAATAATAAATTGATAGCCTGGATAATCTTATCTATTAAAGAAATTGAATTTATACTTTAAAAACCTTCTGAGGTGCCTGGGCATCTACCTTCAGCTCAGGTCATGATCCCAGGGTCCTGGGATCGAGTCCCAAATGGGCTTTCTGCTCAGCAGGGAGTTTGCCTCTCCCTCTGCTTGTGCTTTCTCTTTCTCTCTTTCTCTCTCCCTCCCTCTCCCCCTCTCTCTCTTTCTCTCTCTCCAATAAATAAATAAGTAAATAAGTAAATAAATACCTTCCAAAAGGGAAAACTACAGGCCTAAATGGTTTCACTGGTGAGTTCTATTGAACATTTAATGGAAAAATAACACCAATTCCTCGTAATCTCTTTAGAAAACAGAAAAGTAGAATCACTTATCAAATCATTATCTGAAGGCAATAGTATCCTCTTATTGAAACCATACAAAAATAATCCAAAAATACACCTGAAACTCCTGTAACACTGTATATTTATTATATTGGTTAAAAATCATAAAAGTAGGGGCGCCTAGGTGGCTCAGTGGGTTAAAGCCTCTGCTTTCGGCTCAGGTCATGATCTCAGGGTCCTGGGATCGAGCCCCACATCGGGCTCTCTGCTCAGCAGGGAGCCTGCTTCCTCCTCCCTCTCTCTGCCTGCCTCTCCGACTACTTATGATCTCTGTCTGTCAAATAAATAAATAAAATCTTTTAAAAAAAATCACAAAAGTAGTACAAGAAAACTACAATCAGACTACAGATCTGGCAATATATAAAAAACTACAGTATTTCTTAGGAACATAAATGCAAACTGGATCCAGCAATATATAAAAAAATAATACATTATACCAGGTGATTTATCCTGGGAATGCAAGATTGCTTCAGCATTTGATAATTAATCAATATAATGATAGTGGACCAAATTCATATTTGTTAAAATGAACCTAATGATCATATCCATAGATGTAGAGAAAGCATTTGACAAAATTTAATGTCCATTTTATGTTCAAAGCTGTCAGCAAACTAGAAATAGAAAAGAATCACTACAAAAATCCTACAGCCAGCTTCATATTTAAAGATGGAAAACTGGGGGCACCTGGGTGGTACAGTCAGTTAAGCATCTGACTCTTGGTTTTCACTCAGGTCATGATCTCAGGGTCGTAGGATCAAGCCCCATGTCAGACTCAGCACAGAGTCTGCTTGATTCTCTCTCCTTCTGATCCTCCTGCCCCCTGCCGCTCTTGCTTCCTCTCTCCTCTCTCTCTCAATTAAATAAATCTGTAGGGGGGAAAAAGATGGAAAACAGTGCTTTTCTTGTAAGAAGAGAACTAGGTGAGAACATCCACTCTCACCAGTCCTCTAGTCACTGTTATACTGTAAGTCCTAGCAAATGCATTAAGAATAGAAACAGAGGGGCGCCTGGGTGGCTCAGTCTATTGAGCATCTGACTCTTGGTTTCCTCTGAGGTCATGAGCTCAGGGGTCATGGGATTGAGCCCCATGTCTGGCTCAGCACAGAGTCCGCTTGAGATTTTCCTGTCCCTCTCCCCCTGCCCCTCCCCCTGGTTGCACCAGCTCTCTCTCTCTCAAATAAATAGAAATTTTTTTAAAAAGAATAGAAAAAGAAATAAAAGTCATTTACCTTGAGAAGGAAGAAATAAAACTATTTGCAGATATTACGATCATATGGATAATTTGAATGAATTTACCAAAAATCTCTTGTGATTAATGAGTTTAACAACATTTCAGGACATAAGATCAATACACAAAATTTAATCATATTTCTGTATACTAACAACGATCTACTGGAAACTGAAATTTTGAAAAAGCACGGTCTACAATAGCTCTAAAAAGAATAAAATACTCATATCAATCTAACAAAATCTGTACAGGATCTAAAAACAAACATGATGAAACAAAGATGACCAAATAAAAATACATTTATTCCATAAAATGATATAAAAAGAAACCTTTGTAATCCACCACTATTAACATTTTGGTATATATCCTTCCTGATTTTTATGTATATATGTGGTTAAACCAAAATGACAGTTTTGTTTGTTTGTTTGTTTGCTACTCCTTTTCTTGAAATGTACTGTGGGGGCGCCTGGGTGACTACCTTCAGCCCAAGTCATGATCCCAGGGGTCCTGGGATTGATTCCTGCTTCCCACTCCTTGCTCGGTGGGAAGACTGCTTCTCCCCCTGCTTGTGCTCGCTCATGCTCTTTTGCACGCTCTAGCTCTCTCTCTCTCTGACAAATAAGATCTTTTTTTTTTTTTTTTAACTGTTGCACTGTCCTCATAGTTCTGTCGATTTCTATTCCAGTCAATACTTTCTCCGCAACTTTACTCTTAGCTTTTCTAGGGAAACCTAACCTTAAAATATTCTTCTTGCTTCAACTTCACCCACCATGAAATTCATGTTTAATTATTATGAAGCTATCATGACTGCAGTTTTCTTAGCAAGGATCTGTGGTAAATATTTGATAATACCAAATCATTGATTTCCTAAAGGTCTAGTAATAATTACAGTAACAATTATAGTAATAACAGCTACATTTCACTGAGAGCTCACTACTTTTCTGGCACTATATTAAGCACTTTAAATCTTAATCTTTCTTGATGACAATTATTGTCCACTTCATCTTAGAGTTGAGGATACTGGGCCTCAGAGAATTAAGTAGCTAAGATTTGTACCCAGGCCTAACTCCAGAGTTACATTTTTTTTTTTTAAGGTTTTATTTATTTGAGAGAAAGAGAGCATATACACACAAGCTGAGGGCAGGGACAGAGGGAAAGGGAGACTCAGACTCTTCACTGAGCCCGATGCAAGGCTGATCTCAGGACCCCAAAATCAAGATCATGACCTGAGCCAAAGCAGGCACTTAACCAGTTGAGCCCACAAAGTTATATTCTTAACCACGCTCTGCTGTACTACCTCTCTAAAGATATGTTATAGGCAAACAGTGAATCATGGAACACTACATCAAAAACTAATGATCTACTGTATGATGACTAACATAACATAATTTTAAAAATAATAAAAAATAAATAAAAGATGTCTTTTAAATCCATGTCTTTAACTGTTTTCAGTGTAATTCAGTATTGATTTTTGAAACAAATTAATACTGTTAATTTAATTCCTGATAGATGAATATCAATGTGAGTCAGATAAGTCAGTCTTACCGCTTGTCTTTTTGAAAATGTAAAACTTGGGGCACCCGGGTGGCTCAGTCGGTTGGGTGTCTGCCTTCAGCTTGGGTCATGGTCCCGGGGTCCTGGGATCAAGCCCCATATCGGGCTCCCTGCTGAGCTCCCTGCTTCTCCCTCTCCTCCCCACTTGTGCTTTCCATCACTATCACTGTCACTATCTCTCTCTCTCAAATAAAATTTTTTAGAAAACTATAAAACTTGAATTTCAGGGCTTAACGTTATATCCTGATAGAACCTATTATTAGGGTCTATATTATCCTGAAAACTGGACTAAGTGCGTGAATTCATTTGCTAATAACTAGGATGTTTTTCAGAGAGCAGCAGTCCAAATGTTGAAATTTTTCATTGTGAGAGATTTGCCCCTGTAGATTTCTTTTGTCTTTGGCATTTCTTTTCCGGTCCCCAGTATTAGTATGGATGCGGTTACTCTTCCTTCTGCTGTATTTTAAGCATGAGTCTCATTCCATTGCCTTAAAAACCAAAGGGTCCCAAAGGAAGATCATTTTATTTGACTGTATGACGTTAATAATTCTGAGTTTCTGTAAAAAATCCTGTATTGAGGTATGTTACACTTTTGAAGTTCTTCACATGTTTAATTTTTTAAGTTTTACAAAATACAGATAAACTATAGTTAGAATCATATGCTTCATTAAAGAAAGTTATTCTAATGGAACAAGAAAGTACTGTTGGGTTACCAGCTTCTTTCCTTTACTGCATGGTTTTTTGGGGTCAGGTTTTTAAAATTCTTTAAATAAATGATTCAATGCTATTATTTGTTGCTGTTTCAGGAATTTTTTGTGGAACCATTTAATAGAAAAGCACGGCAAGAGAACTTGAGGTATAATAATACTCTTAAACAACTTAGCAGCCAACAGTTAATCACTCTGAGACGCTGGAAGGCAGTACAGCTCTACCTCACATCTGAAAGAGGACCTTGGGCTAAAAGGTAGGAGGATATTATTTATCAAATAACCCTTTTTTCTTTAGAACTCCTGCCTAGAACTTTTTGAGCCAGTGACCTCTCCAATCCGATTTTTAAAACATTCAACTTATAAAAAATTGCATTTAATTAATTTGGTTTTCTTTTTGTGAATTACAGGTCTGGAATGTTTAGAGCTTTGTATATATGTTTTTCACATGGAGTTACTTCCCTTCCTTTTACCCTGTCATGTAGAACTTAAGTCTTAAATCTGTCTTCCTGATACTGCCTCTTTGAGCTAGTTAGTGATGTTATGTGTTTCACTGTTTTACAATTTACTTGATCCTAAGTCACATACATTTTGCTGAATTACATATATATATAAAATAATGTAAAATGTAATATATATATATAATACACCCCTTTTATTGTGGTAAAGTACACATAATACAAACTTTACCATTTTAGCCATTTAAAAATATCCAATTTAGTGACATTAAGTACATTCATAGTGTACAGTCATTACCACTGTCTAGCTTCAGAACATTTTCATTACTGCAAAAAGAAACCCTGGACCTGTTAGGCAGTCATTCTCTATTCCTTTACCCAGCTCCTGGCAACCACCAATCCATTTTCTTTCTCTCTGAATTTGTGTATTCTTGATACTTTATATAAATAGAGTCATATAATATGTGGCCTTAATCCTTTCACTTAGCATTATGTTTTCATTGTATTGTAGCATGTATCAGTACTTCTTTTTTAATGGCCATATAATATTCCACTGTGTGGATATTCCACATTTTGTCTCTTCATTCACCAGATGATAGACATTTGGGTTTTCCATATGGCTATTATAAATAGTACTGCTGTGAACATTTGTGAACAAGTGTTTGTGTCAGTATTTTTTTAATTTCTTATTTTTAAGATTTTATTTATTTGAGAGAGAAGAGATCATGAGTGGGGTCTGGGGCAGAGGGAGAAGCAGGCTCCACCCTGAGCAGGGAGCCTGATGCAGGGCCAGGACTCCAGGATCATGACCTGAGCTAAAGGCATATGCTTAACCAACTGAGCCACCCAGGCACCCCTCAACATCTGTTTTTTAATTCCTTTAAGAAAGTATACACGTACAAATAAAATTGCTAAGTCATGAGATAATCCAGTGTCTAACTTACCGAGAAATTGCCAATTGTCCATAGAAACTGCATTATTTAACATTCCCATCAGCATTGTTTGTGGGTTCTAGTTTCTCCACAGCCTTACCAGTGCTTGTAAATTTTTTCCAATTTTTTAAATTATGACTGTCCTTGTAGATATAAAGTGGTATCATATGATTTTTTATTTGTATTTCCTAATGACCAGTGACATTGAGTATCTTTTCATGCACTTGTTGGCTATTTGTGTATCTTTTTGAAGAAATGTCTATTCAAGTTCTTTGCCCATTTTTAAATGGGATTGTTTGACATTTATGGTTGAATTGTAAGAGTTCTTTTTCTCAATAATAGACCCTTACCAGATATGTGATTTGTAAATATGTAGGTTATCTTTTCACTTTCTTGATAATTGCCTCTGGTATACGAATTTTTTTAAATTTCAAAGTCCAATTTATCTCTTTTTTTCCTTTTGTTGTTTGTTTTTGATACAATATCTAAGAAATCATTCCCAAATCCAGGTAACAAGATTTGCTCCTGTCTTTTCTTCTAAGGGTTTTAGCTCTTATATTTAGATCAATTATATTCTCGTTATTTGTAGTAAAATTATTTTACTTTGAATACTGTATTAGAATAAATTCATTGTATAGCTAATTAAGAACTTCCATTGAGCAGTTAAAGAGTAAAAGATACCAGGCTATAAGTGTGAAGATTTATGTTCAATTCTTATTTCTGATACCTGCAAACAACTTGGCATCTCAGGCAAATAATTTAGCCTGTCTTAGGTTCTTCATGTAAATAAACCGCAGCTGTGCATATCCACACTGGTTTTCTTTCAGGGTTCTTTGGGTCAAACGAGATAATGAATGTGTTTTTATAAAATGGTGCTAAACAAATGCAAAATTCCTGATACTTTCTTACTCTATTTCAATCAACCAATCTTTATAACTTCAAGCTAAGTAATTTTACTTGTTTACTTATGAATATTCATAGGAAGCAAAGTCCAATTCACTGGAAACTAGCTAATGTAGAAAATTACTCCCGCATGAGACTTAAATTGGTGCCAAATTATAACTTCAAAACTCATGAAGACGCTAGTGCATTGAGAGATAATCTAGGTGAGTCCTGATGCTGTTTATTTGTTATCTTAGTGAGGGTATTGGTGGGTTGGTATTGTTTTTGTTAATTGTTTCAGAATTGCTTACTCAGGAATGAAGGGGGCCATTTTGTTTTCAAAATGTTAAGATACTATTTACAAAGCTTTGGTGTACAGAAATTAGTTGATACTTAAAGGGTTGTAAAGGTTAAATTCTGTTACCTTTGGCCTAAATCTAAGATGAATTACTGTATGAATTGTAATTTTTCAAAGAAAAACATATATATAATCCTAAAATGATACTGTAGTTTATGTGCAATGTACTATCTCTTGTATCCATTGTGATATATTGAAACAGTGTTTCTTTTCCCTTAGTCTGCTTACCTTGATCAAGGCTAATGTTAGATATATTTAGAATTCTTAGCAATGCTTTCTATCTTTGTTTTATAACCTGTTCTTTTTAAACCTTTAGTATCTTAGATGGGCCAATGCCTTTTTCTAGAGAAAAGTACAAAAACACATAGCTTAGCAGTATTTCGAAACAGATTTCAAAGAGTCTCTACAACTCTTTAGGGAAACCCTGCCTTTCTAACCATCTGAGTTCATATCTCCCTTTTTGAAGACAGATCTGTGAAATACCCAAAATATTGACTGTCGAGTCATTGGCAGTCATATGTGTACTAACTTGCTTTATCATAGCTACCTTGTGTTCAGTGACTAAGTTTTAGATGAAATTCAAGTACTAGTTTTTAAGTCTTTTTAAAGTTGCCTTAATATATTGGCCAATACAGTTGATGCCATAAATTAATCCAGAGTGCTTTCTGTGATGCCTGGCGTTTACAGTCTTACATCCTAAAATAAATCAGATGCAGTAACTCATTTCCTTTAATGCAAAATAATGGCCCTACCCTACCCATGAAAGAAACTCTAAGAGTATCTTATATATGAAGTCACTTGCTTACAGCTTGTTCTCCCTGTACGTATCTTGAGACAGTTATACTTTCTCTACTCCTTGAAATTTTACTACACTTATCACTCAGCAAATATCTTTGGTGAATGACTTGAATCTAGTAATTCTTTTTTTTTTTTTTTTAAGATTTTATTTATTTATTTGACAGAGAGATCACAAGCAGGCAGAGAGGCAGGCAGAGAGAGAGGAGGAAGCAGGCTCCCTGCTGAGCAGAGAGCCCGATGCGGGGCTCGATCCCAGGACTCTGAGATCATGACCCGAGCCAAAGGCAGCGGCCCAACCCAGTGAGCCACCCAGGCGCCCCGAATCTAGTAATTCTTAAAGAATAGTGTCCCCTATTGTTTTCTTCTTTTTTTGTGAAGAAATTCCTCCCAGGAAATTTCTTGTTCCTCTTCCTCTCCTCACCCCTTTATACTGGTACACAGATACAATTTTATGACCCTTCTTCTTGGTTTTAGTATATGTGCTGCTGAAGCGAGCACTTCTTCTTGGTTTTAAATAAATCTAGGAAAACTTGTGTTCTTTCTTTTATTCATTTCTCAGTTTTTCTCCTTACCTAATTTTCAAATATACCCCAAGTATAATAGTGACAAAAATATAGTACAGAAGAAACAAAAATTCATAGTGTTATCAATCTCTAAAGCTCTTTAGAGTTTCCGAAGTATCCTTCAGAAATAATTGTAAAATGTTCTACCTGCTCCTTATTTTTGTCTGTAAGTATTTTTATCAGCTGCCAGAATTCATAGTATTTTAAAAATATTTTCTTATTTTGTTTTGTTTAACATACCCCAGTACTGCTTTGCAAGCATCCCATTGCAAATGTGCAGAATAGTTTTTACATTGTGGGCTAAACTACAAAATTAACTATTATCTGTAACATTTTTGATGAGAAATTCATTGTGAATTAAACAAGGGATTTGTAAAGTATCTTTTGGAGCACAACCACCTACAAATTATGGAATTTAAATAGTTAGTGGGGCGCCTGGGTGGGTAGCTTAGTGGCTTAAGCCTCTGCCTTTGGCTCAGCGCATGGTCTCAGGGTCCTGGGATCAAGCCCCACATCAGGCTCTCTGCTCAGCAGGGAGCCTGCTTCCCCCCTGCTCCCCACCTGCCTCTCTGCTGACTTGTGATCTCTCTCTCTCTCTCTCTCTGTCAAACAAATAAATATTTTTTGAAAAAAATATTTGGTTTTAGAGAAAAAAATTGTTTTGTTTGTTTTTTTGTTTGTTTTGGTTTGGTTTGGGTTTTAGAGAAATTTTTTTGCTCTTACTTCTTCATTAGAAATACTCTTTCCTGAGTATTTGCAACAACGTGTTTTTAGTCCTTACACCGTTTCCATTATCTCTGAACTTAGGTAGTAATCCTCCTGTATAAGTATATATTTTTTTCAAGCGCTGGTGCTTAAACTCCAACTTTTTTTCTTTCTTTGTTTGTTTTTTTACCAATTTTTAGTCTTCTTTTCTTGGTCACCTTTTAAATGATTGTGTTCCCTGATCCATACCATTTTGCCTTTTACTTACGCTTTCTGTGAAGTGGTGATTTCATGACCTTACCCATGTATATGAAATGATGCTTTCTCACCTGTATTTCTAATTCTTACCTGCCTTTTGAACTTTAAATATATTTTTTAAGATTTTATTTATTTATCAGAGAGAGAGAGACAGAGAGGGCATATATGCAGAGGGAAAGGGAGAAGCAGACTCCCTGCCAAGCAGGGAGCCTGATATGGGGCTCGATCCCAGGACACTGGGATCATGACCTGGGCCGAAGGCAGATGCTTAACAACTGAGCCACCCAGGTGCCCCTGCCTTTTGAACTTTAGACCAAGGTTTCCAGTTGCGTGTCTGCCTGTTGGGATACCTCTTCCACAGACACCTCCATATAAAAGAACTGAAACTGAATTCGTTATCTTGCTCATTTGTCTACCCCTCACCCTAGACTCTGCTTTTCTTGTATCTTGGTTGTAGTTTTATTTTCTCCATCTATTAGTTTCTCAGAATCATTAATATTAACCATGAATCTATCCTTATCCCTTTTAATCCCCTACACATAATAGGTATAATGTCCTGTTAATTCTCCCTTACACATCTTTTGAATGTTTTTTCTTATTCTCATTCCCTTTGCTGTTGCCATGGCTTAGCTTAGTGCTACCTTTTCCTAAAATTAACAGTAGTTTCCCAGCTGGCCTCTTAGCCTGACATGTTTTCCATCCTCATTTTATTCACCAATCTTCCTTTAAAAAAAAAAAAAAATTGAGAGGCAGAGAGCACAAGCTGAGGGGAGGAGTAGGCTCCCCAGTGAACAGGGAGCTTGCCCTGGGGCTCCAACCCAGGACCCTGGGATCATGACCAGAGCCAAAGGCAGAGGCTTTAACCCACTGAGCCACCCAGGTGCCCCTCATTCACCAATCTTATCAAATTTTGAACTTAAACCCTTAATGGAGTAATGTCATTCATCTACATAAAGTCTGTTTTCTATTTGTGTCGGATTATCTAGATTCCTTATTTTCAGTTTTCATTGCATATTCTCATGTGCTTTGTTTAATTAAGTGTTTAACAATAAATTTTGGCATACAAAATAAATTAGGCTACATGAAGAAACATGTTCAGTAAAAATAGTAAATTGTTCTAGGAAAAGTGTGAGCCAGTACCTCCCTAGGTATAAGCAAAGGTGTGATCAAAGCAGATTTACATTGACTCATTTTTTATGTCTGAGCAATGATACCATTTGAAAAACTAAGGGAGGATTTGTCATCTTTATAATGTTTTGTTACTTAGGGTTTTTTTGTTTTGTTTTGTTTTGTTTTCTTCTTTTTCATTAGGGAGGGGTGGAAGGACAGAGGAACAGAGAGAATCTTAGCAAGGCTTCACTAGTATGAATTATTTTTATTTCCCACAACTGAAATATCTTTATTCATAGTTACATACATAAAATTTTCCCAGTCCTACCTATAAATTATGCAGTTATTTTTATTACTATTCTTATGTTACTCAGGTAATTGAGAAGTGGATGTATAATAATGATAGCTGCCGTTTATCTTATACTCACTGTGATGTGATGTATCCCCATTTCACAGTTAAGAAAGCAGATTCAGAGGAGTCACCTGGTTAATAAGTGGTAGAACAGAATCTGAATTTAAGTTTACCACTTCACAGCCTTCATTCATCCCATTATACTAGCTCTGCCTTCTTATAAAATGTATAGTTTATAAAATGTATTGCATTTATTGCATATATTTGTATCCAGAATTACTTAATAAATTTCATGTGCACCAGAAAAAAAAAAAAAAAAAAAAAAACTTTAGCTCTTGGGTTATGTATTCTCTTCCAATTAAAGATAATTTGTCATCTTCTTTCTTAATGTTTCCTTAGTACAAATACAAAGTAAGAATAGTTCTATTAAGTTAATACAGTGAGGGCGCCTGGGTGGCTCAGTGGGTTAAGCCGCTGCCTTCGGCTCAGGTCATGATCTCAGCGTCCTGGAATCCCGCATCAGGTTCTCTGCTTGGCAGAGATCCTGCTTCCCTCTCTCTCTCTCTGCCTGCCTCTCCATCTACTTGTGATCTCTCTCTGTCAAATAAATAAATAAAATCTTAAAAAAAAAAAGTTAATACAGTGAGAATAATTCTTTCTGTGACTTATTGGCATACTTTAGAACTAAAGAGATTACTTGGCCCATGTTGAAATATAAATAATACCATCATTAAAATAGATAACCTATTTTTAAAACATTTATTCCTTTTATTATACATGTAATAGTTTTTAAGATCACAAATAACCTAGATTACTCTAAATCATGTATAAAAACTTTTCTGTAGTAAACTGAGGTTTTTCCCTAAGATTTATTTAAGAGAGGGGTACCTAGGTGGCTCAGTCATTGGGCAGCTGTCTTCGGCTAGGGTCGTGATCCCAAGGTCCTGGGATCAAGCCCTGCATTGGGCTCCCTGCTTGGCAGGAAGCCTGCTTCTCCCTCTCCCACTCCCCTTGCTTGTGTTCCCTCTCTCGCTGTGTCTCTGTCAAAAAAATAAATAAAATCTTAAAAAAAAAAAAAAGATTTATTTGAGAGAGAGCTCATGAGTGCAGGGGCGGGGGCAGAGGTTTGAGGAGCAGAGGGAGAGAGAGAGAATCCCAAGTATACTCACCTCTGGGCACAGAGCCCCACACACTGCTCAATCCCACAACCCCACCTGAGCCTAAACCAAGAGCCGACGCATAACCAACTGAGTCACCCAGGGACCCTGTACATTGCTTTTTTATCTTAGAAAATGTTAAGTCCTTCTTAGTTTTTTTCCAGTTTTATTAAGATATAATTGACATACAGTACTGTGTAAGGTGTAGAGCGTGATGACTTGAGATATGCACATATTGCAAAATGATCAGAGCAGTGTACAGTTAATATCCATCACATCATTACAAAATTTTTTTTCCTTATGATGAAACGTTTTAGGATCTCTTGTAGCAACTTTCAGCTGTGCCATATAGCATTGTTAACTGGTCCTCATGCCCATTATATGCCCAATACTTTATTATCTTACAACTGGAAGTTTATACCTTTTGACTCCTTCACCCAATTCCCCTGCCCTTCTCCTTTACTTAAAATACACATTATTATTATTATGTAATTAATAGTCAGGAATTATAGAAGGCCTGTAATAAGATTTTTTTTTACTGTGTTTAATGGATATTTTGTATTTATTTAAACAGGTATCCAACACTCACAGCCTTCCAGTGATTCATTGCTTTTGGAAGTAGTGAAACAAGTAAAAGTTAGCAATATGGAGGAGGATAAATTAGACCTTCCTGAAGACGACTTAACAGCGAGAGTAAATATGTATGTATAAGTATTTGAAAGAATTAAAAATTATTTTGTTCTGAAAAGGGGCCTATAAAATTGTGGAAGGTATTTGCTTATAATCTTAAGTACATTGACCCTGAATAATAAAAGTTTGAACTGCATGGGTCCACATATATACAATTTTTTTCAGTAAATACTGTATATTTGCAATTTAATTCAGTATAGTACTATAAATGTATTTTCTGAGTAATTTACTTAAAAACATTTTCTTTTCTCTAGCTTACTTTATTATAAGAATTCAATATGTATTATTGACTGTGTATATTACTGGTAAGGCTTCTGGTCAACAGTAGGCAATCAAAAGTTAAATTTTTAGGGAGTCAGATTTATTCATGGATTTTTGACTACACAGGGTTCAGTGCCACTAACCCCTGCATTATTCAAGGGTCAACTGTATTTCCAGCATCGATCTGTTACTGCTATGTCAGCTGTTAAGTGTCTATCAGTATTAACAGAAAATATATTAATTTCCTTAATTCTCCTTTGTGTTATTATTGTCATCAATATAGGCTTTCATATGTTTTTTTTTTTTAAAGATTTTATTTATTTATTTGACAGAGAGAGATCACAAGTGGACAGAGAAGCAGGCAGAGAGAGAGAGAGAGGGAAGCAGGCTCCCTGCTGAGCAGAGAGCCCGATGCGGGACTCGATCCCAAGACCCTGAGATCATGACCTGAGCCGAAGGCAGCGGCTTAACCCACTGAGCCACCCAGGCGCCCCTAGGCTTTCATATGGTTTAACCCCAATAATACAGTTTATTTTTTACTATATTTTTAAATTTAAATTCAATTAATTAACATATAGCATATTATTAGTTTTGAGGTAGAGTTCAGTGATCTATCAGTCTTATATAATATACAGTGCTCATTCCATCACATGCTCTCCTTAATGGCCCATCACCTAGTTGCACCATCCCCCCCTTCACCTCCCCTCCAGCAACCCTCCGTTTGTTTCCTATAATTAAGAGTCTTACAGTTTGTCTCCCTCTCTGATTGTCTTGTTTTACTTTTCCCTCCCTTCCCCCCATGATCCTCTGTTTAGTTTCTTAAATTCCACATATGAGTGAGATTATACGTTGTCTTTCTCTGATTTACTTACTTCACTCAGCATAATACCTTCTAGTTCTATCCACATCGTCACAAATAGCAAGATTTCATTTCTTGATGGCTGAGTAGTATTCCATTCTCTATCTATACACCACATCTTCTTTATCCACTCATCAGTTGTTGGACATTTGGGTTCTTATTAGTTTGGCTATTGAGGACATTGCTGCTATAAACATGGGGTGCAGGTGCCCCTTCAGGTCACTACATTTATATCATTGGGGTAAATACCTAGTGCAGTTGCTGGGTTGTAGGGTAGCTCCATTTTCAGCTTTTTGAGGAACCTCCATATAGTTTTCCAGAGTGACTGCACCAGCTTGCATTCCCATGAAGTGTCAGAGGGTTCCCTTTTCTCCACATCCCTGCCAACATCCGTTGTTTCCTGACTTGTTAATTTTAGCCATTCTGACTGGTGTGAGGTGGTATCTCATTGTGGTTTTGATTTGTATTTCCCTGATGGCAAGTGATGTGGAGCATTTTTTCATGGGTCTGTTGGCCTTTGGTATGTCTTCTTTGGAGAATTATCTGTTCGTGTCTTCTGCCCATTTCTTGATTTGATTAGTTCTTTGGGTGTTGAGTTTGGTAAGTTCTTTACAGATTTTTGATAGTAGCCCTTTATTTGATAAAGACGTTTATCTGATAAGACATTTGCAAATATCTTCTCCCATTCTGTTGGTTGTCTTTGGATTTTGTTTCCTTTGCTGGGCAAAAGTTTTTTATCTTGATGAAATCCCAATTTTCATTTTTGCCTTTATTCCCCTTCCCTTTGGAGACCTGTCTAGGTCACAGAGGTTGCTGCCTGTGTTTTCCTCTAGGATTCTCATGGATTCCTGTCTTACATTTAGGTCTTTCTTCCATTTTTAATTTATTTCTATTTATTGTGTAAGAAAGTGACCCAGTTTCATTCTTCTGCATGTGGCTGTCCAATTTTCCAACACCATTTGTTGAAGAGACTTTTTCCATTGGATATTCTTTCCTACTTTGTCAAAGATTAGTTGACCATAGAGTTGAGGGTCCATTTCTGGGTTCTCTCTTCTATTCCACTGATCTATGTGTCTGTTTTTGTGCCAGTACCATATTGTCTTGATGACTACAGCTCTATAATAGAGCTTGAAGTCGGAATTGTGAGGTCACCAGCTTTTTTTTCTTTTTCAACATTCCTTTGGCTATTTGGGGTCTTTTCTGATTCCATACAAATTTTAGAATCATTTGTTCCACCTCTGTGAAAAAAGTTGATGGTATTTTGATAGGCACCTTGAATATATAGGTGGCATAAACATTTTAATATTTTTTCCTCCAATCCATGAGCATGGAATTTTTTCCATTTCTTTGTGTCTTCCTCAATTTCTTGAGTACTTTATAGTTCTCTGAGTACAGATTCTTTTACTCTTTGGTGAGGTTTATTCCTAGGTATCTTATGATTTTGGATGCAATTGTAAATGGGACTGACTCCTTAATTTCTCTTTCTTCTGTTTCATTATTAGTCTATAGAAATGCAATTGATTTCTGTGCATTGATTTTATATCCTGCCAATTTGTTGAATTCCTGCATGAGATCTAACAATTTTGGGGTGGAGTCTTCTGGGTTTTCCACATAGAGTGGAAGAATGAGAGTTTGTCATCTGCGAAGGGTGAGAGTTCGACTTCTTTGCCAGTTTGGATGCCTTTTATTTCTTTTTGTTGTCTGATTGCTGAAGCTAGGACTTCTAATACTATGTTGAACAGTGGTGGTAGTGGACATCCCAGTCATGTTTCTGACCTTAGAGAAAAGCTGTCAGGTTTTCCCCATTAAGAATGACATTTGCTGTGGGCTTTTCTTACATGGATTTTATGATCTTGAGGTATGTTTACTCTATCCTGACACTGTGAAGAGTTTTAGTCAAGAAAGGATACTGTACTTTGTCAGATTTCTTTTTCTGCATCATTTGAGAGGATCATATGGTTCTTGTCCTTTCTTTTATTAATGTAGTGTATCACATTGATTTGTGGATGTTGAACCACCCTTGCAGCCCGGGAGTAAGTCCTGCTTGGTCATGGTGAATAATCCTTTTAATGTGCTTTTGGATCCTATTGGCTAGTATGTTGCTGAGAATTCTGTGTTCATCAGGGATATTGGTTTATAATTGTCCTTTTTGTCAGGGTCTTTGTCTGGCCTTGGGATCAAGGTAATATTGCTCTCGTAGAAAGAGTTTGGAAGTTTTCCTTCCATTTGTATGTTTCATGCCTTCAGAGGAATAGGTATTAATTTTTCTTTAAATGTTTTGTAGGACTCCCCTAGGCAGCCATCTGGCCCTGGGCTCTTTTTTGTTGGGAGATTTTTGATTACTCCTTCAATTTCCTTTCTGGTTATGGGTCTGTTTAGGTTTTCTGTTTCTTCCAGTTTCAGTTTTGGTAGTTTACGTCTCTAGGGATGCATCCATTTTTTCCAGATTGTCTAATTTGTTGGCATACAGTTGCTCATAGTAATTCTTTTAATTGTCTTCGTTGTTGTTTGTGATCTCTCATCTTTCATTCATGATTTTATTTATCTGGGTCGTCTCGTCTCTTTTTGATAAGTCTGGCCAGGGGGTTATCAGTCTTCTTAATTCTTTCAAAGAACCAGCTCCTAGTTTAGTTGATCTGGTATACGGTTCTTTTCATTGATTTCAGCTCTAATCTTTATTTTCTTCTCCTGATGGGTTTAGGCTTTATTTGCTCTTCTTTCTCCAGCTCCTACAAGTATAAGTTAGGTTGTGTATTTGAGACCTTTCTTGTTTCTTAAGAAAAGCTTGTATTGCTCTATACTTCCCTCTTAGGACTGCCTTTGCTGCATCCCAAAGATTTTGAACAGTTGTGTTTTCATTTTCATTTGTTTCCATGAATTTTTTAAATTCTTTAATTTTCTGGCTGATCCATTCATTGTTTAGTAGGATGCTCTTTAGCCTCCACGTATTTGAGTTCTTTCCAAATTTCCTCTTGTAATTGAGTTGAAGTTTCAAAGCATTGTGGTCTGAAAGTGTGCAGGGAATAATCTCAGTCTTTTGTTACCAGTTGAGACCTGATTTGTGACCCAGTGTGTGGTTTTTTCTGGAGAATGTTCTGTGTGCACTCGAGAAGATGTGTATTCTGTTCTTTAGGATGGAATACTCTGAATATATCTGTGAAGTCCATCTGGTCCAATGTGTCATATAAAGTCCTTCTTTCCTTGTTGATCTTCTGCTTAGACAAGGATTGCTTGTCCCTTGCGGTAAGTAAGTAAGTACTTGCTGTAAGTTAGTCCCTCACTATTATTGTATTTCTTTAATTTTGTTATTAATTGGCTTACATAATTGTCTGCTCCCATGTTAGGGGCGTAAGTATTTACAATTATTGGATCTTCTTGTTAAACAGACCCTTTAATTATGATACAGTGTCCTTCCTCACCACTTAGTACAGTCTTTGGGTTAAAATCTAATTTGTCTGGTACAAGGATTGCTTCCCCAGCTTTCTTTTGATGTCCATTAGCATGATAAATGGTTTTCCACCCCGCACTTTCAGTCTGGGGGTGTCTTTGGGTCTAAAATGAGTCTCTTGCAGATAGCATATCGATGGGTCTTGCTTTTTTATCCAATTTGATACCCTGTGTCTTTTGACAGGAAGCATTTAGCCTATTTACATTCAGAGTAACTATTGAAAGATAGGAATTTAGTGCCATTATATTACCTGTACAGTCAGTGTCTCTATATATTGTCTCTCTTTCTGGTCTGTGTTACTTTTGGGGTCTCTTTTCTCTTAAAGGATCCACTTTAATATTTGTTGCAGGGCTGGTTTAGTTTCTGTTCATCCTGGAAGTTTTTTATCTCCTTCTATTTTGAATGATAGCCTTGTCGGACAAAGTATTCTTGGATGTGTATTTTTCTCCTTTAGCACCCTGAATATATCATGCCAGTCCTTTCTGGCCTGCCAGGTCTCTGTGGATAGGACTGCTGACAGTCTAATGTTTCTGCCCTTGTAGGTTTGTTTGTTTTTTTTTTTTAATAAAATTTTAACTTATTTGGACTTATCATTTTTTTTATTATGTTCGATTAGCCACTGGATAGTACACCATTAGTTTTTGACATAGTGTTCAGTGATTCAATAGTTGTGTATAACACCCAGCACTCTACCCTTGTAGTTTACGGACCTTTTGTCCCGAGCTGCTTTCAGGGTTTCTTTTTTGTCTCTGAGTTTTGCAAGCTACAGTACTATATGTTCAGATGTGGACCTATTTTTATTGATTTAGAAGGGGGATTCTCTGTGCCTCCTGGACTTCAATGTCTGTTTCCTTCGCCAGATAGGGACGTTCTCCACTATAATTTGTTCCAATATACCTTGTGCCGCCCCCCCCATCTTTTGTCTTCTTCTGGGATCCCTATTATTCTAATATTGTTTTGCTTTATCACTTATCTCTCAAATTCTCCTCCGTGATCAAGTAGTTTTTTTATCTCTCTTTTTCTCAGCTTCTCTCCATCATTTGGTCTTCTATATCACTAAGTCTCCCTTCTGTCTCATTTATCCTAGTAGTTAGAGCCTCCATTTTTTATTGTATCTCATTAATAGCCTTTTTTATTTCAACTTGGTTAGATTTAATTCTTTCATTTTTTCAGAAAGGGATTTTCTGGTGTCTTCTATGCTCTTTTCAAGCATATCTTGTATCTTTATAATCATTATTCTGAGCTCTAGTTCTGACATCTTACTCATATCCATACTGATTAGGTCCCTGGCAGTCATTACTGCCTCTTGTTCTCTTTTTTGAGGTGAGTTTTTCCATCTTGTCATTCTTACAGAAAGTGATCACTTTTCTATTTGTAGAATTGCAGCAATTCTCTTAGATCTCTGGTTGAGTTCACAGGTGTTCAGAATGATTTGGTAGCTGTCTAGCTGAATTCGCGGGACCAGACAAAACAAGTACTCCTACTCCTCTGCCATCTTGGACTCCTCTCCCAACAATACAGTTTAATAGTTACTGTTTTGGGCATTTATCTAAATTAGTTAAAGGAAAATAATTACCATGCTTATATACTTTGTTTCTTTGTGCACATTCAGAGTACATCTGGTGTCATCTCCTTTCAGCCTGAAGGATTTGTGTTGTTTTCTTACAAGGAAGGTCTGATAGCCACATATTCTCTCAGTCTTTGTTATCTGTGGAAGTCTTTATTTTTGCCTCCATTTTTGGCTTCTTCTTAAAAACTAGAGTTCTATTTTTTGAAAATTAAGATTCGTATATAAAATTTACTAGGTTAAAGTTTACTTACTGTTCCACAGGTTTTAGTATATTCACAGTGTGAACATTACCACTAATTCCAGAACGTTTCCATCAGTCTGAAAGGAAATCTTATACTTTTCAGTAGTCACTCCCAATTTTCCCCTGTGTACATCCCCTGGAAACTACTAATCTGCTTTCTGTCTCTATTGGATTTGCCTGTTTTCAACATTTAATTTATTTCTTAAAATATGTGTGCTTTTGTGTCCATCTCATTTCATTCAAGATAATGATTCAAGGTTCATTCTTAGAGGAGCATGGAACTGTACTTCATTCCTTTTTGGTTGAATAAATTCCATCATATGGCTATACCACTTTTGTTTATTCATCAATTGATGAACTTATAGTTATTTCTACTTTTTGGCTATTAAAAATAATACTTCATGAGTATTCATGTACAAATCTTTGTGTCAACATACATTTTAACTTTTATTGGGTATATATCTAGGAATGAATTTGTTAGTCATATAGTAATTCTGTGTTTATTTAAGGAATTATAGAAGTATTTCCACAATGACTACACTGTTTAACATTCCCCCAAGTAATGTATGGGGATTTAAATTTCTCCACATCTACCCCAATGTTTGTTCTTTTATATGTTTACTTATTATACTATCCTATATGATTTGAAATGGTACCTTGTAATTTTAATTTGCATTTTCCTAATCACTAATGATGCCAAGCATCTTTTCATGTATTTATTTACTATTTATATATCTTATTCGGACAAATATTTATGCAAATCCTTTGCTCACTTTTTAATTGGGGTATCTTTTAATTATTAAGTTATAATAGTTCTTTATTTTAGGAATAAATGTCCTATCAGATGTATGAATTAAAAAATGTTCTCCCATTGAATGTGTTTTCCTTCATTTTATTGATGCGCAGAAGTTTTACATTTTCTAAGAGTTTTATATATTGTCTCTTACATTTAGGTCTTTGATCCATTTTTAGTTAATTTTTGTATGTGGTATAACATGGGAGTCCATGTTCATTTTTTTTTATGTGATTATCCAGTTGCCTGGGAACCATTACTTTCTTTTTTTAAAGGATAGTTTTGTTGGATATACAGTTCTTAGTGGACAAGTTTTTTTTTCCTTTCAGCATTTTGAATATGTCATCCCACTACCTTTTAGTGTCCTGTATTGTTGTGTTTTTTGTCCTTACCTTTCAACACCTTGGCTTTATGTCCATGATATCTTTGGATATTCATGAAATCTTCCTGGATGTGTAGATTATTATTACTACTACTGCTGCTATTATTATTGTTGTTACTGTTATTGTTATTTAGGAAGTTGTCAGGCATTATTTCTTCAAATATATGTTTCGCCCTTTTTCCTCTGTCTTCTCCTTCTGGGTGTTCCTTTACACACATTTTTTTTCCCCCATGATGGTAATAACACTTTGAGGTGTTTTCATCCTGCTTTTTTTTTCTTTGTGTGCCTCAGATTGGATAATTTGTTTTGAACTGTCTTCAAGAGTCTTGGGTCTGCCTTCTGCAAGTTCAAATATGCTATTGTGTCCTTCTGGTGAATTTTTCATTTAGTTTTTTGATTGGACAGTTTTCCATGTGGTCCTTTCTTTTACAGATATGTATGTAATTTCTGTCTCTTTTTTTATAATTTTTTAATTTTTTTATAAACATATAATGTATTATTAGCCCCAGGGGTACAGGTGTGTGAATCGCCATGTTTAACACTTCACAGCACTCATCATAGCACATACCCTCCCTAATGTCCATAACCCCACCACGCTCTCCCTACCCCTCTCCCCCTGGCAACCCTCAGTTTGTTTTGTGACATTAAGAGTCTCTTATGGTTTGTCTCTCTCCCAATCCCATCTTGTTTCATTTATTCTTTTCCTACCCCCCCAAATTCTCCACATTGCATCTCCACTTCCTCATATCAGGGAGATCATATGATAGTTGTCTTTCTCCGATTGACTTATTTTGCTAAGCTAATACCCTCTAGTTCCATCCATGTCGTTGCAAATGGCAAGATTCCATTTCTTTTGATGGCCGCATAGTATTCCATTGTATATATATACCACATCTTCTTTATGCATTCATCTGTTGATAGACATCTAGGTTCTTTCCATAATTTGGCTATTGTGGACGTGTAATTTCTGTCTCTTAATTGACAGTCTCTATTTGACTAGGCTTTGTTGCCATAATGCACTTTAGTTCTTTAAACATAGTTTATGTTACTTGTTTTAATGTATTTAATGATAGCTACTTTACAGTCTTTGTCTAAGTTGAACATCTGTGGTCCCCCAAAGATAGTTTTTTTTTTTTTTTTAAGATTTTATTTATTTATTTGACAGAGAGATCACAAGCAGGCAGAGAGAGAGGAGGAAGCAGGCTCCCCGCTGAGCAGAGAGCCCGATGCGGGGCTCGATCCCAGGACTCTGAGATCATGACCCGAGCCGAAGGCAGCTGCTCAACCCACTGAGCCACCCAGGCGCCCCAGATAGTTTATTTTTATTGCTTATGTCTTTATAGCCCATACTTCACCTTTTCTTTGTATGTCTCATAATCTTCGTGAAATCTGTGCATTTTAGGTAATAAATTGTAACCACTTGGGTTTCCTGTACCCTTCCTTGATGGTGGTTATTGCGGTGATATTTTTGTTTAGTGATTTTCCTGGACTAATTCTATGGAGTATGTCTTACCTGCTGCATGTTGCTACTGATGTCTGTACTCATTGGGTTTTTGTCTCACTTTGTTTTGTTTTTAGACAAAAAGTTTGTTTAAAAAAAAAAACTGGCCTTTAATTAGTTAGTATAGCTTGGTGGTCAGCCAATAATCATTTAGTTGATTATATTTAAGCCCCTTGTTCCAAAAGACTGCCATTCTTTGCCAGTAGAATTATGTGTGCTTTAGGGAGTGTGTTCAAATTTTGTGATTTACACATCTGCCCTTTTACTTTCTGTTGTAAAGATTCACCTTCAGCCAAAAATGAGTAGTTAAGACCCAAATACATAATTTATTCTGAACATCACTTTTTTTGTGGATTATAAGCTACACATGCCATATATTTCTTTGGAACTTATTTTAGTAGTATTACAAATTGACCAGGTTCAATAGTATAGTTTGTTAGCATAAATAAGTTCATATAATTTTAATAATTTTTAAGATTTCCTTGATAATTTTCAGGGAATTGGGTAAGGTTAGTTATATAGGGTGCTATCTTTGGTATATTATTAATCAGCCTTTTAATAGGGATTTTATTTTCTCACTTTAATGACTAGTAAATTCAGTGAATATTCAGTCTCATTAATTATAAACTAAAAAAACAAAACCTTTCTTTTATAAAATATAAATAACCTTCAGATTATTTACTCTTTTAGGTCACTTATTTCTCTATTTCATCACTATAAATATTGGAATTTCACTGTTTAGGAAAAACATTCTTGATTTTTATTTACTTATTTTTTTTAAAGCTTAGCTTTAAGTCATGGGCTACAGTATCACCAGTTAGGTTGGTAATACTTGATACTTCCAGGATACTTCCTCCTGGAACTCCACTGGGGAGAAAAAATTAGACTTAGTCATTGCTATCCTGGAAATGGGGCAGATGTGAAATATCTAGGACCAGGAAACACCTGGCTTGAAAGATTTACTTGAATGGCATTCTGTGAGTGGTAGGAGTTCCTATTTCTTTATCTGGCAGTCAGAAGTCACCTAAGCCACCAGAAGACTCACCCTTCCCAGTTATCTTGTCCAAAAAAATAAAGTGAAGCAGTTTTCTTGATACAAGGTGACTTCACTCTAAGTAAGGTATTGCAGTAGTATCCTCCCCAGTCCCACGGTCAGGGGACATTATCTAGATTTAGTTACTCTTGAAAAGTCTCATTTTACAGTTTGAGAATCAGTTACAATTAATGCTTCTGATAATTATTTATAAAACATCACTAATGATGCAGTCCTTTATTCATAGATTCATATGTTCTCAATTCATGTCTCCCAAATATAACTAAAATCCCAAATTGCTGCATGTTTGAATTGTTCTCTGCCAGTAGTCTTAAAGATTCACTATGTTTTGTTTTAATGGGTTACATACAATTAAAATGTAAAACTTTTTTTTGGAAACTGGGTTATTGAGCAGTAACATTTGGACAGCATTTCAGTAATTTAATATGCAGTAAAATATTTTTTTAAGTAATGCAATTATACTTTCTTAATACTCTTTTCCATTTACACAGAATACATTGTTCAGTGGTTTTTGTTTGGTTGATACTTGTTTTTACAGTGATGAGAAAGAAGAACAGGATCAAAAAGAAAAATTGGTGTTGTCAGAAGACTGTGAACTCATTACAATAATTGACGTAATTCCTGGCAGATTAGAAATCACTACTCAACACATTTACTTCTATGATTGCAGCATTGAAAAAGAAGATGGTGAGGAGTTCTGGGGGAATAATTTCTGTTGTTCAATAGTTAAGTATCCAGTTTATCAAATACTAATGAGAAGAAAATAATAAGATAGGACTGGAATTGTGGTCTAGCATCTAAAAGGAGAAATACAAAGTCAATATGGGATTCAATTTATTATTCAACACTGTATTAAAAGGAATGCTTTTTTATTAATGTTTTTAATGGTTTTGATGAAAGGAGATTGCTGTAAAGTTTTTATAAAATGCAATCTTAATTTTATTTGTACATTTATTTCCATCAGTTTCTCACCTAGTCCTTTGAAAAGAAAAAGGATATTTAAATCTAAAATGCCAACATAAAGAGAAAAGGAAAACATGTTTTTGAGATATAATAATCAGGATTATTCTCTGTTCTCATGAGAAGGAAGGGGAACAGCTATAGAATTTTTTTAAAGTTTTAAACCATTTACGGGCTCCTGGGTGACTCAGACACTTAAGCATCCTACTGTTGATTTCACTTAGGTCATGATCTCAGGGTTTTGAGATTGAGCCTGAGCCGCTTCCATGCTGGGTGTGGAGACTGCTTAAGATTCTCTCTCTCTCCCTCTTTTGCAACCCCCCACCCCCTGCATGCATGTTGCACGCTCGCTCTCGCTCTCGCTCTCTCTCTCTCTCAAAAAAGTAAATGAAAGAAGCCATTTAAACATCCACTAAATTTAACAAATGATTTCTGTGAAACAGAAATTTAATTCCTTTTCCTTAAGTGCTACTTTTGTCAGGAACTAGGAGATATTTTCTGCATAACATGAGGAACTTCATATGGTACCTTGGTCACAAGATTTCTTCTGTTTTTAGGAGTAGGCTTTGATTTCAAGTGGCCTCATTCTCAAGTTCGAGAGATTCACCTGCGGCGTTATAATTTAAGGAGGTCAGCTCTTGAGATTTTTCATGTTGACCAATCCAACTACTTTCTCAATTTCAAAAAAGAGGTATGTAAGATGCTGCCTTTCTGGAAGTCCCAGAGTATTAGCTTGAAGTAATTTTCTGGTTGGTGAGCTATAATGAAACTTTGGACTCTACTTATTTGTGAAGTCAAAATACTAGAGGAAAAAACATGTGCCTTAGGAGCTAAGGAGTAAATTAATTTTGGGGGGATTTATGTTTGAGTATTTTTTAGGGTGCTTGTTTTCAGTTTTTAATCTATGAGTAGATAAATCAGTAAAATACTGGGTGTCAGCCAATAGGTGCCTCACGCAATATCCAGTTGTGAAATAATATGCAATATATAGGATATGATAGGATTTATGAAATTGGGTTCAGTTCAGTTAAATAATAATGAGGCAGGTATTTCTTCTGGGAATAGAGTAAATTCTGGAATAGTGTAAGTGGTTAAGAGATTACCCTTGAAGCCTGATTATCTGGATCAAGATACTAGCTATTTATCTTCAGCACGTTACTTGGGATGCTTGCCCCCAACCTTCCTTCCCTCTGTTACTCGCTTTGGGTGACACTTGCATCAGTTTCTGATAGGTCTCCTGTCTTGCCTAGCTCTTTCTTCATTTTCTGTCACAGGCATCTCTCCTAATAAAATCCTTGAATACTCAGTTCCATTTTCTTCATCTGCTTCGGAGATGATCTGGATTAGCACAGTCAGTAACTAAGTTTCTGTTCATTTGTGGGATCCAGGTTTACTTACAGCTGATTTTGTTCAGAGGTTTAAAGGGCATTTCTGTATTTTTACAAAAGGATATTTTTTTTTCTATTAAAAATAAAATTTCCCAGTAGGAATATACAAAGCTTGTGTTTATTAGGAAGCTATGTCATATAATTAAACCAACCATGCTCCTGTTGAATACTGTACATTTATTTGTATAACTTTATTTATAGTTTTTAAAACACATTTATATGTGGTTCTAACCTTTATAGCCACCTTCAGATTCACTGTGGCAAATTCTGTTACTCCTTTTTTAATAGGTGAGGAAACTGAAGTTCAAAGATGAATTTTATTACTTTATTTGTATAGCCTTGAGGAATTCAGAAAACTGTAAGGGTAGAGGTTATTATGTTTAATGTATAAATGAGACTCAGTAAAGTAATTGATTTGCGAGTATGATTAGTAAATGACAGGACTGAGTTGGAATTGGACTCCAGCTTATTTTCTGATTCAGTATCTGCTGATCATTCCATTATACCCTGTAATTTCTTCAAAAAAATATATAGCTTGACTTCACCAAACCTAGTAGAGTAGTTAAAGCCATAATCCTCTATTAAAGAGAAATGTCCAGAAGAGGCAGATTTGTAGAGGCAGGAAGTAGATTAGTGGTTTTCAGGGAATGAGAGGGAGTAAGAATTGGGGGGTTGATGACTAGTGAGTATGAAGTTTCTTTCAAGGATGACGAAAATGTTCCAGAGTTAGTGTTTATGGTTGCACAGCTCTTTGAATATATATTAAAAAAAAAGCCCACTGAATTATCTACTCTAAAAGGGTAAATTTTTTGGTATGTGAAATGTATTTCAATAAAGCAGTTACAAAAGTCGCAATCCCAATTTGTCTTGATAATTTTTAAACTGTAAAATACTGTTTTTTATAGGTTAGAAACAAAGTATATAGTAGACTGTTGTCACTGCATTCTCCAAATAGTTATGGTACCAGATCACCACAGGAATTATTCAAAGCATCTGGATTGACACAGGTAGGAAATTTCAACACTGTTGTAATGTTCATATTATATTTCAGGCTCTTTCCTCTTCTGATTATTTTATTTTGGTTATTACAACCATTCTTCCATTCAAATTGATCTTTTGAATTATCTTTGAATCTTTCTGTTTCACTAACACTGTGTCCTGTCTTTCAGCTCCCATACCATTTGGTTCATGGGGTATATCTTACAAATTCTTCTATTTTAATAATTTTACTTTTTAAAATATAACAGGTAGGCTTGCTGGGGTTTTCTTTTTCTTGTCTTTAATATTTTGTTTATTTATTTGACACAGAGAGATAATACAAGCTTGAGAGCTTGAGAGGCAATACACGCAGGGGTGTGGGAGAGGGAGAAGCCGGCTTCCCGCTGATCAGGGAGCCTGCTGCAAGCCTCAATCCCAGGATCCTGGGATCATGACCTGAGTCGAAGGCAGACACTTAACCACTGAGCCACCCAGGCACCCTTTGTTGGGTTTTTCTAATAATAAAATTTATCTGTGCATGAGGTAAAATGTGGGAAAATACAAAAGACCCCATGGGGGAAAAAGGAAAAAAAATCAGTTCATCTATTAGCCAAATCTGATTAATGCTCTTGTATATTTTGTTCTCACCTATATCCCAATATATCTTGAATTTCTACTACCAACATCCAAGGAAAGGCCGTTGTTTTTTTGTTTTCCAGAACTGGCAATAGTCTACTAATTTAGGTCTCTAAATTAGGTCTCCCTCTTCCATATGCTTTAATCATAATCTGAAGTGTTGCTCTTGTTCAGAAATCATCAGCAATTCTTTCGTATTGCTTGTGGAATAAGCTTTATTTAATGGAGTATTTGCTAATTTTTTGTGGAATAAACTTTATTTGTTAAAGTACTTCTAAAGTTAGCACTCAAGTATAATTATAATTGGGCTTTCTATTAAATCTATATATATAGATTCATTTCTCACCATTCCCTTAAGCATATTATTTGCTTAAGGCTATAGATTCATTTCTCACCATTCCCTTAAGCGTATTATTTGCTTAAGGCAAACAGTAAACTTAAAAGTGAATGTTAATCTGTCAGCAAAATTCTCGAGCATACCCATACTGTGTAAGTAATTAATAGGCTAGTGATTAAAAGAAAATGGTGATTATGTTTTTCTTTAGGAAATTATCTAATGTAGCAAAATCTCATAGGAAATTATCTAATGTAGCAAAATCTCAAGGCAGTTCTCTGAGAATAGTTAGATAATATTTATTTAAAATTTACAGATCATTTTAGTACATTAGGATGCTTTTCTTTAATATGTGCACTTCTAAAAATATCAGTTTATAACAAAATTTTCCATGTTGGACAGTCCTAAAATTGACATTTTTGAGATATTTAAATAACTTAACTGGAAAAAAGAACTCTTTTGCATTTTTTGACTATAATAAAAATTTATGTTTGATTTTCTCTTCCTTTTCTAAAGACCAGTTTTTAAAGGAAAGAAATTTAGGAAAAGTTTATTGATTTAAGCCTTTTTTGAAGTCCCATTCCTTTTATTAGTAAGATGATAAAGATAATGGGAACAAAAGATTATGTTAGTACTATCAGTAATAGTTACTAACTTCTAAAAATTTAAGTTAGTTCTGATTTTGCTTTTTGTACTATCTAGAAATGGGTGAACAGAGAGATATCAAATTTTGACTACCTCATTCAAATAAATACAATGGCAGGACGAACCTATAATGACCTTGCGCAGTATCCTGTGGTAAGTTTTATAGAAATCTCTAAATATGGTATTGCCTTTCAGTTTTATAATACACTAAAAATGTATGTGTATGATGATTATTTGTCATCTTTAAAAAAGATACAAAAACTGTTTTTGCCTTTTGTATATTTTCTACCTGCTATCTTCAAAACGTATATAAACATGAAGAGTATTTAAATAATAAAAGCTTTTTTTTTCACTTCATTGAAAATATTCCAGTGGAATTATAGCAAATAATGCTTCTGGTTATGGAACTGAAGATGAATAAACATTTGAAACAGAAAAATATTTTTAAAGACTAACCCTTTTTGTCTTTAGATAAGCATTTGATATTACAACTTCTCTGGAAAGGAATGTCTAAATTGTAAATTGTGGCTGTTTTTTAGTTTCCCTGGATTTTACAAGATTATACTTCAGAAGAGTTGGACCTTAATAACCCATCTGTATTTCGAGATCTTTCCAAACCAATTGGGGTAGTTAATGATAAAAATGCCAAAGCCATGCGAGAAAAGTAAGTGCATTTTATGCCTTTTGAAAGATACCCATCACTTTTGATGGTATTTTGAATTTGCATTGATTTCCAATATGGCCAACCAAGTGTTACTTTTCTTAAATGCACAACTGTTTTTGGTAATCAGTCTGATAATCCCTTCAATGTATCTTCTTGAAAATATATGATTATCCCTCAAGTATCTTACCTGTATTCAGTTAATTTCACTTCTGTGCCAATTTAAATTGATTTTGTTTAGAGTTTCTTTTCACCTTTTATGTGCTAAAGGGTAATTTTTCTTCCCAGATATTTTAGCCTTATTAACCTCCTAATCAACATGAAAAAATACCTTTAATTTAATACAATACTTTGGTAGATATAAAATTAATACTAACCTATGATTCACAAATAATGTGAATAAAGTATACCGAAATGTGTAGAAAGTTGCTATCTTTTAATAAGGAAAGGAATTTTTATAATTCTGTATATTTATGATCTATCCTGTGAATGTCTTATAATTTTTTTCTTCAAAGCAAGCTGCTGACAGGTAAAAGAATAATCTAATTTTAATTTCCCTTTCTCTCCATGTGAAATTGTGGATGAATTGTCAGTAATGACTTACATTAAATGCAAAAAACTATTTTGCAAACAAATAATGTAGATTTATTTGAAAGTACTTTTTTTTTTTTTTTTTTCATTTTATCTGCAAATCTATCTTAGGACTCTGTAGTGTTTGATACTTGATTTGATTTACTAGTGGAATTCTGTATATATGTAACCTCACCACCATTAGTCAAACTTTTTTGACAATAACAAAAAAACAAGCTTTTAAAAATACTGTTCCACAGGAAACACTGTTTTAAATTTTAATAGTGTATGTTTTTGCATAGATGGATATGACTTTGACCTGAAAGCTTTTTATTCTCCTGAATATTAATGATTTCTGCGTAAAAGGAAATTGGCCTCAACTCGATGAACTAATTACTGTTTTGGTTTGAAAAGTTTAGTGTTTATTTCCTCCAAAAAACTTTTTTTTTTTTTTTTGACAATGTAGAAAAAAAAATTTTTTTTTTTGCAGATCTAGTTAAAGCTGAAAAAAAAATTTTTTTAAGATCTATTTATTTACTTATTTGACAGATCACAAGTAGGCAGAGGCAGGCAAGAGAGAGAGGGAGGGAGGCAGGCTCTCCGCTGAGCAGAGAGCCCGATGAGGGGCTTGATCCCAGGATCCTGGGATCATGACCTGAGCTGAAGGCAGAGGCTTTAACCCACTGAGCCACCCAGGCGCCCCCAAAAACTCTTCTTATTCAGATTTTGTACCCACTAATTCAGATGTCAATATTCAAACCACCATTCAAAACAATTACATATTTGTAGTGCTTTTAGAATTAACTATATATATATATATATCCTTTCCTTTTTACCTACTTTAGGTCTTCCTATCCATCATCTTCCTTCCTAGACAACCTTCTTTTTCCTTTAATTAATAGACATTCATTTCCACAATTCTTGACTGATCCTCCATATTTTCTTCCATTATGTTGTCCACTAAAGAATGTCTCATTATCACATTGCTTATGGTAGCAGAAAAATCAAATAACCCTTTATATCCAAAACTAAAGAAATGGTTAAATTGTCATACATTCATATATGTTACCGTTATAAATACCAGGTGCTGTTAAAAAGTAGACTATTCAGTCATTTGGAAAGACAAATAGAAAACTGCTAAACGAAAAAATAGGTTGTGAACAATGTATTATGTATAGCACTTTTACATTGAAATACATTTGTGTACTAACTTATATATTAAGGGTGACAGATTTTCATCAAAATGTTAATGTTAATTATCTCTGCTTGATTTTAAGTTTCTCCTTTTTTGGTACTCTGTGTTTTCTAATTTATCTACAGTGAATATGTATTATTGCATAATATGAAACACAGTATTACTGTTTCTAGTGATACTACGTTCAGATAAAGTATTAATGAATAATTTTTTTTCATTTGTTAACTTGGTATGATGATATGAATATGTAAACAATGAATATTAATAAGGACTTCTTAAAAACTATGTTTTTAGCAATGCACTACAACCTTATGTCCTAATTTAGTATTACTATTATGGTTATAAAAGTTTAGTTTCTTTTTTTAGATATGAAAATTTTGAGGATCCTATGGGAACTATTGATAAATTTCATTATGGTACTCACTATTCAAATTCTGCTGGGGTTATGCACTATCTTATTCGTACAGAACCATTCACCACCCTCCACATCCAGCTTCAGAGTGGAAGGTATGTTTTGGGTAAATAAGCTATTTTCTTTTTTTTTTTTTTTTTTTTTAAGATTTTATTTATTTATCAGAGAGGGCATATATGCAGAGGGAGAGGGAGAAGCAGACTCCCTGCCAAGCAGGGAGCCTGATATGGGGCTCGATCCCAGGACACTGGGATCATGACCTGGGCCGAAGGCAGATGCTTAACAACTGAGCCACCCAGGTGCCCCAAATAAGCTATTTTCTTAAGACCACATGTTAGCATTGAAAACTCTTTGCCTTTGTGTCATGTACTATATAACAGGGCCTTATCAGTTTTAGTCTCCTCTATTAGATTTTATTTCATTTAATAGCCTCTAAATAAAAACAGCCAAACTAGTTTGAGAATAAGTCACTCCAACTGACTTACACAAATGACCTTTAAGGAGAATTCCTTTTTACGGTTATCTAGTGTAGCTTTGTGATTCTTACTGGTTTTAGGTACCTGCCAGAGACTGAGAGTTTGAACTGATTTAGACCTAGATCCATGACATCTACCAAAGATTTAAACCTAACCAATGCCTGTGTGGTCCTCTTTAAAATATTTTATTAAAGAATAAAAATGAGGAAGAATGAGGGGCTCTTACATAATCCACACAGGTCTATGATTCCACTGTATTATCATATTACCTCTCAGAATTATAATATATTATGTTCACACTTTCCTGATAATCTTAAAGAAACAAACTTCTTTATGAATCCTCGGTTTTCCAATGTATCCTCTCTACAGCTTCCTACTTACTTACATTTTATCTCCATATTGCCTTATTCTTTAACATTACTATTTCACCTTTCCTATGCACCCAATCGAGCTATGTAAACTATTGCCTATTCTATTCTCCATGCATATAGTCTTTATCTCTCAAAATTAACCTTACTCCTATCTTTAGTGCAATAAGCCTTGGCTTTCAAGAAGAGACTCTGTCCCTGTGATCACATTAACCATCTCCAAATGTTACATACACACGATAGCAGGTAGTTTTCTCCCCATTAAGGTATAACTGGGTCTTTGCAGCTTTTAATGATTTTAACAATTAGTGATTTTACTACAAGGCTTTAGAAATAGATTATCTGCTTCAAAAGACTCCATCAAGAATGGTAAAGGACAACCCATTCAGCCGAGGAAAATATTTGTAGGTTGTATAATCTGCTAAGGGACTTGAAGTCTACAATACAATAACCTTTACAGTGCAATGATAGATAAATAACCCAATTAAAAACTGAACAACGGATCTGAATGTACATTTCTCCAAAGAAGATATACAAATGTCCAAGAAACATATGAAAAGATGCTGAATATCCTTAGTCATCAGGGAAATTCAAATCAGAACCAAATTGAGATAACCTCTTCACACCTCCAAGGATGGCTATGATAAAAAAGACAGGTAATACCTAGTGTTGATGAGCATGCTGAGAAGCTAGAACCCTTATGTACTGCCTGCGGAAATGAAAAATGCTGTAGCCTCTGTGGAAAACAGTTTGGCAGTTCTTCAAAGGGTTAAACATAAAATTATCCTGACCTAGTAATTCCATTCTTAGCTATACACCCAAAATAATTGAAAACTTATGTTCACACAAAAACTTATATAAGGTGTACATAGCAGCATTATTTGTAATAGCCAAAAAGTAAAAACAGCCCAAAGGTTGTTTGTCAGGTGATAAAAGAATAAATAAAATGTGGTATATCCATACAACAGAGTATTACCTGGCCATGAGTAGATAAAAGTAATGAAAGATACATGTTGCAACATGAATGATCCTCAAAAACAGTATGCTAAATGTAATAAACTAGACATAAAAAGCCACATGCTGTATGATTTACATGCAGTGTCCCATAGAGACAGAAAGTAGATTCGCAGTTGCCAGAGTTGAGGTAGGATGGATAGAGAGTAACTGCTAATAGATACAAGGTTTCTTTTAGGAGTGATAGAAATGTTCAAAATTGATTGTGGTGATTGTTGCACAACTCATGAATATATTGAAAACATTGAATTGTGAATTGTATGTGAATTATATCTCAGTAAAGCAGTTCTCCCAAACAAAAAAATTCTGCCATTAAAACTATATCTCCTTGAATTTGGATACACCATTATTAGACTTTATTGATGACCCAATCACTGACCATAATTAAATTCAGAATTCTGCTAAGTTCAGCTCCACCTCAAACCAAGATTGGTAGGTATTACTAAGTAAATCCAGGAAAACAATATCAAAGGAGATTAAATGGGGGTTTATGCTTTTTGTGAATGGAAAATACGTAAAAACAGTATAATAAAATCGCAGCATGACTACTTGAGCTTCTTTAACTACCATAGGCCTGTGGTGGAACTTAAAAATAAAATCAGATAATAGTATATGCAAGTAAAATATAAAAAATATTTTTAAAATATAAAATTTATATATATAAGTATATATATTTAATATATCATATATTTATATATTAATATTTAATATATATTACAAAAAGAACCATTTCCCTAACTCACCCTCTGGTTTTTAGAAGAGTTTGTATAGAGGATTAAATCAGCAGCTCTCCTATGGATCTGTTAACCATGTATATTAATAATGATATTTAAATTCTGTGAATCTAAAATATCCAAATAATGTTTATTCACTCTCGGTAATGAATTTTACTCAGCAAAAATTAGGCCTTTCTTTAAAAGTCTCTTAGGTTTACATTTAATTACTTAAAAATTTTCTCCAGTGTGATTTGGTTTTCAGCTCTTCTAACTAAAATGATACTAGTGATTAAAGTTAAAGTGAGGGGTGCCTGGGTGGCTCCATTGCTTAAGTGTCTGCCTTCGGCTTGGGTCATGTTCCCAGGTCCTGGGATTGAGCCCCGCATAGGGTTCCCTGCTCAGCCGGGAGCCTGCTTCTTCCTCTCCCTCTGCCCTCATTGTCCCCTATTGCCACTCACTCCACTCTCATGCTCTCTCTCTCTCTCAAATAAATAAATAAAATCTTCAAAAAAAAGTTGTAGTATTTAGTTCCTGGCAACAAAATATGAAAGATTATCATATGAATGTATCATATTATTGTAAGTACGAAAAACAAATTGTATTTTAATTTAATTTAATTTAAAAGATTTTATTTATTTATTTGACAGAGAGAGGGAGAGCACAAACGGGGAGTAGGAGAGGGAGAAGTAGGCTCCCTGCTGAATAGGGAACCTGATGGGGGGCCAGATCCCCCTGGGATCATGACCTGAGCCAAAGGCAGACACTTAAACTGACTGAGCCACCTAAGTGCCTCCCAAATTGTGTTTTTAGACATTAAGAGAAAGGTGAATGAGAGAGAGGCTCTAATCATTAGTAACCTGAAGGGAGTGAAAGGCTTGTTTCATGGCTGTTGTTGCTCTCACTGAAATTTACTCATTGTTCTCTGTCAATCTCCACATGCAGGTTTGACTGCGCAGATCGACAGTTCCATTCCATCCCTGCCACCTGGCAGGCTCTCATGGACAATGCATATGATGTGAAGGAGCTTATTCCCGAATTCTTCTATTTCCCGGAGTTTTTGGAAAATCAAAATCGTAAGAAATGAGAGATTAAGAATTTTGACTCAATGGGTCCCAGTGAAGGATCCTGAAAAATACCTTTCAGGAAATTTTTGTGATATTCTGTAGATTACTTAAGGTTCACTCGGTCTGTTATTCACAGATAGGGTTTGACTGATGCCCAGATGTAGTCTTACTTTTCCAGGGAAGTGCTGTGGTGAACCGTGATAAATGAGTCATATTTGAATTGGTGAGAGAATTTATCAGAGTATTGGGTTTTCTAGAACCCAATGCAAAAATGCAAAAATGGCCATATGCTATTTCAGCCATATAGCTAGCCACTTAGGCTAAAAGTGTTTGAGTTAGGGGTGGGAAAGAAAAAAAAGTACATGAGTTAGATAAGATGAGGATTTAAACCAGGGGTTTGCAGACTGTAGGTCATGGGTCAGATTCACAGGGTAGACTCATTCGTTTATAAATAAAATTTTGTTGGAACACAGCCAAACCAGTTCATCTACATGTAGATTGTGGCTGCTTTCATAGAATAATAGCTTATTTGAGTAGTTGCAACAGATACCATTGGGCTCACACAGCAAAAAATATTTATTCTTTGACACTTTATGGAAAAAGTAGGCTGATTCTTGGTTTAGAGCAGAAGAGAGGAGGCAAATTGAAATTAATGACAAGGTATAAGTTACCACAATATTTGAAAAATCATATGTTTTTGAAGTAGAGCATTATGGAGCCAAAGACAGTCTTTAAAAATATCCAAATACTTCCTCTATGAAGGAATTTTAGATTTCCTTTTAAGCACAGTAAGAAAATGAGAAGATTGTTACTACTGGGGTTCTTAAGAAAAATTACAGTGTCAAAGGACCATTACCAATTTCCTTTTCTTCCCCTAGTATGAAGTGTTAATGTTTGACCCTTTGCTTCTGTAGTAGAGTTGTTTGCCACATTAGGGAGAACATATCCAGGGCTTTGTGTCCTCTGATCATGCACTCTGGGACATGCTGTTGGAGGCATCTGATTTCTCAGAGTAAGATATTTAAAATTCGTCCCTTTCAGAAAATCAAATGAATCTATTGACGGACTCTGATTCTAGACTCTTAGCCATAGGACTAGAACTGCCAAAACAGGGTATCCAGGCTAGGAGGATGAGCAGATTAAATTTGGGGTTTTTTTGTTGTTGTTGTTTTGTTGTTGTTTTTTTAAATTTTTTATTTTTTCAGCGTAACAGTATTCATTATTTTTGCACCACACCCAGTGCTCCATGCAATCCGTGCCCTCTCCAATACCCACCACCTGGATCCCCCAACCTCCCACCCCCCACCCCTTCAAAACCCTCAGATTGTTTTTCAGAGTCCATAGTCTCTCATGGTTCACCTCCCCTTCCAATTTCCCTCAACTCCCTTCTCCTATCTCCCCTTGTCCTCCATGCTCTTTGTTATGCTCCACAAATAAGTGAAACCATATGATAATTGACTTTCTCTGCTTGACTTATTTCACTCAGCATAATCTCTTCCAGTCCTGTCCATGTTGCTACAAAAGTTGGGTATTCATCCTTTCTGATGGAGGCATAATACTCCATAGTGTATATGGCCCACATCTTCCCTATCCATTCGTCCGTTGAAGGGCATCTTGGTTCTTTCCACAGTTTGGCGGCTGTGGCCATTGCTGCTTTGAACATTGGGGTACAGATGGCCCTTCTTTTCACTACATCTGTATCTTTGGGGTAAATACCCAGTAGTGCAATGGCAGGGTCATAAGGAAGCTCTATTTTTAATTTCTTGAGGAATCTCCACACTGTTCTCCAAAGTGGCTGCACCAACTTGCATTCCCACCAACAGTGTAAGAGGGTTCCCCTTTCTCCACATCCTCTCCAACACATGTTGTTTCCTGTCTTGCTAATTTTGGCCATTCTAACTGGTGTAAGGTGGTATCTCAATGTGGTTTTAATTTGAATCTCCCTGATGGCTAGTGATGATGAACATTTTTTCATGTGTCTGATAGCCATTTGTATGTCTTCATTGGAGAAGTGTCTGTTCATATCTTCTGCCCATTTTTTGATATGATTGTCTGTTTTGTGTGTGTTGAGTTTCAGGAGTTCTTTATAGATCCTGGATATCAACCTTTTGTCTGTACTGTCATTTGCAAATATCTTCTCCCATTCCGTGGGTTGTCTCTTTGTTTTGTTGACTATTTCCTTTGCTGTGCAAAAGCTTTTGATCTTGATGAAGTCCCAAAAGTTCATCTTCGCTTTTGTTTCCTTTGCCTTTGGAGACATATCTTGAAAGAAGTTGCTGTGGCTGATATCGAAGAGGTTACTGCCTATGTTCTCCTCTAGGATTCTGATGGATTCCTGTCTCACGTTGAGATCTTTTATCCATTTTGAGTTTATCTTTGTGTACGGTGTAAGAGAATGGTCGAGTTTCATTCTTCGATGTATAGCTGTCCAGTTTCCCCAGCACCATTTATTGAAGAGACTGTCTTTTTTCCACTGTGTGTTTTTTCCTGTTTTGTCGAAGATTATTTGACCATAGAGTTGAGGGTCCATATCTGGGCTCTCTACTCTGTTCCACTGGTCTATGTGTCTGTTTTTATGCCAGTACCATGCTGTCTTGGTGATCACGGCTTTGTAGTAAAGCTTGAAATCAGGTAACGTGATGCCCCCAGTTTTATTTTTGTTTTTCAACATTTCCTTAGTGATTCGGGGTCTCTTCTGATTCCATACAAATTTGGACACAGAAGTTAAGCTTGACAATTTCTGATGTTCACTAGAGCAAGTTGCTGTCTTGAATTACTGTTTTGCTGGCTTCCTTTTCTAATTGTATATTGCTTCTTTGTTTGAAATGAGTTAGGTGGGAGAAAGCAAAGTACATTTGTTAGAATGTCAATAAATTTTAATATTAATTAGTAAAACAAATATTAGTAAAACTAACTCAAAATTGTGCAAGAAAATTTTAGTATTTTCCACAGTGAAAACCCTAAGGTATGGTAGTATCCAGGTAGCTTAACAACATCATCAAAGCCAAGTTCTTCCTGTATTTTCATTCTGCTGTTCCAAGTGTTTGGGCTTTGTCCTTGGCTAGTCCCTCTCATGGTTACAAATGACTGACGCATTTCTAGGCTTCATAGGCAGATACAATAGTGTCTTAGAAGTGGATTGTTAATTCTTGGTGTCACTTCTTAAGACTGAGAAATCCTTTCTTGTAACCTCTCCTTATTGTGCTTATACCAGTCAGCCTGCTACAGGCATAAAATAAAGCACAAGGATGGATACTTGAATAAAATCAAGGTTCTGTTACCAAATAAAGAGGGATGGCTAGCAGGTTGGCAACAATGTCTGTTACACAGTAGTTGGGTTAACAAAGCCACAGGCCCTGTGCATCCTGTCATTTTATGACATTCAAACCTCTTTCCAGCTTTGGGACACACTGATATTTTAGGGTGGATTCCTTTATGAAGATCTTTTATGTGAATGCTTTTCTCTTTCCATGCTATATAAACAAGAAAACCTCATCTTTGGGATAGTTTTGTCAAAGTACTGTATTTTAACTATATGAGAAAATCTTTATGTCAGTATTACTTAGAAGAGGGTTATACAAATACATATTTTTTCATTATGACAAATACAACACTTCCTTTGAGTGTATTTAAAGTATGAGTTACACCAAAAGCGCTAAGGAGCTGTATTTTGTAAATTAACAGGGACTATTATATTAATTATTTTTAATGTCAGAATACTGAATATTGCATTTTTGTTTAGATTAAGGTTTTGGTCATATCTATAGTATACCCTGCTTCTCAACCAAAAATCAGTTGTTAATCTGATTTACTTTATAATAACTAATTTAGAAGTATTTTATTTTCATTTACCTGTTCAATCAACTGGTAAAATGCATTTCAATATGAAAAGAATTATTTTCACCTGTTCAGTAAATTTAGATCAAGAAGGGAACTTGGTTCTCACCTATTAGAGAAGAGTCTCAGTTTTGCTAAGAATTGTGCCCTTATATCTGTTTTACTTGATTTATTTAAATCTAAAATGATTTGATGCATTTATCTTTTACTTGTCTTAGAATTTAACTTGGGTTGTCTGCAAGTTTCCAAAGAAGTAGTAAATGACGTCATTCTCCCCAATTGGGCTAAGTCAGCTGAAGATTTCATCTATAAACATAGGAAAGCTCTGGTAAGATTTTTGTGTTTAGTTATTAGGTTACCAAGATAGAGATGCATGTGTTCTCTAGAGAATAGATTAATGTATATCTAGCTGTTATTTTTTTAGATTAATTTGTCATCTGTTGTATACTGTTGTGGAGAGTATAATGTAATTTATTTTGAGGCTATGAATCTTCTGATACAGTAAGAATATGGTATAGTCCTGTGGATATATAGCAAAATATATATATGTGTGTATGTGTGTGTGTGTGTGTGTATTCTATAAGATAACCGCCTGTTGTATTTTAAGCTATTCCATCCACCAAGCTGGGGTCATTTGGTGTTTTGCAGTTCCCACATTTGTTTTAGATCTAACAAGGATGAGGGACTCCTAGGTGGCTCAGTCAGTTAAGAGTCCAACTTGGTTTCAGCTCAAGTCATGATCTTAGGGTGTTGGGAGCAAGCCCCTTGTTAAGCTGCATGCTCAGTGTAGAGATTGCTTGAGATTCTCTCTCTCCCTCCTCTTTTCTCCTCCCCCAGCTTGTGCTTGTGTTCTCTTTCTCTCTTTCTCTCTCTCTCTCTCAAATAAATAAATAAAATCTTAAAGAAAAAAAAACAAGGATGAGTACATTCTTGTTTTCTCTGAAGAATTTCAGTAAGTTTTTAATATGACTGCTAAATCCTAAATTCCACTTCTAAAAAATGTTAGTTTTTAGCTGAATTTCTAGTTTGGGATTTAAAGAGTTGTGAGAGTTAAGCACTGATATTATGTCATTTTGTAAATGATGCTTTTTTTTTTCCCCCCACAATAGTCCACTTAGTTCTCTGTCTAAACTGAAATGTCTCAGAGCCTGAAGCTAATTAGGCTTGGAAACATTCCATGTCATTAGTATATAGTGTGTCAGATTTGTAAAAATCAGAATTAGATCAAAATATTTGTAAGCAATAACACTATGCATGAATAAGGAATTGGAAAAAAAATTAAGCAACTCAGAAAAAATCTGTTACTTATTGGCTAGCCAGGACCTTCTCAGATGCATTCCTCTGTATCTATGATATGAAGTTGGGGTCTAGGATTTTAGGAAGACATGCTCCGTGTATTAATATGTTGGAAGCCTCTGTTTCAGTTATGTATTGCTGTGCAATAAACTCCAAAATTTAGTGGCTTAAAATACAGTCATTTTATTATCTCTCACAGTTCTGTGAGTTGACTGGTCTCAACTAAAAAGTTATCATCCTAGTTTAGTCTCAACTAAAAGGTTCTCATGCCCTTGCAGTCATAGCAACTGAGATGGAGTCATATGCATTGAGAGACACTGGGATGCTGGGCTTTTCTTCCTTCCCATGTAATCTCAGGATATCTCCTATTCGTGTGGTCGCTCTAGGTAGGTAGCCAGACGTGCACCTGTCTATGGCTCAGGAAGGAGTACAAAATTGGAAGCTTCCATGCTTTCTTAAGGCTTAAGGCTGTGAATGGTCACCGCAGTTCTGTCACCTTGTCAGAGTCAGACATTAATAGGATCAGTGCAGATTCAAGAGGAGGAAGGTAAACTCCATCTCTCAGTGGTGGGAGGGGAAAAGAATTTGCAACCATCTTTAATCCTCCACACACAGTCTGCTCTTTGATTACAAATTATTTGCATTCCTTCTACATGCAAAATGTATGTACTTCCTCTCAAGATCCTCCCAAAATCTCATGTCAGCGACCTTTAAGTCAGGAATCTGCAAACTTTTTCTGTAGAGGACCAGATAGTAAATATTTTCGCTGGCTGTAAGGCCTGTGTCGAAATTCTGCCACTGTAATGCAAAAGAAAATGGATGTAGCTTTTTTGTACTACTCTACAAATCTGGAGCTAGTAAAATTTGGGCCACAAGCCGTAAGTAATTTACTGATCCCTGCATTAAGGCATGAGGTCTGAAGTCCGGAATCTTGTCAGTAATCTAAATCAAATGCATGTGGGCATAAAACTACTCAGGTTTGTCTGCTCTTGCATCTGAAGACTGTAGAGTAGAGAGACAGGCTCTCTGTCCCCATGTAACAACAGTGGTGTGACAAAGACAGAAGAACCATCATAGACATTCTCATTTAAAAGAGAAATTAGAAGGGGTGCCTGGCTAGCTCAGTCCCTAGAGCATGTGACTCTTGATCTATCGGCTTAAGAGTTTGAGCTCCACATTGGGCGTAGAATTTAATTTAAAAAGGTGGGAGAGAAAAACAAGAGGTACCTAGCAGTAACTGGATTACAACAATTCAGAATTCCAGCAGGGACACGTTTTCAGTTCCTTTATTAGGGCCCAGTCCTTTTCCCTCAGAGTGGTTCCCCATGGCTATTTTGTTTTACCCTTTGGCTCTTAGCTTCCTGCTTTGAGTCATTCTTTTACATTAAAAAAAAAAGTACATTTTTTCTTTTACATTTAAAAAAAAAAAATGTTTCCATGAGTATGTTTGTCAGCCTCTTACTTAACCACAGTAAACTGGAAGCCGAAGGTCTCATCTTTTTTGAATAGTTTCTGCCTATTGCAGTCTGAAGTAATAACAGTATATTTTAAAATTTTATGGGTTTCAGGGCGCTTGGGTGGCTCAGTCAAAGCATCTGCCTTCATCTCAGGTCATGATCCCAAGGCCCTGGGATCAAGCCCCGCATAAGGCTCTGTGCTCAGTAGAGAGCCTGCTTCTTCCTCTCCCTTTGCCTGACACCACTTGGCCTTCTGTGCTCTCTGTCTCTTTGTCAGGTAAATGAATAAAATCTTGAAAAAAATAAAATAGAGACACCTGGGTGGCTCAGTCAGTTAAGCTGCTGCCTTCAGCTTGGGCATGATCCTGGGGTCCTGGGATTGAATCCCACATCGGGCTCCCTGCTCGTTGGGGAGCCTGCTTCTCCCTCCCCCTCTGCCTGCCTCTGTCCCTGCTTGTGCTGTCTCTCTGTCAAGTAAATAAATAAAACCTTAAAAAGACTTTAAAAATTTAAAAAATAAAATTTTATGAATTTCTTAGGCATCATCTTTATTGGATAATAACCATTTCACATTACTTTAGAAAACAGTGGGTCCAGTGGGAGGCTGCTGTGGGAAAATTAAGATTCTTAAGATGTTCTGTTTTCTATTCTCATCGAAGTATAGGCAATAGGATCCAACAGTACATTAAAAGGATTATTCACCACGACCAAGTGGGATTTATTCAAGGTTGGTTGAACATCAGCAGATCAATCAGTGTGATACAATACATTAATAAAAGAACAAGAGCCATATGATAAATTCTCAGTAGATGCTGAAAAAGCATTTGACGAAGTACAGCATCCTTTTTTGATCAAAACTCTAAAGGGAATAGATAGTAGGTATAGAGGATACATACTTCAATATCATAAAAGCCATCTGTGAAAAACCCACAGTGAATATCATTCTCAATGGGGAAAAACTGAGAGCTTTTCCCCGAAGGTCTGCAACACAGCAGGGATGTCCACTATCACCACTGCTATTCAACATAGTACTAGAAGTCCTAGCCCCAGCAATCAGACAACAAAAAATAAAAGGCATCCGAATCTGCAAAGAAGAAATCAAACTCTCACTCTTTGCAGATAATATGATACTTTATGTGGGAAACCCAAAGAATCCACCCCCAAACTGCTAGAACTCATACAGGAATTCAGTAAAGTGTCAGGACATAAAATCAGTGCACAGAAATCAGTTGCATTTCTATACACCAACAGCAAGACAGAAGAAAGAGAAATTAAGGAATCAATCAAATTTATTTGTTTATTTATTTTAAGATTATTTATTTATTTGACAGAGGGAGAGAGGTCACAGGTAAGCAGAAAGGCAGGCAGAGAGAGGGGGAAGCAGGCTCCCTGCCAAGCAGAGAGCCCGATATGGGGCTCCATCCCAGGACCCTGACATCATGACCTGAGCTGAAGGCAGAGGCTTAACCCACTGAGCCACCCAGGTGCCCCTCGATCAAATTTATAATTGCACCCAAAACCGTAAGATACCTGGGAATAAACCTAACCAAAGAGGCAAAAAATCTATACTCAGAAAACTATAAAGTACTCATGAAAGAAATTGTGAGGAAGACACAGAGAAATGGAAAAACATTCCATGCTCATGGATTGGAAGAACAAATATTGTTAAAATGTCTATGCCACCTAGAGCAATCTACACATTTAATGCAATCCTTATCAAAATACCATCAACTTTTTTCAAAGAAATGGAACAAATAATCCTAAAATTTGTATGGAACCAGAAAAGACCCCTAATAAGTGAGAGGAATGTTGAAAAAGAAAGCCAAAGTTGGTGCCATCACAATTCCAGACTTCAAGCTCTATTACAAAGAGCTTGAATCATTAAGGCAGTATGGTACTGGCACAAAAACAGACACATAGATCAATGGAACAGAATTGAGAGCCCAGAAATGGACCCTCAACTCTGTGGTCAACTATCTTCGACAAAGCAGGAAAGAATGTCCAGTGGAAAAAAGACAGTCTCTTCAACAAATGGTGTTGGGAAAATTGGACAGTCACATGCAGAAAAATGAAACTTGGCCATTTCCTTACACCGTCCAAAAAAAAGACTCAAAATGGATAAAAGACCCCAGTGTGAGACAGGAATCCATCAAAATTCTTGAGGAGAACACAGCAACTTATTCCTAGAAACATAGCCGAAGGTGAGGGTAACAAGGGCAAAAATGAGCTATTGGTACTTCATCAAGATAAAAAGCTTTGCACAGCAAAGGAAACAGTCAACAAAACCAAAAGACAACTGACAGAATGGGAGAAGATATTTGCAAATGACATATCAGATAAAGGGCTAGTATCCAAAATCTATAAAGAACTTATCAAACTCAGCACCCAAAGAACAAATAATCCAATCAAGAAATGGGCAGAAGACATGAACGGACAGTTCTGCAAAGAAGATATCCAGATGGTCAACAGACAGATGAAAAAGTGCTCTACATCACCCAGCATCAGGGAAATACAAATCAAAAGCACAGTGAGATACCACCTCACACCAGTAGAACGGCTAAAATTAACCAGTCAGGAAATGACAGATGTTGGTGAGGATACGGAGAAAGGGGAACTCTCCTTTGTTGTTGGTGGGAATGCAAGCTGGTGCAGTCATACTGGAAAACAGTATGGAGGTTCCACAAAAAGTTGAAAATAGAGCTACCCAACGACCAAGCAATCCTACTACTGGGTATTTACCCTAAAGATACAAACGCAGTGATCCAAAGGGGAACGTGCACTCCAGTGTTTATAGCAGCAGTGTCCACAATAGCCAAACTATGGAAAGAGCCTAGATGAATGGATAAAATGTGGTGTGTATATATATAGATAGATAGATCTATATCTATATATATATAGTGGAATACTATGCAGCCATCAAGAAAAAAATGAGATCTTGCCATTTGTAATGATGTGGATGGAATTAGAGGGTATTATGCTAAGGGAAATAAGTCAGTCAGAGAAAGACAAATATCACATGATCTCTCTGATATGAGGAATTTGAGAGGCAAGGCAGGGGTGGGGGGAGGGAGGGAAAAATGAAACAAGGTGGGACTGGTGAGGGAGAAAAACCAAACCATAATAGACTCTTAATCTTGGGAAACAAACTGAGGGTTGCTGGAGGGGGTAGGGGGAGGAATAGGCTGGCTGGGTAATGGACATTGGGGAGGGTATGTGCTATGGTGAGTGCTGTGAACTGTGTAAGTCTGACGATTTAACACACCTGTACCCCTGAAACAAATAATACATGTTAATTTTTTTAAAACTTAAAAAAAATGTTCTATTTTCTAGTTGAGTCGGTCTGTGCAGCACAGCCTTAAATCTTTGAAGTCTCAGCACATTGCTTCACAGCTACAGTCTTGAACTAAACTTTCACCTTAGGCCGTATTTTACTAGTGACTCTCTTGATTTGATCACTGACCTTGGCCATTTCTCAATTAAAGACTCTGCTCTCTAGTATCCAGGGAGTGAAATAATTTTAATTAGAACCCAGCAAGACCTGCTCCTTTATATATATTTTAAATTGTGCTTAAAACCTGAATTTTTTTTTTTTTTTTTTTTAGGATTTTATCTACTTATTTGAGAGAGAGAGACAGAGATAGCATGAGCAGGGAGGAGAGGGAGAAACAGGCTCCCTGCTGAGGAGGGAGCCCAATGCAGAACTCCATCCCACCACCCTGGGATCGTGACCTGAGCTGAAGAAAGACAATGAACCCACTGAGCCACCCAGGCACCGCATGAATAGTTATTTTTTTAAATTCATCTTACTCCTTCCACACTTTGTGACAGGCAGCTAAAAAAAACAATTAGCATGAAAGTCTCCATCCCCAGATAACACCCAGGTGCTCATAACAACAAATGGACTCCTTAATCCCCATCATCTATTTAACCCATCCCCTCACCCACTGTATGGAAGTGTTAAAAAACTATGTTGTACACCAGAATCTAATATTACCAAAAAATCTATACCCAGGGGCGCCTGGGTGGCTCAGTGGGTTAAAGCCTCTGCTTTCAGCTCAGGTCATGGTCTCAGGGTCCTGGGATTGAGCCCCGCATCGGGCTCTCTGCTCAGCAGGGAGCCTGCTTCCTCCTCTCTCTCTCTCTGCCTGCCTCTTTGCCTACTTGTGATCTCTGTCTGTCAAATAAATAAATAAAATCTTTAAAAAAAATTAAAAAAATCTATCCCCAGATTCATGAGTTGATTAGGTACTCTTCCTATCGTTGATGGAAATAAACTTGAGCCCCCTTTTCTCCTGTCTCAATAACAATTTCCATACTGTCTTTCAAAGCGTAACTAACAGGCTTCAGGAGGTCCTTCAAGCCTCTGCCTGCCACACAATCCACCTTCTTAGTGGGGTGGTGTCAGATTGGCTAGGTTGGAGGGAGTGACTTTCAGCCACCTTTAATCAACACCAACTGGTTTGTTTCTTTGAATTGAATTTCTAGAAAGCTATTTCAATGGAAATTTCACAGCAAATATATATTCATAGCCATCATTAAGTTTTTTGTTGTTGATATTTAGGCTATTGAGTTATTTTCTTACCCATTATTTAAGAAGTATATATGTATTATTAAATATTAATAAATATGTCTACATTAACTAGATAGAATATATGTAAATATGTAATAGATACTAATTAAATGTTTTTTTGTGTTTTTTTTAATGATTTTATTTATTTATTTGACAGAGAGAGATCACAAGCAGGCAGAGAGTCAGGCAGAGAGAGAGGGGGAAGCAGGCTCCCTGCTGAGCAGAGAGCCCGATGCGGGGCTCGATCCCAGGACCCTGAGATCATGACCCGAGCCGAAGGCAGAGGCTTAACCCACTGAGCCACCCAGGCGCCCCTAATTAAATGTTTTAACATGATTTTGGAATAGTTTTATTTGATAAGAATTGTGTGTGGAAATTTTTAATCTTCTCTTACTTTTTTAAAGGACCAGTGATTACATTGTAGTTGGAAGGTATCTCTATATTATGTGTTCTTTTTCTAGGAGTCTGAATATGTTTCTGCTCATCTTCATGAATGGATAGATCTGATTTTTGGCTACAAACAGAGGGGGCCAGCTGCAGTGGAAGCACTGAATGTTTTCTATTACTGTAGTTACGAAGGTATAAGTCTATTATACTTTTTATCTTACATTCCATTGATGGAAAGTATCATTTAATAGGTGTTTATATGTGATATTTTGGTCATGAGAAAGACTACATTTAAAAATTGTTTTAATGATCTTTTCTATTTGAAATATTAAGAGACTGATGTGTGGTTTTTTAAAATAGTAGTTAAGAGTATGTATGCAAATCTTCACTTTGCACAGTTGAGGAAACTGTCAACAAAACAAAAAAGCAGCCTACTCGGTGGGAGAAGGTATTTGCAAGTGATATATCCAATAAGGGGTTAATATACAAAATATATGAAGAATTTGTATAACTCAACACCAAAGAAAAGAATCTGATTTTAAAAATGGTCAGAGAACCTGAAGAGACATGTTTCCAAAGAAGACATCCAGATGCCAACAGATATATGAAACAATGCTCAACATCACTCATCATCAGCGAAATGCAAATCAAAACCACAGTTTAAAAAAAAAAGAAACAGTGAGAAATTATCTCATGCCTGTCAGAATGGCTACAATAATAAACATAAGAAATAACAAGTGTTAGCAAGGATATGGAGAAAAAAGAACCTTTGTGCATTTGTGCAGCCACTGTGAAAAACAGTATGGAGGTTTTTCAAAAAATTAAAAATAGAAGTATGCTATGATCAGTAATTCCACTACTGGATATTTGCCCAAAGAATTTGAAAACACTAATTTGAAAAGCTCTGTACCCTTATGTTTATGGCACCATTATTTACAGTAGCCAAGATATGGAAGCAACCAGTGTCCGTTGATAGATGAATAGATAAGATATGAGATATATATATATATATATATATATATACACACACACACACACACACAAACATATACAATGGAACATTACTCTGCCATAAAAAAGAATGTGATCTTGTCATTTGTAACAATATAGATGGATCTAGAGGGTGTAATGCTAAGAGATGTAAGTCAGAGAAAGACAAATACCATATGATGTCACTCATATGTGGAATTTAAGAAAAAAAAGAAATGAGTAAAGGGGGGAAAAAAAAATACAAACCCAGAAAGAGAGTCTTAACTATAGAGAACAAACTGATGGTTACCAGAGGGGAGGAAGATGGAAGGAGGAGTTAAATAGGTGATGGGGTTAAGGAGTGCCCTTGTCCTGATGAGCTACAGGTGATGTATGGAATTGATGAATTACTGTGTTGTACACCTAAAACTAATATTACACTTTATGTTAACTGGAACTTAAGTAAAACTTAAAAAAAAAAAACTGTTAGAATTTTAAAATGATGTAAATAAGTTCTAAAAAACACAAAACGAACAAAGTAAAAGACAAAAAGACAGACTCTTGAAATACAGAGAACAAACTAAATGGTTTCCAGAGGGGGTATAGGTGCAGGGAAGAGTGAAAGGGGATTAAAAAAATAAGTATATATGCAAATCTTATAAATGTCAGTTATTGGTGGCATAAAATTTTAGATTACTTGCCGTAAGTGTCCTATTCAGTCAGGTCCTAAAATAAAAACTCAGTGTTGATTGTTAGCAGATTTTGAAAGAAGATCTTTAGTATTATAAATAACAAACTCTTAAAATGTTTAAAAAAAAAAAAAAGGTGACCTCATTCTAATGTTTAGCTTGGAATCAAGAACATTTTCTGAAGGGTTTAAAAGCCTTAAGAAGTAGTTTTCTCTAATCCTTCAGTAGTAAAGATTGTGAATAGTGTGAATTTATGTGAACTTGAACAGAGTCCACATGCCTTTTGGTAAATAGACAAGCATGTATTTGTGTTGCCATGTTCATCTGGTAATAGTTTTGTAGAGAGCTAGTATGCATGGTAGTTATGAGCATAGACTTTGAAATCCGACTTCCCTAGTTTGGCCACTTACTAACCATAACAAGTACAGTTGGATATTATCACCTATGCCAGTATTTGTTAGATAAGCAGTAACTTACAGTAGTATTTTGTGTGATTATTATACCTGGTTCAGCTTGATTATCATGAAGAAAATAAGTAGATGTACTGTGAGATAGTTTGTACGTTTTTTAGTTTTTTTTTTTAAAGATTTTATTTATTTATTTGTCAGAGAGAGAGAGGGAGAGCACAAGCAGGCAGAGCGGCAGGCAGAGGCAGAGGCAGAGAGAGAAGCAGGCTCCCCACTGAGCAAGGAGCCCGATGCGGGACTCGATCCCAGGACCCTGAGATCATGACCTGAGCCGAAGGCAGCGGCTTAACCAACTGAGCCACCCAGGCGCCCAGTTTGTACGTTTTTAAGAAAAATTTTTTTATGCACTACCAGTTAACTTTTGCTTAAAATATTTTTGTTCTAAATCATGGATGGAATTTATTTTTATACATATTTAATGTTTGGAGTCACTGTTTTTTAAAAAATTGCCTCTTGGGGTGCCGGGATGGCTCAGTGGATTAAGTGTCCAACTTTTCATTTCAGCTCAGGTCATGATCTCAGGCTTGTGGGATTAAGGCCTGAGTTGGGCTCCACACTTAGCGTGTAGTCTGCTTGTCCCTCTCCCTCTCTCTGGTCCTCTCCCCCCTCCACCCCAACCCTACTCGAGCTCTCATGTGCTCTCTTGCTCTATAAAATAAATAAATAAAATCGTATAAAAAAATTAAAAATTGCCTTTTTCGCAGTATTCTTTCAAATTGAACAGAATGATATTTTGTTGAAAATACATTATTCAGTCTCATATATTAATAAACATGTGTGGCTTCCTGATTTGTTTTCACTCTGTAGTGAGTTGACTACTTCTCCTTGTTTTAGGAGCTGTGGATCTGGATGCCTTAACAGATGAGAAGGAAAGAAAAGCCTTAGAAGGGATGATTAATAATTTTGGGCAAACACCTTGTCAACTGTTAAAGGTATCATTAAAGTTATTGATTATTAAAAAAATGTTATTGATTACATAGGAAGTCTAAAACTTAATTGCTAAGGAGTACTACCAGCATTTTCGAATATTTTAATTATTTAAAACTGTATCTCTCAGAATTATCTAGAATTTAAGAAAAATTATACTGTCACTTAAAAAGTAAATAGATTGTGGCGCCTGGGTGGCTCAGTGGTTTAAAGCCTCTGCCTTTGGCTCCGGTCATGATCCCAGGGTGCTGGGATTGAGCCCCACGTCGGGTTCTCTGCTCGGCGGAGACCCTGCTTCCTCCTCTCTCTCTCTCTCTCTCTCTGCCTGCCTCTCTGCCTACTTATGATCTCTATCTGTCAAATAAATAATAAATAAAAAATATTTTTAAAAAAGTAAATAGATTGAAATGATGGTTCCTATTTTGAAATAACAAAATATTGTAGTCAAAATCCACATATATAGTCAATAACTTAAATCACAGCAGAGTTTTATTTTTACTCAGAAAGCCAATCACTTAATTTTGTTTAAACAACTAAAATGTTACTGCAACAGGATTTGGATTCATGACCATCTAACCTAGAAGTGTTTCTACCATGCCATGTCTCCTCTGAATTAAGAGCTGTAAACTCCTTTATTGAATTCAGACCACTTTCCATGTTCTGTGGGCTGTTATTTATATCCTAATAATGACATTTCCTGCCTTAGTTGCCTCACTTTATTATAAGTATGTTACAGGCGGCAACTGTTCCTAATCATTTTATATGTTTCTTGCATATAGTATTTGTGTAGTAAATATTTATAAATCGAATCTCCACAAGTGTTACAGCAAGAATGTATCTAAATTGTGGCCTATAAATATGTTGAACTTTTGTTAATTCAGTTATCAGACTAAGGTTTGTAATTGCTACTGTTCCTTAGCAGAGTTTGTTTAAAGCCTCCAACATTTGCTTTTTTCACAGAATAGTCCTATTTAAAATCAATGCTTTATACCTATCTGCTGTTAGAATGCAAAAGTAACAGAAGAAAACAGAACACTTCACTGAGCTTTAAAGTAGATTCTATAATATTTTTGTACCAGCTTTAAACTTTTCTTTTTTCATAAGAGTAGTGCTGATAAGTTTTTATCACCATAAAAAATTACCAAAAAAGTCAGCCTTTGATTTTTTTCTTAATTCTTTACTTAAATTCAATTTAGTTAACATATAGTATATTATTAGTTTTAGGGGTAGAATTTAGTGACTCGTCAGTTGCATGTAATACCCAGTGCTCATTACATCAGGTGACCTCCTTAATGCCCATCACCCAGTTACCTCATCCCCCCACTCACCTCCCCTCCATCAATCCTCAGTTTGTTACCAGTAGTTAAGAGTTTCTTACAGTTTGCTTCCCTGTTTTTATCATGTTTTATTTTTCCTTCCCTTCCCCTATGTTCATCTGCCTTGTTTCTTAAATTCCATGTATGAGTGAGATCATATGATAATTATCTTTCTCTGATTGACATATTTTGCTTAGCATAATACCCTCTAGTTCCATCCATGTCATTGCAAATGGCAAGATTTCTTTTTTGATGGCTGAATAGTATTCTGTTCTCTATATATACACCACATCTTCTTTATCCATTCATCAGTTGATGGACATCTGGCTTCTTTCCATAGTCTGGCTATTGTGGACATTGCTGCTATAAACACTGGGGTACAGATACCCCTTCAGATCACTACATTTGTATCTTTGAGGTAAATACCTAGTAGTGCAATTGCTGAGTTATAGGGTAGCTCCATTTTCAACTTTTTGAGGAGCCTCCATATTGTTTTCCAGAGTGACTGCACCAGTTTGCATTCCCACCAACACCTTTTTTCGCATCCTCACCAACACCTCTTGTTTCCTGACTTAAGTAATTAATTTTAGCCATTCTGACTGATGTGAGGTGGTATCTCATTGTGGTTTTGATTTGTATTTCCCTTATGCCAGATGATGTGTCTGTTGGTCATTTATATGTCTTCTTTGGAGAAATAACTGTTCATGTCTCCTGCCCATTTCTTGATTAGATTAGTTGTTCTTTGTGTGTTGAGTTTGGTAAGTTCTTTATAGATTTTTGTACTAACCCTTTATCTGATAAGACATTTGCAAATATCTTCTCCCATTCTGTTGGTTGTCTTTTGGTTTTGTTTCCTTTGCTGTGCAAAGCTTTTTATCTTGATGAAGTCCCAATTTTCATTTTTGCCTTTGTTCCCTACCCTTTGGAGACCTCTATCTAGTAAGATGTTGCTGTGGCCGAGGTCACAGAGGTTGCTGCCTGTTTTCTTCTCTAGGATTCTCATGGATTCCTATCTTACATTTAGTTCTTTCTTCCATTTTGAATTTATTTCTGTGTGTGGTGTAAGAAAGTGGTCCAGTTTTATTCTTCTGCATGTGGCTGTACAATTTTCCAACACCATTTGTTGAACAGACTGTCTTTTTTCCATTGGATATTCTTTCCTACTTTGTCAAAGATTAGTTGACCATAGAGTTGAGGGTTCTCTCTTCTGTTCCACTGATCTATGTGTCTGTTTTTGTGCCAGTACCATACTGTTTTGATGATTATAGCTTTGTAATAGAGTTTGAAGTCCAGAATTTTGATGTCACCAGCTTTGGTTTTCTTTTTCAACATTCCTTTGGCTATTTGGGGTCTTTTCTGGTTCCATACAAATTTTAGAATCGTTTGTTCTACCTCTGTGAAAAAAGTGGATGGTATTTTGATAGATATATTGAGTGTATAGGTTGCTCTAGGTGGCATAGACATTTTAACAGTATTTGTTCTTCCAATCCATGGGCATGGAACATTTTTCCATTTTATTTTTGTCTTTTCTAAATTGCTTTCATAAGTGTTCTATAATTTTCAGAGTACAAATCTTTTAACTCTTTGGTTAGGTTTATTCCTTGGTATCTTACAGTTTTTGGTGCAATTGTGAACAGGATTGATTTCCTTGATTTTTCTTTCTACTGCTTCACTGTTAGTCTGTAGAAATACCACAGACTTCTGTGTGTTGATTTTTATATCCTGGGATTTTCTGAATTCCTGTATCAGTTCTAGCAACTTTTTGGTGGAGTCTTTCAGGTTTTCCACATAGAGTATCATGTCATCTGCAAATAGTGAGTTTGACTTCTTCTTTACTGATTTGGATGCCTTTAATTTCTTTTTATTTTCTGATTGCCGAGGATAGGACTTCCAGTACTATGTCAAACAACAGTGATGAAAGTGGACATTCCTTTTGTGTTCCTGGCCATAAGAGAAAAGCTCTCAGTTTTTCCCATTGTGAATGATATTCACTGTGGGTCTTTCATATATGGTCTTTATGATGTTGAGATATGTTCCCTCTATCCCTACATTGTGGAGGGTTTTTAATCAAGAAAAGATTGTATATTTTGTCAAATGTTTTTTCTGCATCTATTGAGAGGATCGTGTGGTTCTTACCCTTTCTTTTATTAATGCAGTGTATCATGTTGATTGATTTGCAGATGTCGAACCACCTGTGCAGCCCAGGAATAAATTCCACTTGGTCATGGTGAATTATTCTTTTAATGTACTACTGGATCCTGTTAGCTAGTCTCTTGTTGAGAATTTTTGCAACCATGTTCATCAGGATATTGGCCTTTGGTTCTCCTTTTTGGTGGGGTCTTTGGTTTTGGGATCAAGGTAATGCTGGCCTCAGAGAATGAGTTTGGAAATTTTTCTTTCATTTCTATTTTTTGGAAGTTTCAGAAGAAGAATTATTAATTCTTCAAATGTTTGGTAGAATTCCCCTGAGCAAACCATCTGGCCCTGGACTTTTGTTTGTTGGGAGATTTTTGATTACTGATTCAATTTCTTTGCAGGTTATAGGTCTGTTAGGTTTTCTGTTTACTCCTGTTTCAGTTTTGATAGTTCATATATTTCTAGGAATTTTTCCATGTCTCAGATTGCCCAATTTGTTGGCATATAATTGATCGTAATATTCTCTTATAATTGTTTGGTTTCTTTGGTGTTAGTTGTCATCTCTCCTCTTTCATTCATGATTTTATTTATTTGGGTCCTGTCTCTTTTCTTTTTGATAAGTCTGGCCAGGGATTTATCAATCTTCTTCTTTCAAAGAGCCAGCTCCTAGTTTCATTGATCTGTTCTACTGTTCTTTTGGTTTCTATTTCATTGATTTCTGTTCTGATCTTTATTTATTCTCTTCTCCTGGTAGATTTAGGCTTTATTTGCTGTTCCTTCTCTAGCTTCTTTTTGGGGTAAGGTTAGGCTGTGTATTTGAGCCTTTTCTTGCTTCTTGAGGAAGGCCTATATTGGTATATATTGAGGTATACCTATATTGGTATATACTTCATTATGGACCACCTTTGCTGTATCCCAAAGGTTGTGAACTGTCATGTTTTCATTTTCATTTGCTTCCCTGTATTTTTTTAAATTCTTTAATTTCTTGTGGACCCATTCATTCTTTAGTATGATGTTCTTTAACCTCCATGTATTTGTGGCCCTTTCAAATTTTTTTCTTGTGGTTGACTTCAAGCTTAATAGCATTGTGGTCTGAAAATAGCATGGTATGATCTCAGTCTTTTTTGTACTGGTCAAGTCCTGATTTGTGACTCAGTATGTGATCTATTCTGGAGAATGTTCCATGTGCACTCTAAAAAAAGTGTGTATTCTGCTGCTTTAGGATGAAATGCTCTGAATATATCTGTGAAGTCCATCTGGTCCAGTGTGTCATTTAAAGCCCTTGTTTCCTTGTTAATCTTCAGCTTAGATGATCTCTTCATTGGTGTGAGTGGGGTGTTAAAGTCCCCTACTGTTATTGTATTGTTATCAATGACTTTCCTTAAGATTGTTATTAATTGATTTGTATATTTGGCTGCTTCCAAGTTAGGGGCATAAGTATTTACAAATGTTAGATCTTCTGGTTGAATCGACGCCTTTATTATGATATAGTGTCCTTTTCCATCTCTTATTACAGTCTTTAATTTGAAACATAGTTTGTCTGATATAAGGATGATGGTCACTCCAGCTTTCTTTTGATGTCCCTTAGCATAATAAATGGTGGAGATAACCCTCACTTTCAATCTGGAGGTGTCTTTGGGTCTGAAATTAGTCTCTTTTAAGCAGCATATCAATAGGTCTTATTTTTCTATCCATTCTTATACCCTATGTCTTTTGATTAGAGCATTTAGTCCATTTACATTCAGAGTAATTATTGAAAGATATGAATTCAGTATCACTGTATTACTTTAAAATCACTACTCCTGTAGATTGTCTATGTTCTTTTCTGGTCATTGTTACTTTTCTTATCTTTTTTGCTCATATGCCCCCTTTCATCAGGGTTGCTTTACTGTTCACAAATTCCTTTAGTTTTTATTTGTCTTGGAAGCTGTTTATCTCTCCCTCTATTCTGAATTACAGCCTTACTGGATAAAGTATTCTTGGGTGCATATTTTTCCCATTTAGCTCATTGAATACATCATGCCAGTCCTTTCTGACCTACCAGGTCTCTATGGACAGGTCAGCTGCCAGCCTTACATGTCTACTGTTGTAGGTTAAGGACCTCTTGTCCCAAGCTGCTTTCAGGATTTTCTCTTTATCTTTGTAATTTGTAAGTTTCACTATTAACATGTCATGGTGTTGACCTATTTTTGTTGCTTTTGTAGGGAGTTCTCTATGCCTCTTGGACTTGAGTGTATGTTTCCTTCCCCATGTTCGGAAAGTTCTCTGCCATGATTTGTTCAAATAAACCTTCTGTCCCCTTTCTTCTGGGACTCCTATAATATGGATATTATTTCACTTTTTGGAATTGCTGAGCTCCCTAAGTCTGCCTTCATGCTCTAATAGTTTTATTCCCCTCTCCTTTTCATCTTCATTACTTTCTATAATTCTATCTTCTGTATCACTGATTCACTCTTCTGCTTTGTTCATGCTTGTTTTTATGGCCTCCACTTGGGTCTGTATCTCAGTTATAGGGTTTTTAATTTTAACCTGACTAGATTTTAGTTTTTATCTCTACAATAAAGGATTCTCTAGGGTCTTCTCTACTTTTTTCATGCCCAGCTAGTATCTTTATAATCATCATTTTAAATTCTAGTTCAGACATTTTACTTATATCTGTATTAATTAAATTCCTGACTGTGAATACTAACCCCCCTTCTTTCTTTTGGGGTGAATTTCTCTGTCTTGTCATTATGTCCAGAAAAGAAAAGAAAAAGAAAAACAACAATATCAACAGAAAAAAACTAAATCCTGGATGTGTTTTAGTCTGCTTGTTAAAAGAAACTAGATCCCAGGCATGTGGGTGGTTCAGATGGTTAAGCATCTGTCTTCAGCTCAGGTGATGATCCCAGGGCCCTGGGATCAAGTCCCACATCAGGCTCTTGCTCACTGGGGAGTCTGCTTCTCCTTCTGCCCTTCCCCCTTACTCATGATCTCTCTTGTACTCTCTCTCTCAAATAAATATTAAAAAGAAAATAAACTAGATCCCAAAATAAGAAAATTATACACACACAAAATGAAAAGAAACAAAAAATAAAACATCTATGTAGTGTTTATGAAAGTAAACATTTAAAAAGGAATTGGAAAAAAATAAGAAAATAACAAAAAATAATAATGAAAGACTAAAGAATAACAATACAAAGAATACTAGCTACTGTTTTCCCCTAGAGCTGAAGTTTTTCAGCCCTTTATGATCAGTAGACTTGGTACAGGGGAGTTGTTTGTGCTGGTCTTCTGGGAGAGGGGCCCCATTGTGCTCATTCTCAGGTGGAATTGCTGTAGTGGAAATGTGCCTGCATTGCACAGGGAGGCAGGGGCTGGTGTAAGTGGCTGCAGACTCCACTAGGTGGCTCTCTTTTGCTCCCTGAGGACTTTAGCACTGACAGGCAGGATGAATATGGCAGGACTCTGTTTTTTAGCCCCCCAAGCTGAAAATTTGTGCCCCCCACTCTTCAGTGAGCCCTCACAGAAAAGCACTCATTCACTCTTGTCTCCCGCATTTTTGTCAGAACTCTGTGTTCACCTTCCCCATGTCCAAGCTTTTTTATCCCTATCACCTGACTGAATTTCAAAATTCCAAAGTTTAAGGACTCCCACGGTTTGGACCCGCCCTATTCCTCCCAGAGATGGTCTTGCCACCCTTCTGCCATTTGGGAAACCTGTCTCAGGAAAGCAGTCACTTGATCACACAGGGGATCAGTTTATGGCAACACAGAGCAGAAAGCTGGCACTTAGACTCACTGTTGTCAGCTGGCTTCTCTGCTCCTGTACTTGGGAACTGTGCCACCCTTAGGTGCCACCCGTTCTTCTTGTGACCCCAGGGATCCTCAGATCATGCTGTCACACCTGGGATTCTGCCCCACTTCACCATCTGAGCACCTATAAGCCAGGCATGTCCCTCACTGTAGGAGCAATCTTCCAGAAGTTCTGATTTTGCACTCAGCTGCTTATGATGCTTTGTGGTTGCCTCCTTAAGCAGGCCTCCTCCCCACTGCTGTATCCTCAGCTCTCTCACACTGGATGCAAGTCTCTGTACCTCCTACCTTCCAAACAGTGGTTGCTTTTCTACTTTTAGACTTACAGCATTTCTTTTCTCAGATCTCCAGTTGATTTCTTGGGTGTTCAGAATGATTTGTTAACTATCTAGTTGTATTTGAGGGATGAGACAAACTTAGATCCCTCTACTCCTCCACCATCTTAACTTCCAGTCAGCCTTTGATTTAAAATAAAGTGAATAAAAATAAAATAAAATAAAATAAAATAAAGTGAATAGTACTCATATGGATTGAGAGCTAAATATTGAAGTACTTATAGCTGTCATATTATTTTCTGTCATCTAATATTTTGTGATATAGAAAAATCCCCTTTAGATGGAATTCTGTTATATATTTTAATTATACTTTTTGCTTATTAATTTGATTTGCCATTTACTTCTTATTTATTTGTTTGTTTATTTATTTTTTAAGATTTTATTTATTTGTTAGACAGAGAGAGAGATCACAAGTAGGCAGAGAGTCAGGCAGAGAGAGGGGGAGAAGCAGGCTCCCCGCTGAGCAGAGAGCCCAATGTGGGGCTCGATCCCAGGACCCTGAGATCATGACCTGAGCCGAAGGCAGCAGCTTAATCCACTGAGCCACCCAGGCGCCCCTACTTCTTACTTAATAAAGGTAACACTGTTCTGTGTTGCTGACATTAAAGTTAAGGAAGAATATTTTATTTGAAAATGAATGCAGCAATATTTATAATTTGATTTTGATAGTATTGACATTTTGATTTTTATTTCAGGAAATAAGGATTTACCCATATAAATTTTGACTTTTGAATGATTCATTTAATTTTACCAAATATTTATTAAGCATCTATCACACTCAATACACTATTCTGGGTATCAAAAATCCAAAAATGAGTAAGATTTGTTTTCTGATTTTACAATACCTTTGCCTAAGGGTACCTGACTAGCTCAGTCAGTGGAGTATGCACCTCTTGATCTCAGGATTGTGAGTTCAAGCCCCATATTGGGTGTAGAGATTACTTAAAAATTACTTAAAAATTATTTTAAAAATCTTTAAAAAGATACCCATTGCCTAGTTGGAAAAGATAGACCATAAACAACTACATAATCCAACACAGAAATAATTACTAAATAAAATACTAAACAAAACAGTGTGCTAGTAAAAATAATAAAAGAGAATTGTTAATTCTGGCTTAGAAATTCAAGACAGACATCAGTAAGAAAAACTTTAAAGTAGAATTAGGGTTTCTCTAGAAATGAGCAGCATAAAAACTCTGCTGAAGGAGTATTCTGAACAGTGGCCTAGAATTTGTCAACAGTTCATGGTATGTAATCCATTGTAGCTAGAGTCCAGTATGGCTGCAGGAATACAGTGAGAGATGTCTTAATATAGTTATGGAGTTATTTTTTCTTAAAATTATTTTGAAGGAACCACATCCTCCTAGATTGTCAGCAGAAGAAGCAGTGCAGAAGCAGACCAAAACAGACACTTCAACCCTAAATGTATTTCAACATCTCTCCGAACTCAAGTCATTTTTTATAGAGGTAATATCCAACTTGGTAATATCAAAGCATTTTCTCTGTGAATTCTATACACCAATCAATGTTCCTTTTATTCTCTAAAGGAGGGGGGGTCATAATATTTAATCCAAAATAGTAAGTAAGTAATATTGCAATAATATGTTTTTGGTTTTTAAAACAATCTTGCTGGAGGTTTTTGTTTGCTGCTGAGTGGTAGTGAGACCTATTTTTCTTGGCTTGCTGTCTTCTACTTCACACTTTCCAGACAAGGAAGAATAAATAATTTGATTTAAATTGCTTTTCATGACAGCTGAAATGATACGTAGAGAGAGTGTAAAATAACTCCTAATTATAGTGTCTGCTCATTTATAAAATATGTCCCAATAAGTCAGATTGTTAATTGCTAATATCAGAAGGAATAATCAAGTAAAACAGGATAGTTATTGCTATAATTGAAAGAGTACTTTAAATTCTAACGTTTATATACATACTGAATTACTTTCGTTCACAGTGTAAATGTGAAATGCATTTATACCTACGAATTTGGTTAAGACATAATATTCTTGGCAAGAAGAAAAAATGATGATAAAAAGTTATAAAGAATAGTTTGGAAATGTGTGAAAAAAGCAATAGCTCTCACACAATACAATAGACATTGGAAAACTTTTCTTAAAGGGCCAGATAATAAATATTTTAGACTCTGTAGTCAAAAGGTAAAATCAAGAATGTTATATAGGTACATATGTAACCACTTAAAATAGAACCGTTTAAAAATGTAAAAACCATTCTTTGCTTACCCACAGCCTATAAAACAGGTGGTAGGCTGGACTTGTACCATAGGCCGTTTGTCAAATCCTGCCTTAGAACATCATTATAATGTGTTTCTTAGGTTCACTAGCACGGGAAATAATTTTAGAATTTTTAAATAATTTGGTGTAAAAAAATTTTATTAAGTTTCTATTATAGTTAGCTTTATACTGGGTTTTATTCAAATGAATCATGTTGTACTAAACTCTATAGTACTTTAAATGTTTCCCCATGTTTCTGAAAACACTTCATAATTAATTCTTGCCACTCCTTTCCTAGATTCATGTTTAGTGAGATACAGTTATTTAGTGTTTAACAATACAAACTCTCCAGAATCAGTTGTTTTCCCAAAGTATCTAAGTCAGTTGCCTGGAACTTGGCATACATAGAAACAGTGCTTAGAAATGATGACTATTTTGGGGCCCCTGTCTGACTCAGTCAGTAAAGCATGTGACTCCTGATCTTAGGATCATGAGTTCAAGACCCATGTTAGACATAGAGCTTAACTTTTAAAAAGAAAGATAAAAGAAAAGATGACTAATTCCTGGATGTGTTCTGGGTCCCTAAGACCATCCTCAGGTTTGATGATTTGCTAGAAGGACTCAGGGTATTCAACATATGGTTGTACTCACAACTAAAATTTATTACAGTGAAAGGATACAAAACAACATCAGCAAAGGACGAAGGCACATGGGGTGGAGTATAGGGGAAATCAGGGGCAAGTATCCAAGAATCCTCTCCTAGGACAGTCACATAGGACATGCTTATTTCTCCCAGTAATGAAATGTGAAAACACATGTTTGTCTACCAGGGAAGCTCATTAGAGACTCAACACTCGGGGTTTTTATTGGGGGCTGGTCACATGTGCCTTGTACATGCCAAAATTCCAGACTCCCAGGAGAAAATAGGGTCTTCAGCATAAACCATGTTGTTTACACAATTAATCTATGAATAACGAGCTGTTTATATCGTTGAGGACAAGTTTTGTATCAGTGTAGGGAGCTCTGACCACCAAGTTCCCAGATGCAAGCCAGGGGCCAACCTTAAAGGCAGGCCGTTCTAAGGAGACTATTTCGAGCCTGCTATGATAACTCTTCACTGCACATAGACAACCCATTATTGAACACATAATCTGATGGACATGTTATACTATATTATGCAATGGTGATAAAATTATTTCATCATGTCTAATAATTTGTGACTTTGTTTTTATAGAATAATGCATTCCAAGTTCCATCTGCAGATTCAGTGACATTTGAACCCTTTGAACCCAACATGTCACAGGGTAGTTATCCCCAGGACCAGAATCTGGAGCAGGACAAAGAACACAATAAATATCCTTGGGTGCTAGTAATTTGTTAATCCCTGTTCATCATTGTAGGGGGAGCTATTTCCCCACTCATTCATATGAAAAGAGAAGGCCTGTCTGTAGTTATCTCTTCCTAGTTGCTAAAATGATAAAGAAAACAGAGGTAGCAGTGAAAGCAAAGGCCTAATAAATGGATTTCTTCAAACACCATGTTCATTTATGCTTGTGCAAGTGTAAGTTGTTCTCTTGATTCACAGAGTGAAGAGAAGAGATAGGGACTAATTTTGTATGGTTTATAATTCTTTATTTAATTCAAGTAAGTATCTTAGAATAATACCTGACACATAACATATACCCAATAATGTTAGGTTATAATTTATCTAATAAATGTGAGGTATAATTTATGAACTACTGTTACATCAAAAAACTTGGTTCAAATCACTCTTCTCTTTCATGTTGTAATAAGATAATGGCAGATATTTTCTAAGGACTTTATTTTCTGGTACTAGTGTTCCATCATTCAGGATTTTCTCACTTAATGGGATAGATCTATGTTTTGAAGGTTAAACCCAAAAAGAACTTCTATAAAAATATAACCAGTTATTGTATTTGACTTAATTGGGCAATATGCTCTTATATGGTCTACATTTTTTACTTTATATTCATGTCAGCATGGCAATGGAAAAGGAAAGATTTGAAATCATTGGCTGTGTTAAATGGTTGATGCTCCTTGAAATCTGCATCTCTCTTTCACAGCAGAGTAGTAGAATACAAGAAAATTACGGGTTTTAGAAGTTTGAAGTATGCCACTCAAACATGGTACATAGTTCCTTTCCTACATTTTTTAGGCTTTTTAAAAAAGTATTATTTGACACACAATGTTACATTAGTTTCAAGTGTACAGCATAATGATTCTCCTTTTCTACATTTTAATTAAATGTTACATTTTGATAAGAGTAAAATGCTGTCTCACAGGGTTCATTCTTGTTCAAAGAAATAGAAGTTTTCAGTAACTTAAACCTAATAAAGATAAGCAGAACTAGCCACTAAGCCTCTGTCTTTATTTTATAGGGAATTAGTGATGGTGTCCCACTAATAAAGGCCATTGTCCCCAAAAATCAGTCTCGTTCTTTTATGTCTCAAGGCAGTCCTGAGTTATTGGTAAGTTGACTTATATTTTTTTCACACTGCTACATCAAAATACATTACAAAAAACTTACAAAATATACATTACAAAAAACTTAGCAAAAAAATTGACAAAATAAATTTTTAAAGACTTCTTAAAAATATAAAGAAGATTTCTATGGAATTATTTTGATCAAATATGAAAATGTATTTTCTGAGGACACCTGAGAGGCACAGTCACTTAAGCATTCAGCTCTTGGTTTCATCTCAGGTCATGATCTCAGGGTCCTACGATGGAGCCTAGCATAGGGCTCCACACTCAGCATGGAGTCTGCTTGAGATTCTGTCTCCCTCTCCCTCTGCCCCTCCTGCTCATGCTCTCTCTAAAATAAATAAATCTTTTTAAAATACATCTCTTCTAGATACACAGCTTTTATTTCAATTACTTAACTGTAATTCTTTTTTTTTATTTCAATAAATATGTCTCAATTTATTATTGAGTCTGTTTTTTATTATTGAGTATTATTGGTCTGTTTTTAGAATCAGAAATGGTTGTTTTGTTTTGTTTTGTTTTTAACTTTTAATTTAAATTCCAGTTAGTTAACATACAGTGTAATATTAGGTTCAGGTATACAATACTGTGATTCAACACGTCCATACATCACCTGGTGCTCATCACAACAGGTGCACTCCTTAACAGCCTCCCCGCCCTTACCTGTTTAACCCATCTCCCCTCCCACCTCCCTTCTGGTAACAGTGTGTTTCTTGGTTTGCCTCTCTCTCTCTGTCTTTTTCCCATTTGCTCATTTGTTTTCTTTCTTAAATTCTACATGTGACTGAAATCATATGGTATTTGTTTTTGACTGACTAATTTTGCTTAGCATAATACTCTCTAGCTCCATCCATGTCATTGCAAATATTAAGATTTTATTCCTTTTTATGGCTAAGTAGTATTCCATTATGTATAGATAGGCAGACCACATCTTTATCCATTCATCAATTGATGGACACTTGGGCTGTTTCCTAATTTGGCTATTGTAGTAATGCTATAAATATTGGGGTATGTGTTTCCCTTTAAATTAGTGCTGGACAGGGTCCCTGGGTGGCTCAGTCAGTTAGGCGGCTGCCTTCTGCTCAGGTCATAATCCCAGGGTCCTGGGATCAAGCCCCATATCAGGCTCCGGGCTAGACTGAGAGCCTGCTTCTCCCTCTCCCTGCTGCTCTGCCTACTTGTGCTCTATCTCTCTGTCAAACAAATAAAATTTTTTTTTAAAAAAAGTTTTTAAATAAAATAAAAATAAATTAGTGCTGGTTATTGGTCTATTCAGATTCTATTTCTTCCTGTTTCAGCTTTGGCAATTTATGTATTTTTGGGACTTTATCTGTTTCTTTCAGGTTGTGCAATTTGTTGGCATATAGTTTTTCATAATATTCTCTTGTAATTGTATTTCTGTGGTGTTGGTGGTTATTTTTTCCCCTCTCATTTATGATTTTATTTGGGTACTTCCTCTCTCTCTCTCTCTTTTTTTTTTAAGATTTATTTATTATTTTAGAGCAAGCAAGCAAGGGAGGGATAGAGGGAGAGGGAGAGCATCTCCAGCAGACTCCCCACTGAGTGGGGAACCTGATATGGGGCTTGATCTCACAACCCTGAGATCATGACCTGGGCCAAAACCAAGAGTTGGAGATTTAACAGACTGAACCACCCAGGCACACCTCTTTTCTTTTTGATTGAGTCTACAGGTTTATCAGTTGTATTATTTTTTTCAAATGACTAGCTCCTGGTTTCATTGATCTGTTGTATTATTATTATTATTATTATTATTATTAGTTTATCATTTATTACTTTAGGCTTCGTTTGCTGTTCTTTTTCTAGCTCCTTTAGGTATAAGGTTAGAATATTTGAGATTTTCCTTGCTTTTTGAGGTAGGCCACTATTGCTATATACTTCCCTCTTAGGACCACTTTTGCTGCATCCCAAAGACAGACTGTTGTGTTTTCATTTTCATTTCTTTCTATATATTTTATTTCTTTTATTTCCTGGTTGACCCATTCATTGTTTAAGAGCCTGCTATTTAACCCCATGTATTTGTGGTCTTTGCAGATTTTTTTCCTTGAAGTTGACTTCTAGTTTCATAGCGTTATTCAAGTTAACTGTAATTCTAAAGTTTATTTGGAATAATAAATATCTGAAAATACCAGAAAATTTTGTACAAGAAAAATACAATATAACATCATCTATTATAATATATTATAAGGCAGTAAAAGAATGAAAATGAGAAATAATACAAAATTGATTAAGGTATATACACTCAGGACATGTTAGTGCTTTACATGAATTTTGTAATTTAATCCACCGACAATCCTGTGAGATAGGCACTATTATTATTTCCCTTGTACAGATGAGAAATTAAAACTCAAATGTAATTTGCTCATAGTTGCAGAGCTAGAAAGCAAGGGATCTGGGACCCAGGTACATGGACCAAACCTAGGTCTGTCTTATTCACATTCGGTCATGTACAAATTATAAGACAAGAATATAGTACAGGGATCAGTAGAGATTCCAGAATTAAACCTATTTTTCTAATTATGTATATTGTGTGTTTGCTTAGAAAAAAAAGTCTAGAAAGACATACTCCCAAAAAAAAGTGCCTTTCAGTGGTAGAATTCTTGTGATTTTTCACCTTTAATACCTGTATTTCTTTAAGTTATATCTTCTTTGTAATCTGTTTTATAATTTGGTGGGGGGGGGGGGGACTTTTCATTATTCACTAAAGGGACGCCTGGGTGGCTCAGTTGCTTAAGCCTCTGACTCTTGATTTTGGCTCAGGTCATGATCTCAGGGTTGTGAGATAAAGTCCTGTGTGTTAGGCTCGGTGCTCAGAGGGGAGTCTGCTTGGGATTCTCTCTCTCACTCTGCCCCTCCTCCCTGTGCTTGCCTGTTCTCTCTCTCTTTCAAATAAATAAATCTTATTTAAAAAAAAATATTCACTATGACTATCACTAAGAGAGAGCTTCTTTTTAATACTTTTAATTTCTTCCAAATGCCAACTAATAGATGCTAGTAAACTTTGAGAAATGAGGAGGAAAATTATCTCACTAAAGAAAGATACAGAGGCCCTTGGGTGGCTCAGTCGGTTAAGCATCTGACTTAGGCTCAGGTCATGACCTTAGGGTCCTGGGATTGAGCCCCACGTTGGGCTCCCCACTCAGGAGGGAATCTGTCCCTCTCTCTTTGCCCCTCCCTCTGATCATGCTCTTTCTCTCTCCCTCTGTGTCTCTCAAATAAATAAAATCTAAAAAAGAGGAAAGATAGTTGAACAACTTGTCTTGCCATGAGATATAAGATAAACTAAAAGATAAGAATAGACAATGAGATTTTTCCATTTTAAGACTTTATTAATTATTATTATTAAGGCTTAATGCAAGGCACCTGGCTGGCTCAGTCAGTGGAGTATGTGATTTCAGGGTTGTGAGTTTGAGCCCCACTTTGGGTATAGAGATTACCTAAAAATAAAATCTTAAAGAGAAAAAGAATTAATGAATTTTGTGCTTTAAGTACACAATCCCACATTATTCCTTAAATGGTAAATGCTAACATCATATGAGCATTTCGTTATTTTGTGCTGCTTTCTTTAATCTTTTATTTCATTTTTGTCTTCATATGTTCTTTACCAGGTAACAGTAAACATGAATTACATTGTTGGAACCCATGGATGGCTGCCTTATGACAGAAACATTTCCAATTACTTTACATTCATCAGAGATCAAACTGTAACAAATCCAAAGTAAGTAAATGAATATTTAAAGCAAAACAGGTGTACCTGGTACCTTATTGCCAGGAAAAACAACTAAATTGATTGGTGTCATTTGGAAAGTAATACAGGAGACATGTAGATTTTCTTCCCTTTTTCCCTCTTCCTGGCTTCAGGATAAAATAATTTTTATAATACCATTATAGAAACAGAAATTAGGATACCTGGGTGACTCAGTCAGTTAAACGTCTGCCTTCAGCTCAGGTCATGATCCCAGAGTCGTGGAAGTGAATCTTGAATCAGGCTCCTTGCTCTGCCTGCCACTCCCCATGCTTGTGGCACTCTCTCTCTCTAGTCTACGGCCATACCACCCTGAACGCGCCCGATCTCGTCACTCTCTCTCTCTCTTGCTCTCTCACTGACAAATAAATAAAATCTTAAAAAAAAAAAAAAAAAAAGAAATTATTAGTAGTTTTTAGGCTTGATCGTATTTTTATTGCACAATTTTACTTATAAATAAGCCTTGTGTATTTTATATAAGAATTTATTATGTACCTTAGTTAATTTTTTATTTTTTTAATTTTACTTTATTTCTTTTAGATTTTTAAAATCTATTTATTTATTTATTTATTTATTACCTTAGTTAATTTTTTAAATATCCAAAGGTTACATTTTAAATTCAAGTAATGTTTCCCTTACTCTGAGTTGTGTTAGCTGTATGTTTATTAGGAGCGATGTCTTTTTTCCTTCTTATCCCATGCAGAACTTAGTACTGTTGTGCTTGGTACAAAGCATACCTTCAGCAAATTAATACTGAATAATAATGTTCTAGAGCTGAACTGTCAGATTGACCCTCATTCTCTGTGTACACACTGAAGTGTAATAACTTCTTTTTTTATGTTCAGTTGGCCAACATATAGTACATCATTAGTTTTTGATGTAGTATTCAATGATTCATTGGTTGTGTATAACTTCATTGTGTGTCTGCAAAATCTAGATTGGCTGACCTCACAGGTATTTATTTCACAGGAAAGCAGTTAAAACCCATATCCTTGCTTTCGTTTGAGTGAGAAATCATCTTCATGAGTATTGTTAAGTACACATTTATCTGCCTGTGCAGTAGATTCCTTTTTTCAGTTGATTTCCAACTTTCCTCATCCTGTCATATCATTATCTTGTCCTTTATACTTTGATACTACCATTTACAGAATTGACAATCTTCCAAATTGGCTTTGAAAGGCAAGACTTAAATCTTTTCCACACCTTCACCAGTCTCAACTTCTTAGCTTAACCCTTGAGACTATTTGTTATGTACCTTCTTATGTAATAAAAAATATGAATACTATTAATATATTTTCTGAAAGTTGTTATCATTCACTAATGGACATTTCAAATTGAATGGTTGAACAGATTAATTTTTTTTCTTTTTCAGAGAGATTTAAAAAATAATTGGTATCAGCCTAAGTGATCTTTTAAGGAAAAGTCTAATATTTAATTGTGTTTACAGAACTCAGCGTATTATGAATGGTCCTTTTGCTCCAGGGCTGGAGATCACTTCTAAGCTATTCATAGTATCACATGATGCGAAGTTGCTTTTCAGTGCTGGACACTGGGATAATAGCATTCAAGTGATGTCACTTACAAAAGGCAAAATTATTTCACACAATATTAGACACATGGGTAAGTATTAACTTTTTTTCCCCAAAAAAGAAAAGTTTCACTTTCTTCTAACTACAAAAGTAGTACATGTTCCTATAGAAAGCATTAAAATTTACCTTTGAAGCTAAGTAGACTTTTTGATAGAGCAGTGTTAAGAGCATTATGGTTTCTTTAAGAGTATTTATGTATTTGGGATATACTAAATACTATACAAACTAAATACAGCTTTATAGTATCTGAACAATGTTAGGCTAAGTCTTTTTTTAAAAAGTTAGTTGAAAACCGGTACCTGGGTGACTCAGTTGGTTGAATACCCAACTCTTGATTTCTGCTCAGGTCATGATGCCAGGGTAGTAGGATGGAGCCCCATATTGACTCTGCAACTCAGCAAGGAGTCTCCTTGAGATTCTCTCCCTCTCCCTCTACCCCACCTCTCTCTCAAAATACATAAATCTTTTAAAAATAAAAATAAATAAAAATTAGTTAATACAAATAAGAATTTTAAGACAAAGTGGTAAAAAAAAATAATCTGTCATTGTTGAATAAGATATCTCCTGCCCTATTAGTTAAGCATGAGGGAGGTAAATTACTGAAGGTAGTTTAACCTGGTGCTTCTTAGTGTTTCAGCCTTCAGTAAAAGAATAAAATATTGTGGGAGTGCCTGGGTGGCTCAGTAGGTTAAGTGTCTGACTCTTGATTTCGGCTCAGTTTGCGATCTCAGGGATGTGAGATTGGCCCGTGTCTGGCTCTGCACTGGGCTCCACGCTGGGCATGGAACCTGTTAAAGATTCTCTTTCCTTCTGCCCCTCGGTCCCTCCCTCTCTCTACGCTCGCTGTCTCTAAAAACAAAAGACCATGTAGATTTTCCCCTAGTATACCTATTAGGAAAGGGAAATGGAGTCTGCTACTAATTCTATACAGGTGACTCCTGAGATGACACTTAGTTCAGGTTTTTACTGTTTAGTAAAAAAATCTATTTCATATTGAGAATTTGCAATGTAGTATGTACTAATTTGGTTAGAGGTACATATTCCACAGGATTGCAGTGCTTAATGGGAGTAGAAGGTGAATGGGAATGAGAGAGTAAGAGAGCAGAGAAGCATATCAAAACTTCCTGGGAATCCATTCCAAGCCACCTCACCCACTGCCCGGACTCCAGCAGACATTTCCCTGCCCCGTGTATACTCTTCACTCTCAAAGCTCTCCTACTTGAGTTTAACACTGCTTCTTTTTTTTTTTTTTTCCATTTTTTAAAAATTTCAGTGTTCCAAAATTCATTGTTTATGTACCTCACCCAATGCTCCATGCAATACGTGCCCTCCATAGTACCCACCACTGGGCTCACCCAACCTACCACTCCCCTCCCCTCCAAAACCCTCAGTTTGTCTCTCAGAGTCCACAGTCTCATGGTTTGTCTGTCTCCCCCTCTGATTTCCCTCAACTCACTTCTCCTCTCCATCTCCCCAAGTCCTCCGTGTTATTCCTTATGTTCCACAAGTAAGTGAAACCATACGATAATTGACTTTCTCTGCTTGACTTATTTCACTCAGCATAATCTCCTCCAGTCCCATCCATGTTGATACAAAAGTTGGGTATTCATCCTTTCTGATGGAGGCATAATATTCCATTGTATATATGGACCACATCTTCTTTATCCATTCGTCTGTTGAAGGGCATCTTGGTTCTTTCCACAGTTTGGTGACTGTGGCCATTGCTGCTTTGAACATTGGTGGCCCTTCTTTTCACTACATTTGTATCTTTGGGGTAAATACCCAGTAGTAACACTGCTTCTTTCCTGAGGTGCCTGGCTGGCTCAGTTGGTAGAGCATGTGACTCTTGATCTCAGGGTTGTAAGTTGGAGCCCCACATTGGGTACAGAGATTACTTAAAAATAAAATCTTTAACATTCTTTTTTTTTTTTTTTTTAGATTTTATTTATTTATTTTAGAAAGGAGGAGTTGGGGAGGAAGAGGGGCAAAGGGAGAGAGAGAATCCCAAGCAGGCTCCACTCTTAGCACAGAGCCCAACTCAGAGCCTGATATCACAACTCTGAGATCACAACTTGAGCCAAAGTCTAGAGTCAGGGTGTCTACACCCAGGATCCCTAAAAATAAAATCTTAAAAAAAAAAATACTGCTTCTTTCCTGTGTCACCCTTTCCCAGTGCTTTTCTGTTGCCATTCTTAACACTTCTCCTGCTAAAACAACTGATTTAGTAATAGTTAGAATATAAATTAAAATTGCTCTTAGAGCTCTATTCAGAAAAACCACACCATTTCATCCTTTGTAATTCCTTTTTTCTTACAGATATTGTGACTTGTTTAGCTACAGATTATTGTGGAATACATTTGATTTCTGGTTCCAGAGATACTACATGTATGATATGGCAAATAACACAACAGGTAGTTACACTTTATCTTCCTTTGTGGTGGGACTGCTAAAAATTGATGATTATTATTTTCATCAACCGTATTATACTCTTCATAATGTTCCTTCAAGAAAGTGTCCTTTTTCTTTATGGCTTTTAGGTTTTCTACTTTGCTTAACAGTCTTTCTTTTCCAAATTTGTTAAAATAATTACCTAAAAATTTTCTTGTAATATTTTTCTTTATTTCTTTTTTACATTTGAATCTTTAATCCATTGGTAATTAACTTTTCTTTAAGTTTAATATAGAGTAAGAGTATAGATATGTACTCTATATATAATTATAAAACAAATACCATGGCAACTACTCAAACATTCTATATCTATATATAGAAAGTAATGTACAAACAATACATGCTAAACACAGGTGAAGACAACAACTCAAGTATAAAGAGATCTCTGCAATAAAATTGTGTTATTAGAAGAATATAATATCAATTCAATAAAACATGAAGGACCTCAAAGATGAAATCACACAGTGGCGTAATAAGATGAAAAGGAGGGGCACCTAGGTAGCTTAGTCGGTTTAACATCTGCCTTCAGCTCAGGTCATGATCACAGGGTCCGGTATCAAGCCCCACGTCAGGATCCCTGTTCCGTGGGGATTCTGCTTCTCCCTCTCCCTCTACTGCTCCCCCTGCTTGTGCTCTTTCACTTTCTCTCTCTCTCTCAAATAAATAAATGAAATCTTTAAAAAAAAAAAAAAAGAGAGAGAGAGAGAGATGGAAAGAATCGTCACCTGGGTAGCTCAGTCGGCTTAGGAACTGACTCTTGATTTCAGCTCAGGTCATGGTCTCTGGGTTATGGAACGGAGCCCTGCATCCAGATCCACGCTCAGTGGGGGTTCTGCTTCTCTCCGTCTCTTTCTGCCCCTCCCTCCCACTCATTCATGTGTGTGCTCTCTCTCTCTCTCTAAAAATAAATAAATCTTAAAAAAAATAAGATGAAAAGGGTGATTGCAGAAGAATCAAACCAATATTAAAACCAATACCATTACAAATATAATAAATAAACTCAAAAGTAGAAACAACAAGCAACAGAGTTGATGTGGCTGAATATCAAATTATTAAAATGAAATATTTAAAATAATTAAGTTCTATAAAATAAGTCACAAAGATACAGCATAGGGACCATAGCTAATATATTGTAATAATGTTGTGTGGTGACAGGCGATAACTACACTTACCATGGTCAGTATTAACATAATTTACAGAACTGTTGAATCATTGTTGTATACCTGACATTTTAAGTCAACCAAAAAAAAAAAAGAAAGAAAAGACATTTTATGTCAACCAAAAACAAAGAAAGAAAAGTATTCAGAGAAAGAATATGAAGTTTATTTGTAGTACAGGAAGAGCAAATCTGTGGGTGAAAAGGACAAAAAATACACCTGTTAGAATTGATCCAATGCAGTCAACTTGGAAATGATTCAGATTAAGTTTTGGAGCTTCAAAGGACTGAGAATAATTTGAGAATCCAAGGAGGAACACAAGAATGAGTCTTGTTATGAATAGATGCTGTGGTAAGAACTAGTTGCAATATTACTTTGCGATTAGACAATTTAAATATAGTATAAACCTTTTTGTAGAAAATAGCCTACTAGAAAATTAACCTTTGCTTCTCTTTTGACATTAGGGAGGTGTTCCTGTGGGCTTAGCATCTAAACCCTTTCAGATTCTGTATGGACACACCGATGAGGTATTGAGTGTTGGCATCAGCACTGAACTAGATATGGCAGTGTCAGGATCAAGGGTAAGATTTCACCTTTAAGAAATGCTCACTTTTTTCAGGGTGCCTGGGTGGCTCAGTCAGTTAAGCATCCGACTCTTGATTTTGGCTCAGGTCATGATCTCAGGGTCATGGGATTGAGCCCCACCTTGGGCTCCATACTCAGTGGGGAGTCTGTTTAAGATTCTCTCTCCCTCTGCCTCTGCCCCCCGTCCCTCACTTTCTCTCTAAAGATAAATAAATAAATCTTCAAAAAAAATGCTAGTTTTTTTCTACAAATTGAGAAGGAATATTTATATTTATTTTCATACTTGCTTTGGAGGCACATATGTTAAAATTAGAATGACAACTTTTCTTCTAGGGGGACTGGTAAAAGTATAGGAATTCTTTATTGTTTGTGTAGGACTTTGCAGAAGTAGCATAACACAGAAGAAACTTAAAAAGACTGGATTCTACTTTGGTAATTTACTGGTCTTATTAGTTACAGAAAGAGAGCATCTCATGAAATAAAATACTATTTCAAATTTCAAGATTGAAATTTTTCCTAAGATAACGTGAGTCCTTGGTAGAATAATCATTTTCTGAGTTCATTTCCTGTATTTATTTATCTGGCCTTCTTTTTTGTTGTTCTGTTTCTCTTTTTTATACTCTACTATTTTCTGTATGTAGGATGGCACTGTGATTATACATACCATTCAGAAAGGTCAATACATGAGGACTTTACGGCCACCTTCTGAGAGTTCTGTGCTCCTGACTGTTCCTAATTTGGCTATATCTCGGGAAGGACATATTGTTATCTATTCCAGCATTGAAGAAAAGACCAATCTCAAGGTATATAACAGTTACATGCAGGAGGGCTAGACTATCTATAAGCCTGTCTTTTTCTTTCCATGTTATACTGTATATATGAGGCATTTTGATGAAGAACACCATATTTTTAAAAGGATATGTTCATCTTTTAATTTGTTTATTCCTTACCATTAGATGGACCCCATCATAGTGTTGGCCTCATGTTCATATTTTGTTTTAGGGATTTCTATTGATCTATATAATATATGATTGCAAAAAGAATTTCTGGTTATGTGGGACTTCAGAAGCTTCAGTGGAAATTATAACCAAATTAAATTCTTTTTGTACAGGTTGGGTATAAAGGAGCTATGAATTATATTCCTTTTCTTTCCATGGTCAAGGTTTTTAAAAAATTAGAGCACTGATGGGGTGCCTTGGTGGCTCAGTTGGTTGAGGTCATGATCCTGGGGTTTGGGGATTGAGCCCCAAGGTGGGCTCCCTGCTCAAGGAGTCTGCTTGTTCCTCTCCTTCTGCCCCTCACCAGGCTTATGCGCTCACGTGCTCGCTCGCTCTCTCTCTCTCTCTCTCAAATAAATAAAATCTTTTTTAAAATATTTTTTAAAATAATAAAATTTAGAGAACCGGGGGCCTGGTGGCTTTAGTTGGTTAAACATCCAACTCTTGATTTCAGATCAGGTCATGATTTCAGGGTCGTGAGATTGAACCCTGCATTGGATTCCCCACTGAGTGGGGAGTCTGCTTGGGATTCTGTCTCTCTCTCTCTCTTTCTCTCTCTCTCCCCCTGCCTCTCCCCCACTTGCATGCCCATATACACATACATTCTTTCTTTCTTTCTCTTTTTCTCTCTCAAAAAAAAAAAAAAATTTTTTTTTTAAATTTTTTTAAATTTTGTTGGTAGAGCATGAAACTCTTGATCCCCGGGTTATGAGTTCAAGCCACACACTAGGCGTAGAGATAACTTAAAATAAATTTTTTTTAAAAAAACTGTAGCTTTAAAAAAAGTTAAGAGAGTCTTTTTGTTCTGTGTTAAAAATGTGGGGCTTAAAAAAATGTATTGTGGGATTTTTTTTAGGCTGAGTGAGATTTTAATTCTTTTGGAGGGATGAGAGTCCCTGTTTAATATTTATTTACTTGGCAATTACTTATTTAAATATTTTCTTAAAATATACAGCTACTTCTCATTTAAAATCACAGTAATAATATTGTCTACACACTTTTTCTTTAAATATAACTAACTGTAGGGGCGCCTGGGTGGCTCAATTGGTTGAGTGGCTGCCTTCTGCTCAGGTTGTGATCCCAGATTCCTGCTCGGTGGGAAGCCTGCTTCTCCCTTTCCCACTCTCTCTGCCTGTGTTCCCTCCCTTGCTGTGTTTCTCTCTGTCAAATAAATAAATAAAATCTTTAAAAATAATAAAAATAAAAAATAAACATAACTATATGTTTATTTCAAAATTTTAAATCCAGTAGTCATTCTGTTATAGTCACAGTTTTAATTGCCAGTATTAAAACCCCATTTTCATATGAGATCATTAAATTTTCTTCATCTAATCTTTACAGGATAAGAATGCATTACATCTGTTTTCCATAAATGGCAAGTATCTAGGGTCCCAAGTCCTGACAGAACAAGTATCAGATATATGTATCACTGGAGAACATATTATCACGGGCAGCTTACAAGGCTTCCTGTCCATAAGAAATCTCCACAGGTAAATAATAAGATTCTTTGAAGTCTGACTTAAGAAAAGGTGGTAATAGGGGCACCTCACTGGAGCATGCAACTCTTGATCTTGGGGTTGTGTGTTCGAATCCCATGTTTTATGTAGAGATTACTTAACAATAAAATCTTAAAAAAAGAAGGAAAGAGGGACGCCTGGGTGGCTCAGTGGGTTAAAGCCTCTGCCTTCGGCTTGGGTCATGGTCTCAGGGTCCTGGGATCGAGTCCCGCATCGGGCTCAATGCTCGGCAGGGAGCCTACTTCCTGCCTGCTTCTCTGCCTACTTGTGATCTCTCTCTCTCTGTCAAATAAATAAATAAAATATTAAAAAAAAAAAAAGAAGAAGAAGAAAAGAAAGAAAGAAAAGGTAGTAATACTTGCAGCCTAGAGTAGAAATCAGCAATCACAGATTTCTAATCTTTTGTAAAGTTTATCATTTATTGTGAACCTGTCATTTTTAACAACTCTGAAAAAAATTGGGGAAGCTAAATTATTTCTGGATTAGTAAATGAAATATAGATGTATGTTTTAAAAATGTAGGAAACTTTATGTTATGTGTATTTTAGCATAGTAAATTTTTTTTTAAAAAGCCAGAAAAAGAATTTTCATTGTGCCAAGCCTGGATTATAGATTTGTAAATTTGTTCAATTATAGTTTGAATTTTTACAAACTACAGCTAGGTCTTAAAAATTGTTTTTAACAGTGGCAAAACAAGCTAAAGTATTTTTAAGGCTAATGTATCTGTTCATGATTGTGTATTATGTATATGTAAAATTGGTGGGGAGTCTTATTATTTAAAGCACTGGGAAAAGGATGTTTAAATAGTGGATATGTTTTTAAGTTTTATATTCTTCATATTTACTAACATATATACAAAGCACTGTTATTCCTTTTATTCCTAAATATATCCTTTCCTCCATTTTTAAAAAATTTATTATGGTTTATATTTATATTTATATTCCTGAGACGGTCGTGGCCCCTCCCAAACCTTTCTTATAAATCATTTCCTGATCCCAGGGTGTTCTCTCTTACCACATTCATATCAGAATCACTTCTGTACCAACATCCTTTCCCCATTTTTGTAATTCTCTTCTTAGTTTTGTCATTCTTTCTCCAGCAGTAAAGCACTGAGTCCCTATTTGAATCATATCTTTCCAACATTTTCTTTTACAGTATTGTTAAGAGAATCCCAGATCAGTAGTGAGGGGAAAAAAAAATAGAACCACAGATCAGAAAAATGAATGAGATCTTTTAGCAGGTTTGTCCAAACATAGTGTGTACATCAGAGGATTCTTTATTCTTTAATCCTAAAAGCCATGGACATTTTCCATAATTGAGTATTGTGTTATGTTTTTATATCATTCTGTTTTTAAATATTATATATTATTTTATTATGTTTTATCTTATATGTTTATATATTACATCTTTCTAAGACAAGGCAAATAGAACAGTTTTATCAACTTTACTCCCCAACATGCACACGAACACTTTTTGAACTTTTTCCTTTTTATTCTACTTTAACTTTTTAATCAACAAGGTAAAAATCATTTCATGAGAGATCGTATATATGGTTAGAAGAAAAACAGATGTTGAGACTAGAAAAAAACCAGTATATATTTTAAGTAATGCTGTAATGTGGGCCCTTGGGTGAGTCATTCAGGCTTTCTGAATCTAAGTTACACACCTGTAAAATTAGAATCCAGAATCAGATGATCATTAGGTTATCTTCCAGGTATAAGATTCTCTGAATCTATTATGTATCCATGTAATTATGTGTGTGTTTTATTTCTCTTTTAGTTTGAATCTCAGCATGAACCCATTAGCCATGCGAATGCCTATCCACTGTGTTTGTGTCACCAAAGAATACAGCCATATTCTTGTAGGATTAGAAGATGGCAAATTGATTGTAGTGGGTGTTGGGAAGCCAGCTGAGGTAAAACACAGCATCAAGAACTTCTTTTCCCATACTGTTGGGGATTCCTTTGGTTCTCCTTTGTTCCAGCTGAATCAGAAGTCTCCATTATGGATGAACAAACTAAAAACCAAATTTGATTTTTCAAAGGGCAGTAAATGAAAAGGGCATAAATCTAATATTCAAGAGTGATGTTTATATTGTGATATAAGTGAAAGCACATATTTGGTGGTTTCTATCCCTCTATATGAATAAGGAAGTTCTTTTATTATCTATCTTTCCAAATCTAGATTCAAGACACTACTTGGATTTCTAATACATAAAAGCCTTTATAAAAAATGAAATACAGACTCCAACAATAAAACTATATACTTTACTTTCAACAAGAATACCAGAATTAGCAGAACAAATATGCTTAATTCTCAGTGAGTTTCTTGTACTTAACTATAGATTTGCCAGTGGCTTATCAATCACTGAATATTCAGATACCATAAGTCTGGTATTGTTCCTTCGAAAACTTAGTGGCTATATTCCAAGTAATTTAGTGATTCTTCTAGAAAATTTCTTTTATTATATAGAGTCAAATTAAGCATTATAAATTTGTACTGATTGCATCAGTCTCTTCTGAGAAATCTAAAATAATGGCAACTCTTGGAATCATTTCAAGAGAAGACACTAGTGAATAACACACTGTCACTGGTTTTAATAAATCTACCACGGATCATGGGGGCATTTTTGTTTTATATATATTTTAAGGTTTTGTTAGTTCTTATACTCTTTTTCAAGATATTATTGTAACAAAACAGAGGTCTTATTAAATTGATATTGTCAATTACCTTTAGTTTAACAATCCCCCAAACAATGTCAGCAAGTCCATATCTTGGTATTCACTTATATTTAAAACATTTTAAGCACTTTTTCTCACTGAGTATGCTTCACTTTTTTATTTTACTGATTTTTTTTAAGTGAAGTGACCATTATGTGCACACATTTTCTTCTAAAAATTGACTGGGGAAAAAAACCCTAAATAGCTTCATTTCATAGGCCTCAGTCAATGTTTTGTACTACTTACTAAATAAGTTTTTTGTCTTCACTGAAAGATTTTTGTAGTCTACAACACAGAGAATCTGAATTATGTGTATATTTTGAATAGGAGTATTTATCATTTTATATCTTTGGATGTATCAGCTGAAGTATAGTTCTACTTTAGTATATAATTGAATACTTAGAATCTTGCATAATTGAAATATAATTGTATATGACAGTATCAAAATTAAATCAAGATTTAGGTATGAAAAGATTTTTATTTCAATATCTGAATTTATCTAAAAGATCAAAATCTTGATTAATGTGTATTTTAAGTCATCAGTTTTATATGTTACATTCTCAGTACAAAATTTGTATTTATAAATAAAGTGGTAATGTGGTAATAGAGTATGGAAACAGTGTTTCTGGAAATACATCTAGAAATGAAAATGTAAAACAAGCATCCCAAAGTGTCTTTGCATGAGACTTGATTTTTTTTTATCCCTTCAATAAGTGTACCTTAGAGAAGGATAACCATTGAAAAAGGGTGGCAGATGAATCACCATTAAAAAGTAGGTTGCACTTGGGAAAGTAATTCTGACATCATAATCATATGCTTAGACTGAGAAATGTTTCCCACATGGGTTCTTTTTTTGCCCTACCTAGAAGTTTAAGCACTTTTAAAGGGAATTTACTCACCAGTTGGATTAATATTTAATAATTATTATATTCTGTGGGCGCCTGGTTGGCTCAGTGGGTTAAGCCGCTGCCTTCGGCTCAGGTCATGATCTCAGGGTCCTGGGATCGAGTCCCGAATCGGGCTCTCTGCTCAGCAGGGAGCCTGCTTCCCTCTCTCTCTCTCTCTCTCTGCCTCCTCTCTGTCTACTTGTGATCTCTCTCTGTCAAATAAACAAATAAAATCTTTAAAAAAAAAATAAATAATTATTATATTCTGAGAAGTGTGGCAGGTGGTAAAAATTTAATGATGGACAAAATGTGATTCTTATCTTCAGAGAACTGATGCTATTCTTGTTTTCTAAATCACATTTTATCATTCTCTTGTTATATTATCTTTTTAAATTCTTATATATCAGAATATCCTGAAGTTATTTTCTTTTTATCCAAACATTATTTTACTTTTTTCTTATCCTTGTGACAAGCATTAATATTACTTAGAATACAAGAGGAGAAAATACTCAACTTATGTGTCTTATTAAAGTAAAATTTCAGAAGATTATTTTAATATAGTAAAATATACTTTTGTTAATTAAAAAAATTTTCATTATGTTCATTTGGCCAACATTTAGCACATCGTTAGTTTTTGATGTAGTGTTCAACAATTCATTAGTTGCATATAACATCTGGTTTTGTTAATTTATAAAGAAAGGGACATGGTAATTTGGTAATTTGGACAAACTGGGACACTTAATTTTATAAAATTTAGAATTAACATTAGCATTAGACCTTTCTTAGTTGAAAGACAACCAACGTAGAGAAGCCTTTCTTTAATTACTATTAATCACGAATCACTAAAATGTTAATTATTCTGTTAACAAAACTACGTTCTGCATTCTACAGAATTGGTGTCTTGTATATCAATTTCATTTATTCTTTTTTTTTCTTTTTTGTAATAACATCTATTCTTTGTTTCTCTGAATTACTTTAAACAGATGCGTTCAGGTCAGCTTTCTCGAAAATTGTGGGGATCTAGCAAGCGACTCAGCCAGATTTCAGCTGGAGAAACTGAATATAATACTCAAGATTTCAAGTGATTACTATTTCCATCTTCTGTCATGGATAAATGAAACTTGATTTATTGCTTTGGCACTTTAACCACATCTCTCAACTCTCTGAAATATATCTGGGCTTTTATCACTGAAAATCGCTTAGGGATTACCAAAATTCAGTATGCTATGTGTATATAAAGACATTGGTTGTATTATTATCCACTTTAAAAATTTCTGGTTAACATTGAATCCAGTCTTATTGACTAATTCTTGATCTACACCAAGACGGATTTGAAAAAATACAATTGAATTAGATTTGTGGTTCATTCCTGAAGATCATTAGATCCATTGGGGAAAAAAACTTCCAAAAATGAAGAAGTTGTATATAATTCCATTATTATCCTAAACAGCAAAATGTAAGGTATTTCTAAGAACAGTACAGATGATTGGATAGTTGAGAGACATGGCTTTTAATTCTTTATTCTTTATTTAATCATTTTCCTATTTACTGACCACCATATTTAAAAATTCATCAGTTTATTTATGGAACTTCTGATTGGGGTAATATTTTAAAGGCATCTGTTGCACACTTGGATTTTCAAAACTCAATGTAAATTCCAGGTTTTCATGATAAGTTGAATATAAAACAGTTGAAACCGGTACATTGGGTCATTCCACTACTTAGCATATTACTAATGAGAACTTACTGAAATACATTATTATGCTTAAATAATAAAGGTTAAGTAGGAATAAGAGAAACAAGAGATATATTTTGCAGATATATTTCATTAGTAGTATAATGAAGGGAAAATGCTGATTATGATTTTGACAGGTGGACCTTTTAAGTAGCATTTGCAACACAATTTATATTTGCGAAGTTCAAAATTTCTTGGCTTATTCCTTACTAAGCAAATACTGTGTCTTTCCTTGTAATTAGAAGTGTTAGCAATGATACCCAAATACATTAACATTTTTACCTACAACTTCCATGTGATTGATAAATGAATTGAAAAGATTTCTATCACTTAAACTTGTCATGTAGATACAGTAATTTTTTAAAAACATTTCTATTTCATGTTATGTATAACTTTTAAGATTATAATTAATTTTATTATACATAGTTAAGTATTACATATGCTTAATATTCAATATTTTAAAGTAAAAAGCTGATTTATTTTGGAATTCAAAGAGATTGTTAAACCTAGTGCTTTTATAAGGTCATCTTTGGAGTTAAGTCAGAGAGCTTTTTCAACTATAAGTGTCCTTAATCTGAGATTCCATGGGTTTGGGGGAATTTATGAATCCTCTGAAATTGTATGGAAATTCTGTGTGTTAACTGCATTTTTTTCAGGAGTGCATGTGTGACTTTCATAAAGGGGTCTGTAATCAGAAGGGAAAAAAAGACTTCTCACAATAATAGTTTCTTATAATACTCCTTTTTATTCCACAAATCATAGATTTCCTTACATCTAGTTTTCTTCTCAATGGCATCTTTAAGAAACTTTCCCTCTGTAATTCTTCTCTTCAGTTGTCCACAGTATTTAATACCATTTTCTTTAATCCTATGAGTGAGTAAAACAATTAAGAGAAGTACAAGATTCAGTTTAGGGAAGCTTTTTTGAATAGATATGATCTGTTTGAGTTAGGACTAATAATTTATAAAAGAATTTTCATTCCAATTATTTAAAATCCCCTGCTTTGTTCAGCAAAAGAAAACACCACCACCAACAGAAAAACGGTTATGTTTTAGGTAAATAGCACTGAAATAAACCAATGCAGCAATTGTAAAATAGAGCATATATAAATGTGAAAATTTCCATTTTAAGGACTTAAGAAATTTCTGGTGAAAAGGTCTCAAAACAAGTCAATAGAAATAATTATTTATTGAGATTTGTTGCTTCTATTTATTTCATTCAATTTTTTATATTACATTTTTTAGGAGGTTTCAGGTCATCAGAACCAACATGATTGACTTTTGATATTTTAAATGTTGATTTTTTTTTTAAACTGTTCTGAATCAAAATGTTGGAAATTTTTCTTTTGCTTACTCCTCTGGAGATTTTGGTATAAGGATGTCTTCTTTATTTTTAAGGTTACTTAATGTTGGTTTTGGAATTATTTTGGATGAATGCTTACAAAAATTACAAAGAAGTTTAACTTTTCAGGGCAAAATCCCCAAATTTATGGTGTTTTACTTTGCTGCTCTTTAGATGGAAGAACCAAACAAGCAGTATTCATTTTGTAGCACAAATAGAAGACCCTTCGTTCACAGTAAAATAAACATCCTACCTGGACTAACAGTAGGTGCTCAGAACTGTGGAATGCTTCCTTATATTAGTTTTTCCAAAAAGTAAAAACCAAAAATGTAAGATTTTCAGGAAAACCTAAGAATACTAATACTAGTCTAGGGGAATGGAACTTGTGTTCAGCTATTAAAGTAAGCAAATATAGTAAAATATAAACCTCTATATGAAAAATATAAACCTCTTCTAAACAGTGTAGCCCACTGAATTAAAAATGACTAGATAAAATCACTGGAAAGATATACTTTGGGGGATTCTGGTATATTTAGGTGTTATCCATAGAAGATGTTTCTATTTATATAATGGGAGAAATGAACAATGGTATGATTAGAATAGAATAACAGGTGATTTTAGTTCATCAGTATAATATCTAAACTTAGCTGCTATGAAGTTTGTTATCTAAGGAAATTTTCATCTGCTTTTGCTTCTTGACACTGGTGATGATGGAAATCATCAACGAAATCAATGAAAGATCTCAGCATCCTGGTGATAGAGATTTATACTAGGATAATGATTTTACTCCTAGAAAGTGAGGTCTCAGATATTAAAACATACAATAACTGTTTTCATTTAGAGAATAAAGAACCAATTTTTCACTCTCCAATTAGTATTCCATGATGCTTAGATAAAATTGGAGGAGAAAAGAAAAAATAGATCAGGGCATGAAAATTAGAAAAATATATGATGAAACTAAAGCTTGTCCAGTTGGCTTAAAATCTTTTAAGCCTGTGAAGCTCATGTCATCTATTAATAAGTTTCTACCTGTTAGTTTCCATTAGGTCACAGCAATTTTTTTAGGTCACATCCTTTTTGTAGGAAAGAAAATGCCAGGCATTCATGTCATTAGCAAGGAATGTCAGTGAGTCTTCCTTTTTTTCTCTATATAAGGCATATAACAATTATCCTTAAAGAACTGGTATTGAAAATCAGTTTTATGCATTTGAAGGAGTAAATGTACCCTCATAATTAATTAGAATTTAGATTTGAAAGTTGAATCTTAACCTAAGATTGTTTATATTTTACTTGAATAAGAGTAGGCTGAGGAAATTTTAACTTGAGGGGCACTTGGGTGGCTCAGTTATTAAGCGTCTGCCTTCAGCTCAGGTCATGTTCCCAGAGTCCTGGGCTGGAGCCCCATAACAGAGGTTCCCTGCTCAGTGGGGGGGCCTGCTTCTCCTCCCACTCCCCCTGCTTGTGTTCCCTCCGTTGCTATCTCTCTCTCTCTCTGTCAATTGAATAAATGAAATCTTTTAAAAAAAATTTTTTTAACTCAAATATCAGATTTTTATTTAATGATGATAGACACATGGCCTTTAAGTATATTTTTATTGTTGTTACTAAAAAAATCACTAATGGAAATCTTTTAGTTAAATTTAAAGAGGTTAGCTCCTCTTATATATTTACATTTATAAAATGAGTAGCATTGTCTTTATCACCCTTCAAGTGAAAAGATGCAAGTACATGAACTATATTAAATATAAATATTAAATAATATATATTACATGTACTATCATAGGATGTGTGTGTGAATGAGTGAAGGTTGGTCTTTTCAAATACATCAATACAATTGTCTTCATAAATAAGTTCCTACACCTGTCTGTGGGATAAAATTTTTAACTGATAGAATGAATTTATATTCTTTTTCTTTTCTAAATCTAATCTCTTGCTTTCCTCTATCACCCAGACTCCTAGCTTGTCCTGATTACTGTTACTTTAATCAGCTGACTCTGTTCTTTCCCAGTAAGTGGTCAATCTTAAATATTTTTATCACTCCCAACAAATATCCATTCTCAATATTCTTTTTGCCTAATTCCTTTATCATATATAACCAACATTTGCTTTGCTTAAAATTTGACCCCACCCAGAACATTGTTCTGAAGAACTTTCCTATATCTTGGTGGTGCTTTTTCTTATGACATTATTGCAACAACCATATAGTATTATTAGCCATCATTTCAATATTATTAAAATGCCGGCCACAACTTCTTTAATTTGAATCTAGAATTTTCTAAGCCAGTGTTTCTTTTTTTTTTTTTTAAGATTTTATTTATTCATTTGACAGAGATCACAAGTAGACAGAGGCAGGCAGAGAGAGAGAGAGAGAGAGAGGGAAGCAGGCTGCCTGCCGAGCAGAGAGCCCGATGCGGGACTCGATCCCAGGACCCTGAGATCATGACCTGAGCCGAAGGCAGCGGCTTAACCCACTGAGCCACCCAGGCGCCCCTCTAAGCCAGTATTTCTTAATTAGGATTGCAGATCAGACTTGTCTGTGAAGTTCTATAAATATACAGAAGTCTAGGCACTACTCTGGACTTTCTGAATCTCTTAGTATAAAAAAATTATGCCTCAGGATTTTTAAGTCTTAAAATATTTTACACTATAGACATTATAGTCAGGGGCGCCTGGGTGGCTTAGTTGTTAAGTGTCTGCCTTCAGCTCAGGTGTCATGATCCCAGAGTCCTGGGATCAAGCCCCACATGGCATTGGGCTCCCTGCGGAGCCTGTTCTCCCTCTCCCCACTCCCCTAGCTTGTGTTCCCTCTCTTGCTCTCTCTCTCTCTCTGTCAAATAAATAAGTAAAATCTTAAAAAAAAAAAGGAAAGAAAAAGAAATTATATCTGTTTATTTTTATAAGTCAGATTGTTTATTCACAGGCCTATATGAAAATAGGTTTAATCATTATCCTTGGAGACATTTTTCTTTTTTTTTTTTTTTTTTTAAAGATTTTTTTTATTTTATTTAACAGAGAGATACACAGCGAGAGAAGGAACACAAGCAGGGGGAGTGGGAGAGGGAGAAGCAAGCTTCCCGCAGAGCAGGGAGCCCCATGCGGGGCTCCATCCCAAGACCCTGGGATCATGACCTGAGCAGAAGGCAGACGCTTAACCACTGAGCCACCCAGGCACCACTTGGAGACATTTTTCTAAATTTGTTCAGGTGGCTTTCTTGTCTTTGTTTTGCTTGCCACTGAACCGGTCAAATTTCCTTTTCAGTTATAACTTTCTTCAGACCTTTCACATTTGAATATTATAACTAAAATTTGCTTCCAAAAAAGTGTCTGTTTGCTTTTATTAGTTCCTAGTGACTGTCAGTGAATATTTTGTGTATGTGAATTATTTAACACTTTAAAGTATTAATAAAAAGCACGAGTTACCAAATGCTAGGTTTAAAAATAGAATTAGGGCTCTCATAGCCTTGAAGGTAGTAATCGTTAGAATTTTTCTAATTAAAAAGCACTGGATATATTCCCTAAGTGCTTCTGATGACTTCCCAGTATGGAAATAATCTTTAAATTTTTCATATAAAAAGTCCTAATATTACAGAAAATAAAGCATTAACATTTAAGATATTTAGGCCTATATTGGAAATGATGCAGTTTTCTATGTTAAAAATATAAAGCCATCCTTAAAAAAATATGTATGTATGTGTGTGTGTATATATATATATATATAATCTCCATCCTAGATATAGGAGTTGTATGATTTTCTTCAGTATAAGAAACCTGCCTAGAAGTGGCTATCACATACTTTTATCTAGAGTACATAATTCATCAGACATATTAGTTTATCTCACTGGCATTTGTCGTCACATGTGGTTGATTTCTAAACATATTAAAGGATTTGGACCTATGAAGCTAATGGCTGTAGTGAAAAATGCAAGGACAGAGATACAACTGTATTCACTTTCGTCTTAATGCCTATAATCTTATAAACTGAAAATTCAAGGGAAAAGAACAAATAGAAAGTCACTAATATAACATTTGTTTTCTGTGGTATAGATTTTTAATGTTTCCTTTGAAAGTTATTTTACAAATATTACCATAATAACTAAAAACAGCACAGTTCTGTCATTGAATTACCCATTCATTTTTCAAAGTTGACTGTTAGTGGCGTTTTGGGTGTTTTTGTGTGTGTTTTTCCACTTATAATATGATGGCTGTCTCATTTAAAATCTATAACTTTTTGAATGTACAAAATGATTAGCTATTTGTAATATTACAATGTAGCACTGTAATTTAAGAATAGAAAGTTAGGATTTAGGTAGGGTTGAAAAATAAAATTATATTTTTTGATTAAAATATAAACTTTTTAAAGAGTCTTACTCCAATTGGACCTTTTAAAATTTTATTTTGGTAATAATATATTTCAAAATAATAAGTATTAAAACCAGAGGTTCTCTGGTAGCCAGGGTACTAACTAGTTAAAGTTAAAATGCTATTTTTGATGTTCCTTCCTTTGGAAACATTTCCTACACTATCCAAGCAATGCGTTTTTAAGATTTAATGGGCTCAAAAAAAAAAAAAATTTAATGGGCTCAACCTATAAATTCAACAAATGCCTATCTTGCATTTTGAAGGAAAAAACTTACCTGTGATTGGCATTATTTTGCTCTTCAGAATGTTAAAATCATATTAATCATAAACACTTTAGAAGTGGCTCTGGTAAGGAGATACCAGTTGTTAGACCTAACTGAAAAAATTCAGCCTCTTAATTTCTTATATGGGATTAAAGAAAATAACTTTATTTTTTCCTTTGGGATTTTGATTGCTCTTAAAAGTATTTATCATAGTTTCTACCTTCTTCTAAAATTATGACATATTACAACAGATCTTGCTATTGAAGATCTTTTACATTTTAGACTTTTCCCCCCCCTCTTCTAACATGTTACTACTCTCTGTGATTCAAAAATACTATCATCAAAAATACTTGTGAATACTGTTTGTCTTATAATTAGCTTTACTTTACATAAGAAGAATTGTTAAAAAAAAACTGTATGGCTGGTCTGTTTTCTTCAGAAACTCCTAAAGAGTATGGCGTTCCTTCCCCCAGTTGTTAGCTTTTATATATTTGGAGCAAAAAATTTAGCAAAAAATAATCAGAGATTTAGCTAGACATTGTCTGTCAGATGCACTGCTATAAAAATGAATCCATTAAGACAGAAAAATATCAACCACATATGATTTGTCTCTTATGTTGGTTTTTCTGGGACCCAGATTAAATAGGAACATTTCAGTGTTATCATAGAGGGTGACAGTGACTTGAATGCATGTGAATGCACATAGTCAGAGGAGGACAGCTGAAAATTCATAATTACTTGTTTTAAAGAAAAATACTTGCAAATTGTGCTGCTACTTAAATATTTAAGGAATTCAAAAGTTGTGTAGTTATCATTAAACGGTCCTTCTCATTTATTCTACTGGAATTGACCATGAAAAAGAGAATATTAAGCCTTATTTATATCTAATTATTGACTGTGCAAACTGTGACTCAGTGAATATTTGTATGCCAAAAAAAGGTCTTAAAGTTGAGAAAATTTTTAATAAAGATGTGTAAATAATTTTGATTAGTCTTCTCATTATAATGAAGTTACTGTTAATTTGGTGCAATACATTCTTTCCTTCCTCATCTTTTTAAGGTTGAATATATAAGATGTATGTTTTGTTTTGTTACATTGTGTTTGAAAATTTTTCAGTGTGTGTATATGAGCTAATATTTGATTTGTTTCTGTATAGCATGATTGAAGATAATTGAGAATTTTGCACTTTTTTTAGTCCTTTGGAAATTTGTATTCTAACAGTTTTTAAGAATATACATTTATTTTGTACATAATACATTAGCTTTGTATATGAAAATGGGTTCAAATCAAATAAAAAAATGATGTTACTTTCTTCAGTTGATTTGTAATTCTCACATCATAGTCTGATTAGAATTTAGCCTTGGCTAAATTATTTGAGTGAGCAAGAGATTAAATACAGTTTTTGTTAAGCAGCAAATTGATCACTGCTTTCATATGAGAATTTCTTCTGCAGTCCTGTGTGTACAAGATAAATGTTAGGTTAATTGACCAGTTTTTGTTATATATAACAACAGATATTATGCCTTTGGTTTTAAAGCCACCTCAGAAACTTGTTACATTTCCCTCCTCAGGAAATGATCATAAGCCAGAGATATCCATTTGTAGTTCATTGAATAATACATTAAGCTGGGCTTTTTTCCCTCAACTTTCTTTCCTTTCCCATAATTAAAATCTTTTATTCATCAACTTTTGACAGTCTAAATGTTGACCTAATCTTCCTATGTTTGTTAATAAATCCTAATCCATAATAAAACAGAATCTAAGCTCTGTGTCAGGGTCTTTCTAAGTACTTTTGTCTAGATCCAGAGTAACAACACGGAGAAATGAACATTAGTCTTTTTCTAGCCTGATGCCATCGATATATGATACTACACTTTTATTGAAGATGGTGCTAGAATTGGAAATTTCCTGCATTAATTTCATCTGGTAAGAACTCACAGTCACAAGACAGTCAAAGCCAGATCAGTAAAAGGTTTAATTAAGACTGCCTTGCTTTTGTGAGATAGTCCGTAACACCATAGCAAGCAGTATATTCATTCTAGTGGTTTTTTTTCTTAAGACAACCTTCATTCTTCGGGTGCTTGGGTGGCCCAGTCTGTTAAGCGTCTGCCTTTGGCTCAGGTCATGATCCCAGGGTCCTGGAATCAAGCCTCACATCGGGCTCCCTGCTCAGTGGGGAGCCTGGTTCTCCCTCTACCTCTGCCTGCTGCTCCCCTACTTGTGCTCTCTCTGTCAAACAAATGGATGAAATTTAAAAAAAACACAAAACTTCATTCTTTAATTAATTTCTCACAGTTGTCTTACATACCATCAATAGATCCTAATGTACTGGTGTACTAGGTTCACTACTATTTTTTAAGTATATTGAAACAGGAAATTTTGATCTATGATCAACAATATTGGTCAAGATTCTGAGATACTATCTTATGTCTAATAGACTGTGATATAATGGAAAGGGCATGTACCTGGAACTAAAGATCTGGTTTCAGTTACTTCGTGTACAAAATAGAACGTTAATGATGGTTTAGGGATCAAATGAAATTATATTAAAGGATCAGAGGTTAAAAATACACTATTGAGGGCGCCTGGCTGGCTCAGTTGGAAGAGCATGCGACATGATCTCAGTCAGGATCATGAGTTCAAGCCCCACTTTAGTGTAAAGACTACTAAAAAAATAAAAATCAGAACAAGGAAATGCGGGATCATCGATTGCCCTGTGAATGTAAATTGTAAGCCCGGCATATCATTAATCAGAGCAGACACAGGCAGTCATCTGAAGAATGATGAGATGTATTAGGATGGCTGTTAGGTAAGTTGTGATTCATAAGATCATAAGCCAAAAAAAAATTTTTTAAAGGAAATATACCATTGTGAAACAATTTTAATTTCACTTTAATGAAAGGCCAATTGACATATTAATTATAAGAATCCAGATTATTGCTACATATGTTTAAATATTAGGTAACAAGTATGGGATTCTTAATAAATATGTACTAAAAGGTTATTAATAAATTATTAAGGGAATATATGATACATATGCTATGGAAAATATAGAGACAAATCTTATTCAAGGAGCTCATTGCTTATATTATCTTTCCAAAAGAAAAATCTCTATCTTGGCAAGGAGTAATTTTTTTTTTAATAAACATATAGTGTATTTTTATCCCCAGGGGTACAGGTCTGTGAATCGTCAGGTTTACACACTTCACAGCACTCACCATAGCACATACCCTCCCCAATGTCCATAACCCCACCTCCTTCTCCTGACCCCCCTCCCCCCAGCAACCCTCAGTTTGTTTTGTGAGATTAAGAGTCACTTATGGTTTGTCTCCCTCCCGATCCCATCTTGTTTCATTTATTATTCTCCTACCCCAACCCCCCACGTTGCATCTCCACTTCCTCTTATCGGGAGATAATACGATAGTTGTCTTTCTCCGATTGACTTATTTCACTAAACATGATACCCTCTAGTTCC
>NW_019154085.1:14991238-15019544 GCF_002288905.1 Enhydra lutris kenyoni
ATCCACGTCGTCACAAATGGCAAGATTTCATTTCTTTTGATGGCTGCATAGTATTCCATTGTGTATATATACCACATCTTCTTTATCCATTCGTCTGTTGATGGACATCTAGGTTCTTTCCATAGTTTGGCTATTGTAGACATTGCTGCTATAAACATTCGGGTGCACGTGCCCCTTCAGATCACTACGTTTGTATCTTTAGGGTAAATACCCAGTAATGCGATTGCTGGGTTATAGGGTAGTTCTATTTTCAACTTTTTGAGGAACCTCCATGCTCTTTTCCAGAGTGGTTGCACCAGCTTGCATTCCCACCAACAGTGTAGGAGGGTTCCCCTTTCTCCGCATCCTCGCCAGCATCTGTCGTTTCCTGACTTGTTAATTTTAGCCATTCTGACTGGTGTGAGGTGATATCTCATTGTGGTTTTGATTTGTATTTCCCTGATGCCGAGTGATGTGGAGCACTTTTTCATGTGTCTGTTGGCCATCTGGATGTCTTCTTTGCAGAAATGTCTGTTCATGTCTTCTGCCCATTTCCTGATTGGATTATTTGTTCTTTGGGTGTTGAGTTTGCTACGTTCTTTATAGATTTTGGACACTAGCCCTTTATCTGATAAGTCATTTGCAAATATCTTCTCCCATTCTGTCAGTTGTCTTTTGGTTTTGTTAACTGTTTCCTTTGCTGTGCAAAAGCTTTTGATCTTGATAAAATCCCAATAGTTCATTTTTGCCCTTGCTTCCCTTGCCTTTGGCGATGTTCCTAGGAAGACGTTGTTGTGGCTGAGGTCGAAGAGGTTGCTGCCTGTGTTCTCCTCAAGGATTTTGATGGATTCCTTTCTCACATTGAGGTCCCTCATCCATTTTGAGTCTATTTTCGTGTGTGGTGTAAGGAAATGGCCCAATTTCATTTTTCTGCATGTTTTGCCATCCAATTTTCCCCACACCATTTTTTCCATTGGACATGCTTTCCTGCTTTGTCGAAGATTAGTTGACCATAGAGTTGAGGGTCTATTTCTGGGCTCTCTATTCTGTTCCATTGATCTATGTGTCTGTTTTTGTGCCAGTACTATGCTGTCTTGATGATGACAGCTTTGTAATAGAGCTTGAAGTCCAGGATTGTGATGCCACCAACTTTGGCTTTCTTTTTCAATATTCCTTTGGCTATTCGAGGTCTTTTCTGGTTCCATATAAATTTTAGGATTATTTGTTCCATTTCTTTGAAAAAAATGGATGGTACTTTGATAGGAATTGCATTAAATGTGTAGATTGCTTTAGGTAGCATAGACATTTTCACAATATTTATTCTTCCAATCCAGGAGCATGGAACATTTTTCCATTTCTTTGTGTCTTCCTCAATTTCTTTCATGAGTACTTTATAGTTTTCTGAGTATAGATTCTTAGCCTCTTTGGTTAGGTTTATTCCTAGGTATCTTATGGTTTTGGGTGCAATTGTAAATGGGATTGACTCCCTAATTTCTCTTTCTTCTGTCTTGTTGTTGGTGTAGAGAAATGTAACTGATTTCTGTGCATTGATTTTATATCCGGACACTTTACTAAATTCCTGTACAAGTTCTAGCAGTTTTGGAGTGGAGTCTTTTGGGTTTTCCACATATAGTATATCATCTGCAAAGAGTGATAGTCTGACTTGTAGGCAAGGAGTAATCTTAATAAGAGAGGGAAAGTAAGTTTGCTTTGAAGTGGATAGCTGACACCGTGAATCTAATTACCTTTACTATAAAATAATATTTAACTGATGGGTATTATTGATCACAACATTAGATAACTTGGCTCTTCTCCTTTTATGTCATTTCATTTAAAAGATGATTATACTACATTCCTATGGCTGTTGTAACAAATTAGCACAGTTTAGTGGTTTAAAATGACATAAATTCCCTCTTACAGTTCTAGAGGACAGAAATTCAAAATCAATTTCACTGAGCTAAGGTCAGAGTGTCAGCAGGGCTGTTTTCTGGAGGCTCGGTAAGGAAAATCTTTTTCCTTTTCCAGCTTCTCGTGGTCATCTGTGTTCCATGGTCTGTGGCCACTTTCTCCATCTTGAAAGCTCATCACCTTACCCTCTGCTTCCATCATCCCACTGCCAACTTCTCTGCTTTTGACTCTTCCAGCATCCCTCCTATTAGGCCTGTTGTGATCATGTTGAGCCCACATGGATAATCCAAATTGGTCTTCCCCATCTCAAGATTCTTAGCATAGTCACATAATCTACAAAGGTGACTTTATTTTACCCTGTAAGATAACATTCACAAATTCCAGAGATTAGGATGAGAACGTATTTGGGTGCCATTATTCAGCCTGACACAGTAATGAACACAAAAAGCCAATAATAGATACCAGTTTGCATTCTTTTCTCTTTCACTATTTGAGCCAGATTATTTCCTTACAAACTGATATAATTAGTCTCACTTTGTAATTACTGTCCACAAATCTTACACAGTAAAAGAACATGGAGATTTGAAATGGGAATGTGTATCATTTATGAAACATTTTGTTTTTAGCTAGTAAGCCAGCAAGTTAACCAGCATGAAAAGGTGTTTGCTAAAGGAAAATCTGAGTTCTATCAATATCCAAAGGTTAGAATTTAATTTTGAATATTTTAAAAGATACGAGCTATTCAGGATGACTGGTTGGCTCAGTTGGTTAAGCATCCAACTTTTGATTTTGGCTCAGGTCATGATCTCAAGGTCTTGGGATTGAGCTTTGTGTCAGGCTCCACTCTTAGTGGGGAGCCTGCTTGAAGATTCTCTCTCTCCCTTTCCCTCTATCCCTCCCCCCACCACTTGCTCTCTCTCTCTAAAGTAAATCTTTTTTTTTTTTAAGATTTTATTTATTTATTTGACAGACAGAGATCACACATAGGCAGAGAGGCAGGCAGAGAGAGAGGAGGAAGCAGGCTCTGCGCTGAGCAGAGAGCCCGATGCAGGGCTCGATTCCAAGACCCTGGGATCATGACCTGAGCTGAAGGCAGAGGCTTTAACCCACTGAGCCACCCAGGTGCCCCTAAATCTCTCTTTTTTTTAAAAAAAGACAAGTAGATGAATGGAATAATATAGAAGCCCTTTAGACACATCCATACATAATATGATGAATTAGTTGTCTACACATGTATCAAAATCAGTGGGGAAAAGAAAAGTCTTTTCAACAAATGGTGCTGGAACTGGTTATCCATATGGAATAAAATAATCTCTTACCTTTACCTTACAAATTAACTTGAAGTGAATGATAGACCTAAATGTCAAACCAACAACTATAAAGTAAATGAAATCATAAGAATACATTTCACAATCTTGCATCACAACTGAAGACTCTGAGTTTAGGGAAGCTGAATCTTTTATAACAAGCTGCAAGAAAACCTGTCTGACCTTTGCCCTGGAAGGAGACTTCTACTGATAGGTAAGCAAACCTGCCTTCTCTTCCAAAGGAAGACCATCTTTACCTTCTAATGTTTTGCTGTACAAACATCATTGAAAGGATATCTCCAGGACAAAATGACAGTTAACGCCTTTCTTGTAAAGACTTAGTATACCAGTACCACTGATCCTCAATTCAGGTCTCGTCGGACCATCAAGTCTTAAGGACCACAGGGCAGAGGCAAGTTGCATGAGCAAGTAGCCTTGATCCCCAAAGTATTCACTACTCTAGTACCAGTGCCCCTTCCTCAGCTGAGATGTTTTATTTTATAGGTGATCCTGTATGACCAGATGTAGGAGGAATAAAAAGATGAAGCCTGATTTATAGATGAAATACTCAGTATGTGGGTAAAGCCAAAAATGGGTAGCAGGTGAATTGAAGCCTTACTTACGGATGGCCCTGAAAGACAATGGCAAGGGGGAAACCATCTCAGTCTCAGATCTTCAGTGCTGCACCTGGTCATTCACTTAGTGTGGAAAGAGAAGAGGCCCTAGGTTAGAATATATATGGAATCATGGACAGTGATGAAAGGCCTGGCCAGCTGGTCAGAGGCATGAATGGGGAATGATTTTAAGATTGAGGACAAAAGAGTCTGCGTTAAGAGGTATGTAGATGGACATGTGGGAGTGGGAAAGAAGGGTTAAAATCTTTGAGTCACATATTAACACTAAGAGCCCACCCACCATTAAAGAGGCATTAAACGATCAAGTGGATAAAACAACCATTCCAGTTAGCGGCAGGTAGCCCCTGCTTTGGCCACCCCAGAGTTGGCAAAATGGTACATGGAAGAAATAGCCACAATGACAGAAATGGAGGCTATACATGGGTTCAGCAGCATGAACCCTCCATTTACGGAGGCTGGTCTAGCTATTGTCCAACTTACCAGCAACAAAGATCAATGCTTAGCACTCAGTACCATTCCTCAAAGAGCTCAATGGGCCACTTGCTGGCAAGTCAGTTATTTTAGATCCTTTCAATTCTGGAAGAGCTAGAGATCCATTCTCATAGGAACAGACATGTATTTTACGTATTTTTACCTTATGTGTCTACAGGACCTTAGCTAGCACCGTTGTTTTAAGGACCGTGGAGTATTTGATTCACTGGCAAGGGATCCCACATAACATCACCTTGGACCAAAGAGCCCACTTGATTTTGGTGCTGGAAACAGCCCATGACTATGGGATCCACTGGTCCTACCACATGCATCACCCACAAAGCTGCCATTTTGGTGAAGTATCGGAACAATTTGCTGAAGCATCGGCTTAGATGTAATACTGTACAAAGATGAGGAGCTGTCCTTCAGGATTCACTATTCTCATTGAGTCAAGGATTTTTACATGGTGTTATGGCTCCAAATAGAATAAAACATGGGTCTGGGAATCAAGGAGTGGGAGCGGAAGGAAGCCCTCTGACTTTTACTCTTTTTTTTTTTTTTTTTAAGATTTTATTTATTTATTTGACAGAGAGAGACAGCAAGAGTGGGAACACAAGCAGGGGGAGAGGGGGAGGGAGAAGCAGGTTCTCCTCTGAGCAGGGAGCCCGATGCAGGGCTGGATCCCAGGACCCCGAGATCATGACCTGAGCCAAAGACAGATACTTAACAACTGAGCCACCCTGGCACCCCTCCGACTTTTAATGATCCATGGGGAGACTTTGTGCTTCCCAGCCACACAAATCTAGTTTCTTTGGGGTCCTAGTCCCCCAAAGGGGCACACTTCTATTAGAAAACACATCAAGAGTCCCACTGAGTTTTAAGATATAGCTGTTTCCTGGACGTTTTGGTTTCCTTTTTTTTTTTTTTTTTTTTACTTGGTTTCTTTTTGTGCAAGGACTAGCAGGCAAGGAGTCGCCATCCTGTGAGTAATTGATCTAGATCATTAGGAAAAAGTAAAGCTGGTATTCCATAATGGGGACAGGGGAAATATGTGTAGAATCCAGGCGATCTACTTGAGCATAACTTGGACTCCTTTGTGACTTGGCTCCATTGTGACTGCAAATGGACAGAGAAATTACAGCCTGAGAAGTATATGATTACCAGAGGCTCAGGGAGTTCAGAAGAGTTCATTCTTTAAGACTAACTACCAAGTGTGGGAATGCAAACTAGTACAACCATTCTGGAAAACAGGATGGAGATTCTTCAAAAAGTTAAAAATAGAACTACCTATAACCCAGGAATCACACTACTAGGTATTTACCGAGGAATACAAAAATACCAATTTAAAGAGATATCTGTACCCCGATGTTTATAGCAGCAATATCTACAACAGCCAAATTATGGAAACAATATTCCATCAACTAATGAATAAAAACACATTATATATATATATATATATTGGAATATTATATATATAATGGGTCCCATGCTTGAAAAATGCCCACATATCATGAATCCATTAAAAAACTTAATATTAAAGAACACATGAGTAAATCAGGATTTGGTGTCCTATCAGGATTTAGTGGTCAGTATTTGTATTTGTACAGTGAAACTAAACTTTCAACATTATTCTCATAGTGAATGCTGCTCAGGCTTTGGGGAAATACTTCACATCTCATGTCTTTTATCTTTGAAATAAAATGTGACTGCATCTAAGTGCTATAAAGGTTTGTAGGCTGTGCTTCTGCTAAAGTTGGAAAAGAATATATCAGTGGAAAGAGGATTTGAGCAAGTAGATAAAATAGATAAATTAATTTGTCAAGTCTTTGTTCTCAGTAGCATAAACACAATAGATTCTTGCATAATGAAATATCATTTCCCAGCAGTGCTCAGCAATCATTCTCTTCTTCTCTTTGGGTTCCAATTAATGAACTAGAAGACCTCAAGAATTATTGTGGTGGCCACAATGGTTACAACAGGCAGCTTAGGATCAATTTTCTATATTAAACTACTCTTACATTTTAATGCAGATCTAGACATAATAGGAGCAAAATTCTTTATATTACTTTATATTATTGCAAAGATACAGTTAATGCTTTGAGAAATGGTGAAAAATCACAATGTAAGTGATACAACTGTTAGGATAAATTTAAATCATTTTATAATATTTCCTGCAATAAAAATGTTACCATTTGTAATAATTCCATTACAGTCAAATAAAATAGGTAAAATTTATGGTTCATTTCTGAATGTAAATATTGCTTTTAAAATTATGTTGACATGAGAGACTGTGGACTCTGAAGAACTAACTGAGGGTTTTGGGTGAGCCTGGTGGTGGGTATTATGGAGGGCATGTACTGCATGGAGCACTGCGTGTGGTGCATAAACAATGAATTCTGGAACACTGAAAAGAAATTTAAAAAATAAGTAAAACGTAAAAAAGAAAAACGAAAAAAAAGAAAATTGTGTTGATAGGGGTGCCTGGGTGGCTCAGTTGGTTAATATCTGCCTTCAGCTCAGGTCATGATCTCCAGGTCCTGGGATCGAGACCTATGTTGGGTTCCCAGTTCAGTGGGGAGTCAGCTTCTCCCCTTCCCCCTGCCTCTCCCCTTGCTTGTGCTCTCTTTGTCTCTCTGTCTCTCAAATGAATAAATAACATATTTTTAAAAATAAAATAAAATTTTATTGATAATTCCAGTTGCTACTGTCTCAACAGAGCAAAATTTCTTCAATTTAAAAAAATTGGCACCTGGGTGGCTTAGTTGGTTGTGCGTCTGCCTTCGGCTCAGGTCATGATCCCAGGGGCCTGGGATCCAGCCCCAGTCCCCCAACTTATGCTCTCTGGCTCTCTCTCTCTGTCAAATAAATAAATAAAATCCTATTAATTAATACATAAATAAACGAATTTTAAAACTATCCTTTATATGAATTATGCCTCGATAAACCTGAAAAGATTATTTTAAAAAAATCTATCCAAGAAATACTATGACCCAAAGCAGGCTAATTTGGCATAAGTGCCAACAGAACACAAAAGATATGAAGATCTTGATTACAAAAATAGGAATATTGCTGAGATGAAGGGAAGAAAATTAACTTTATGGAATAAATGAATTACGTGTCTATTTTATCTTTTGCCCAAACACACTAGACCATTATAGAACACCCGGACATGTGCAATAGTTAAGTAAAGCTAGTTTTGTTAGTTTATTGACCTTCAGTCATAAAAACCATAGCTTTTTTTTTTTTTTTATAAAAACCATAGCTTTACACATGTTTTAAATTTGTCATTATGAAGGTATATTTTTAGGGCAGAAAGATAGAATTTCATATATGTAACAGTTTGTTAACTTCCTTTGTGAGTTGTATTTTGACACGTCAACAAAACCCATACCAACATCCCCATCTCCCTAAAACTGTGGACTTCTTTCCTCTATAGCAGGAGCCTACAGGCCTTTTCCTGGAAAGGACCAGATAATAAATATTTCGGGCTTTGAGAGCCATCAGGTCTCTGTTGCAACGACTTAATTTTGCCATTGTAGCATGAAAGCAGCCATAGACAATACAAAAATAAATGAGCATAAATGTCTTCCCATAAAACTCCATCTACAAAGATAGATGGGGCCCCACAATCCTTAGTTTGCTGATCCCATAAAACAGTATGCCGGGATATATCCAGCATCTCAACTAGAATGTCTCGACCAGTGGTGAATCCAGGCTTCAGTTAACCAAACAAGCACATATTCAGATCCAGTATCGGGGGGTACTCAGGCTAACACTAAAATCTCAAATCCCGAATGAATGAAACCATATAAATATACTTGGCCCTTACTATTTTCTTTAAACAGATATGCCTAGAATCCACCCCGGTGCATGCTTCCTAGTTTTTCTCTGACACAACGAGATCTTACTGTTTGTTTGCTGTATAAGCCAGTGTTCTGCCCCAGGTTCAGACAAAAGGGGGTGCACTGTGTGTAAAGAAATTTATTTTATTATTTTTTAAAATATGGAACACTTCACAAATTTGAGTGTCATCCTTGCCCAAGGGCCACGTTAATTTTCTCTGTATCATTCTGATTTTAGTATATGTGCTGCCGAAGCAAGCGCTGTGTGTAGAGAATTTTAAAGCAATAATAAACCAACTAAATGTCTTCTGCTTTTTATGATCACGATGTGGTGGCAACTGTAAAAATGTCGGTAATAAATTCCTCCATTCTGCTGGGGGTGCCTCATCAGCAGAATGTTGGGTTATTCCCTCTAGGAACTGAACAGGCGTTTCTCTTCCTGGGTCACGAGGAGTTTAACTTTCTTTATGGGCCTGGAGATAACGAGGGGAAATGGGAGTTCTTCTTCAGGATGACAGGCAGCCCCTTGTGATATAACCGACCCAAGAGAAATTTCTGAAAGATTTTTATGTGCGAAAAGGCAGCTTCCTTAATAAGGGGACAGAGAGCGAGGTTCAGAGGAACTTGGGGTTTGGGCTGTGTCTTGCACTGACCAAATGTCCTGATCGCAGAGTCCTAGCCCTTTTCCAACAGTGCTCTAACTTTAGAATAAGAGACTCGGCAAGGTTGTGCTTTTAACTAGGCACTGAAACCCTACAACCTGCACAATTAGATTCTAGGACAGGACTGATATTCGGCCGTATCAGTCCTGCAGCTGCACAAGATAGGAAATCCTTTTGAGACCACCATGAGGATTTCTGGTTCTTCATCTCTACCTTGTTTTGAGAACTTATTTTTCCCCTTTCGCTAAGATCTATAATGCAGTTGGAAACAGCCTCCACTTCACAATCTTTCATAATCCCTACTGTTGTCATCAAGAGGTATGTGACCACCCATAGTTTTGTCCCCTACCTGCATTCCATCCCATGCCACCTCAGCGACAATCTGAATAATCTTGTTGCCATTGCATTCCACAGACTATCAAGGGCAGGTGTCTGTCATTCATGAGGTTGTCAAATACGTGTTTAACCTGGCCCAGAATTCCATCTTGTTTCAAGGGCCCGTTCCTGTTTCAAAAACAGTAAGTCAGATGGTTCAAAAGATTTTAATGAAGGAATGATGCACAGGGGTGTGAGCAAGGTTATGACACCAACAAGGGATGCTGAACTATGCAGAGACTAGCAGCAGGGGAAACTATCATCAACCCTAGATCTGAGAGGTCCAGGAGAGAAAATGATAGTACTGTGGCTCAGAGAGGGCTGGAGGACCAGAGGAGGAGACTACCTCAGCTGTGGGCAGACAGGGATACGTTGTCTGTGGGATAACATGGCTCGCAGCTGGATGAGGAGCAAAAAGGAAGCTTCTAAACCTGCTTTCTTCTCAGGCTCAGCATATTGATACTCCCTGTTGGTGGAACCCAACTGGAGGCAAGTTTACAAGGGAGCCCAGGGGGTGTAGTCTGTGGGAATTCGCTCCAATAGTCACAATACAGGACAAAGAATGCAGAGAATGATCTGAGGATATGTGGGAAGGATGGAGAATGGGGAACAATCGGCAAAAAGATGTTTCTAATTCTTTCTTTCCAGTAAAATGTAAAGAGGACCTAATTGAGATGTGAAGGTGAGGTAACAGACCAAAAATATAAAATAAACATAATCATATATATATATGTATATATATATATATAAGCCTAGTTAATCATATTTTCATATGATTTTTGGTCTGTCTCTCAAAAGCAATGCCAAAAATTAAATAATGTTGCTATAACAGTGTCCCATCTTATTATTTTTGTGAAAAAGGTTTTTTAGGGTTTATATGTATTAAAACAAAAAACAGGAATAGAGTTGATATTGAATCATGGCTAATACTACAACAAATAGTATTCACTCATAAATACATGAACTAATTGAAAAAGTGCCCGTCCATCTGGAGAGATGCATTTCCAATAGAATTTTGCTTATGTTTACTGCTTTATCAAATTTTTTTTGTGTGTGTGGGGGTTGTGTGTGTGTGTGTGTGTGTGTGTGTGAGTGTGGTTTTTTTTTTTAACCAATTATGTAACAAAATTGTAATGACAACTTGATCCTGAAGAAATATTTAAGAGTTTAAGGGGCACCTGGTTGGCTCAGTCAATTAAGAGTCGGCTTAGGCCCCGCCAACGGGAGTGTAGGCTCAGCAGGGAGTCTGCTTCTCGCTTTCCCTCCTGGCTTTTGTTTTATTTTTGTCAAATAAATAAATGAAACCTTAAAAAGAAAAAAAAAGTTTTAAAAATTTAAATACTTTAAATTTTGAAATATTTTATTTAAAAGCTAAAATCTTTTTTTTCTTTAAAGTTTTTTATTTATTTGACAGAGATCACAAGTAGGCAGAGAGGCAGGCAGAGAGAGGAGGAAGCAGGCTCCCTGCTGAGCAGAGAGCCTGGTGTGGGGCCAGATGTGGGGCTTGATTCCAGGACCCTGGGATCATGACCTGAGCCGAAGGCAGAGGCTTTAACCCACTGAGCCACCCAGGCACCCCTAAAAGTTAAAATCTTCAAAAAATATTTCATAAGAGTTTTAAAACAGTCTTAGAGTCACAGAATGGAAATGTATTTTAAAGCACAAAATGCGTACATGTTGAGAACTATGATAGGTGATTTAAAAATTACTTTAAAGAATAAACATACTTTAGGATAAAACTCTGTAGGATAAGTGAAATGGAAATAAGTTCAGAAAAAGGAACCATGGGGTGGGGAGAAAGAAAAAGGAACCATGAAAAATTTCCAGCTCTTCACAAAGAAACTGTGTATTTAAAAAATGTTTGATGATAGTCCTCACATCACTATAGTATTTAAATTCCTTTTTATACATTTAAAAAGAGAGATATAATAATTTCAAAATGTGAATATAATATGCTGGAAATTTAATCCTTTAAAGTCAAGATAAAAATTTTAGATGTCAACACAAAAATGTGTGAAAACATACACATAGTTTTACAAAATATTTTTAGATAGAATCTGGGCAAAAGTCTGAACGCAAGAGGAGGTAGCTGCATAGTTTTGGAGACTCAATCTGTAAAATATTGTGTGTCCCACTCATCCTCTGTAATTTTTGTCTCTTTTCACAGACCCTCAAAGTTCAGAGGTTCTGTAACATACATAGGTTAATTTAGAGCCTAAAGGAGAGTCCAGATATCCTTGAATATTAGTGCCTAGGGTTACTGTTACTTAACTATATTAGGCATTTAAAAATCTGGTGTTTACTGTTTTGAAAACCTATTTGTAGTATGATTGACACGGGAAATGTTTTTAAAATTCCAAAGAAGATGTTTAAAAATGAACGTTCGAAACATATCGATACACAGAGAACTAGAATTAAAAGTACAATTTCTGCCAAATGAAATATCACATAGCAACATTTGTTACATTTGCTATAGATGCCGAAAGAGTTGGCGTCTTCAATGAAATCGGTTTCATGCTTAAGCAGTAAGTCATTTATCACAGACGTTCTAAAATGCAATCTCGGATGATTTCTTACACTAGTGTGTATGTGTGTGTGTGTGTGTGTGAGAGAGAGAGAGAGAGAGAGAGAGTGAGAGACAGACTTTATGCCGTTAAAACTATAAAATCTATACTTTTAGGACGCGTTCACAAAATGGAGCACCAGTAAGTAACGGGCCTTGTCTTACATTGTCCATAATTCAAACTTGTGAGAAAGAAGAGGGATCATAGAGGCGCCTGGGTGGCTCAGTGGGTTAAGCCTCCGCCTTCCGCTCAGGTCATGATCTCAGGGTCCTGGGATCGAGCCTCCCATTGGGCTCTCTGCTCAGTGAGAAGCTTACTTTACTCGCCACCTCCCCCCCCGCCCCCGCTCTGTCTACTTGTGATCTCTGTCTCTGTCAAATAAGTAAATAAAATCTTAAAAAAAAAAAAAAAGAAGAAGAAGAAGAGGGATCTTAGGGTGTTTTTATGCTAAATACTAACGAGCATTTTCCCAGGAGCTGTGCTAAGTACTTCTCATAAAATATCCGATTTATTCCTGCGGGCCACTCTCTGTCGTATTATTTCCACTGTTTTACATGAAGGAGATGGAACACTAGAAATTCCAATTTACTGCAAGTCTAGCGTGAGGAACCCGTCCCTGAGCAGTTCGCGGCTCCACTCCCGAGGAAGCTTCTGGGAGTCACACTACTAGCGCTTCACAGAAATTCCTTTGCGAAACAAGGAGCATCTACCAGAGCTAGACTCTGACACTTGCCAGGCCAGGTTCGCTTGGGTCGGTGGTTCTCACGGATGACAACAGCTTTGTTCCAGAAAACACACTCCCTCGCTCCCAGAGTCCGATCCTGTGGGTCTGGGATAAGGTAGAGAAATCAGCGTTTCTAGCAAATTCCCCGGGGCTGCTGTGGGTGCTGTTGCTCCGGGGGCCACAGCGTGAGAATCTCTGGTTTACGGGTTTTCATTTAAACCACGAGGACAAGTGTTGGTCGGGGCAGAGCGAGGGTAACTGCAAACGTGAGTTAGGAGCCCGAACTCCGCTTTCCCGGGCGGTTCCGACCCCAAGTTCTGGGCGTGCCCCGAAGCCGCAAGGGCAGTCACCTCCGCCCGGGGTGCGGCGCCAGCCCCGCCGCCCGCCCTCGGCGCTCCATTGCTCTCCCCGTCGGCCCCGCCCGGCCCCGGCCCCGCCCCCGGCGACCCATTGGCTCGCAGGTCTCGCCGGGCGCCTCCGCCCACACGCCCATTCGGCGCAGCGGGCCAGGCCGAGGCGCTGCTGCCCGAGCACGGGATCCGAGACGTGGCTCCCGGGCGGAAGAGCCATGTTGGACTTCGCGATCTTCGCCGTTACCTTCCTGCTGGCGTTGGTGGCCGCGGTGCTCTACCTCTACCCGGTAACCGCCGTCGGGGTCTCGGGGGCTCTGGCCGCCGCCCCAGCCTCTGTGTTTCCCGCGTCCACGTCGCTCTGCACACGGCTGGCCGCAGGGGGCGGGCCCGAGGGGAGGGTTCCCGCTCCCGCTTCGGCTCCGGCTCCGGCTCCGCGCGGGGGCAGCTACCGAGCGAGGGACGCTCCGCGGGCGCGCGGGCAGCGCGGAGAGGCAGAGGCGAGCGGCGTGGGCGGCCCCACGACCCCTCAGGCGCCGAGAGGTCCAGAGCGCGTGGCCGCTCGGGTTCTCAGGGCCGTCCCCCGGGTCCTGCCTCCTCCCTGCTCTCGGAGTCGTCCCCGCTTCTGTTGCCGTCAGCGCGAGAAGTACTTTTGGGTGGCTTTTCGGCAGTAACTCTGCCAAACCCAAATCACATTTTCCAGTGCGTCCGGGAGGAAACTTGAGGATGCTCCTCTCCTTGGTCCTTCCCCGAGGATTCTCCCAGCATTTTTTGCAGCGGCTGCCTTGCCATCCATCTTTCCCTCTGTAACGACTGAAACCCGAAGTCCTTAAGGTCCGGGCCGGGCTTGCTCTTGCAGGGCCGCGGCGGCCCGCGGAGCCGTGCAGTGAGCATTACCGTGGGTTAGTGCGTGAGTCTGACGTAGCGGCCGCGCTTCAGCTCCGAGCCTCGTTCTAGTCTCTTCCTCTGCTTGACTTTGTCGCCCTCAGAGAGTGATTTTGAGAACAAAAGGAGCGAGTAGGGGAGCCGTCATCTCTTAACCTGTCTACAAAACAAGGGGGTGTTTTGGTGGAAAAAGTTGTACAGTTGCCGAGCACGCATCACTGATAATGACCGAACGCCTTCAATGTTCCTTCCAGAGCTGGCAAATGGATCAGGCTGAAGTATTGCAACTACACAATCCGGAACATCCAGGGCCTCCCCTCCCCGCCCCCTTCCTGAGAAACTAAACCTTTCATGGCTCCAGATCTTGAGTTTTTGATAATCTGTGCATGAGACTGTCCTTTGATTAGTTAATAGAAAACAACACTGTTTATTTCAACCAAATACGTGTGCCAGGTAGAGTTCCGTATGCTGGGGCTACAGCAGTGAACAGCCGAAATTCTTGACTCACGGAATGTGTATTCTGGTGAGAGGAAATAGATAAAATAAACGAGAAACACAGATAGTATTTTTTTAAATTAGCATATAATGTATTATTAGTCCTAGGGGTACAGGTCTGTGAATCGCCAGGTTTACACACTTCACAGCACTCACCATAGCACATACCTTCCCCACACAGATAGTATTTTATGGAGCAAAATAAAGTTGGTAACAGGTAGGGTTGTTGCTTTCAAGTACGACGGTCAGTTTTTTTTTTTTTTTTTTTTAAGGAAACTTAGTAGTGTTTTCCAGAGGGGCCACCCTAGCTTTCATTCCCCCCAACAGTGCCAGAGGGTGCCTTTTTCCTCCACATCCTTGCCAACACTTCTTTCTTGTGTAGAACTACGCTGTGATTTAGTTATTGCCCTACTGGATATTTACCCCCCAAAAGCAAAAACACTAGTTAAGAGGATACACGCACCTCTATTCTGTAACAGCATTATTTATAATAGCCGATTTATGGACGCATCACAGGTGTCCGTTGGTAGATGAGTAGATAAAGCTGTGTATATACACACAACAGAATATTATTCAGCCATAAAAAAAGAACGAACTATTGCCATTTGCAATGATATGGCTGGAGCTAGAGAGTATAATGCTAAGTGAAGTAAGTCAGAAAAAGACAAATACCATATGGTTTCTCTCACAGGTGGCATTTAGGAAACAAAATAAATGAACAAAGTGGGGGAAAAAGACAAACCAAGAAAGAGACTTTTAACTATGGAGAACTGATGGATACCAGAAAGGGAGGTGGGCGGGGAGGGGTCAGATAGGTGATGGGGATGAAGGATTACAGTTGTGGTGATGAGCACCAGGTGTTACATAGAAGTGTTGAGTCACTGTATGGTACACCGGAAACGAATACTACACTGTATGTTAATTATAGTGGAATTAAAAGAAAAAGTAGGATGGTCAAGAGATAAGGAGAACTTTGAGCGGAGACCTGAAGGGGATGAGGGAACAAGGCTTTCGGCTATCTGGGAAAGCATTCCAGACGAAGAGAATAGCAAATGCACATCTTCAGGGGGAACCAAACTAGTATTTTACAGGAAAATAAGAATACTAGTGTGGCTGGAGTGGAGTGAGGGAGAGACTAGTCTGTTAGAATGATGGGGAGGAAGGGCAGATTTTTGTTGTAGGCTAGTTTATGGACTTGGCTTTGATTCTGAGATAAGCGCTGGAGGGTTTCAACAGAAGAGTGACATTTTAAATGTAAGGGAATTGACATTTCGTTTTACTAGTTAAATTTTAAAAGAATCATTTTGACTGCTATGTTAAGAAGGGACTTAGGGGCCTGGGGCAAATGGACTGATTTTAGTCCTTAGGGAGTCAGTGTTGTTGCTGCTTATTTAAATACAGTACAGTTGGAGCCCCAGAAGTGCTGGTGTACCCTGCTTTCCAGACGCCTTCTTCCTCAGCCGCCAGGAGGGGTGGGCACCTGAGCGGTGACTTAATTTGGTTCATCAGTGTCTACTCAGTTGAATAACTGGGATTTCATTCTTTTTTTTTTCCCCCAAAGATTTTATTTATTTATTTGACAGACAGAGATCACAAGTAGGCAGAGAGGCAGGCAGAGAGAGAGGAGGAAGCAGGCTCCCTGCTGAGCAGAGAGCCTGATGCGGGGCTCGATCCCAGGACCCTGGGATCATGACCTGAGCCGAAGGCAGAGGCTTAACCCACTGAGCCACCCAGGCGCCTCAGGGATTTCATTCTTGAAGAAACTCATGGAAGGGCATATTTCTCACAGGTTCACATACTAATTTGTACAAAAATGTCCTTGGTGCAGCTTATGCCAAATTATTATGAAGATTGTTCTTGAGTATTTCATGAAGGCTACAAAGTTGAAACAGGGAAGCCATGAGTGTGAAAGCTTTAATTTATCTACTTGATTTTCTATTTTTGTAGCCATAATGCCTGTTTTCCTCTTTTTCTGACCGCCAAAGTCTTCTGATGCCCTGTCTTTTTTTTTTTTTAAGGTTTTTATTTATTTATTTGACAGACAGAGACCACAAGTAGACAGAGAGGCAGGCAGATAGAGAGGGGGAAGCAGGCTCCCCACTGAGTAGAGAGCCTGATGTGGGGCTCGATCCCAGGACCCTGAGATCATGACCTGAGCTGAAGGCAGAGGCTTTAACCCACTGAGCCACCCAGGCACCCCTGATGCCCTGTCTTAAACCTGAGTTGATGTGTAGTGGGAGCAGCTGATTATTTAAGATATTTTCATGATTCTTTTTTTTTTTTTTAAGCTCCCCCCCTTTTTGTATATGTAATGATGAAACATCCTCTAATGGTTTAACAAGGAAGGAGAGAGAAGGACCTTAATTTCTTCCTTTTTTTTTTTTTTAAGATTTTATTTATTTATTTGACAGACACAGTGAGAGAGGGACACAAGCAAGGGGAGTGGGAGAGAGAAAAGCAGGCTTCCCCCTGAGCAGGGAGCCCAATGTGGGGCTTGATTCCAGAACCTGGGATCATGTCCAGAGCCAAAGGCAGCCGCTTGACGGCTGAGCCACCCATGTGCCTCAGGACCTTAATTTCTGAGTGGAGAAATCTCCTTCTGTGGAAAAGTAGATCAAAACTATTATCAAGGGGCACCTGGGTGGCTCAGTGGGTTAAAGCCTCTGCCTTCGGCTCAGGTCATGATCCCAGGATCCTGGGATTGAGCCCCTCATCGGGCTCTCTGCTCAGCAGGGAGCCTGCTTCCCTTCCTCTCTCTCTGCCTGCTTCTCTGCCTACTTGTGATCTCTGTCTATCAAATAAATAAATAAAATATTTAAAAAAAAAAAAACGATTATCAAAAGTTTGCCTGTGTTATTGCACCTGACTTTAAGATCTAAAAAAAAAAAAAAGTTTTTTCTGCCATGTTGTGCCTTTCCTCCTGGAACTGTAAGTGAACACAATGCTAGAACCTGCTTAAACTGTGAAATGGATATTGTTACAGAGAATACACCAGAGGCTTTCTCACTGTTAAGCAAATAATGCCCTTGTAAATGTATGCTCTGTGGAGAAACCCCTGTAGCTTTACCTGCTGACGCTGTCTGTCTTATTGAAGAATAAACTTTGGCTGCCCCCTCCCCCCCAGTTCTAATGTATGACCATGGGAATGTTGTTGAGGTAGGTACTTGAGTAGAAGAGAGATGGATCCGGGAAGAGGATAAACTTCTATAGGAACAGGAGTCTGTGGGATGAGGGAAGACCTGGGGATGGTGGTCTTGGCCTTCATCGGTGTCTAATATCTATAAGGAAAAGGTCATAATAGCATTCTGGGTAGTCTCAAGACACATGGTAGTGGTGAGGTTATGAATTGGGGAGATGGAAGTTTTGCTGGGTCTTGTCTGGGTACATGCCAGTTTGGGGATTCCCTCATCAATTTAGCCATCTGGGAGATGTGGATGTCGTAAAGGGTGGGAGAGCATTTTACCTGGAGTTCTGGGGTTCATGCTTCATTAAAAACATTTTTTAAATTTATTTATTTGATAGAGATCACAAGCAGACAGAGAGGCAGGCAGAGAGAGAGGGGGAAGCAGGTTCCCCACTGAGCAGAGAGCCCGATGTCGGGCTCGATCCTAGGACCCTGGGATCATGACCCGAGCCAAAGGCAGAGGCTTTAGCCCACTGAGCCACCCAGGTGCCCCTCATGCTTCATTTTTGCTGATGAAGTATAGAGGTTGCTACAGGAGCCATTTTATCTACAGTATATATAGACTTCTAAGGCTCCTTCTTCCAGTTGGCTGGAGTTATAGAAGCCAGAATTAGACTTGTTGGGGAGGGATTGTACTAGTATTTCCACATTGTTAGAGTTTATTCACTCTTGCCTATCAGTAGTTTTTTTCCAAATATTTCAACATTTCCACATATTTAAACATTTCTGTCATAACACCACTTTGTGAAGTTGTCCAGATATTCAAAGATATCAGTTGCGTTTTCTTTCCCATGAAGATACCTGTTCTGGAGCTTTCCATCATCCTTTCCCAGTTGTTACTGGTTACAGTCTCTTTCAGTTCAGCTGTTGTCCTTTTACTGTCATGGTGGATATTCTCTTCAGCTGTGTTGTATAACCTATTTCCTGTATGCCCCACATTTCTTTCTTATTTCACTTCCTATATGTGCTGCCTCTCATAATTTTCCAGAAGCTTCCTAAAGACGTGTGGATGGAAAATACCTCTTATGAGACCTAGCTTGTTTGAAAATCTTTCTGTTCAAGTTATACTCTTCAATACTAGTTTGGCTTTGTATAAAATTCTAGGTTGGAAATAATTTGCCCTTAGAATTATAGGGGCTGCTTCGTGCCCCCCCGCCCCCCACCCCCGGCCTGTATCTCCTGAGTCTGAAGTCTCCAAGTCTCCTTCTAGAAGGATGGTGATCACAGGAATGGAGAAAGACATCTAAGGTGTCTAAGGGATCTGTACACCAGCTTTTCAAGAGTTGTTAGAGTCTGTGTCTTGCCTTGTTTCTTATCCTGTCTTTTAGTTACTGAAAACAAATCTGATTGCTTTTTGTAGGAATTCTCCTTTCTCCTCTGCAGACCCCCAGAAGAGACCTTTACAATGTCAGTTAATCACTTCTCCAACAGCTTAACACTTTCAGAAAATGTGTTGAATTGTTCCACTCCCATTCTCTTTATCCTTGTTTTCTCCTTTTTTATTTTTTCACTTTCATTTAGTGGGATTTCAGGAAGAAGAGATAGTTGATGAATGCTATCAATCTGTCATGTTTGAAGACAAATCAAGAAACTTGTTTTGTCATTAGTAATTTTAGCCTGGAAAAAAAAGGTAGGGTTTTTTTTTTTTCTACTACTGACTTTATTTCTTTCTAATTATGGAGTTCTTTCCATCCTTTTCCCTTCTATTTATATTAAACTTGACAAGGTTCTGTCATTGATGAGACTGTGGGACAAAATACAGTGTGGATTTAACTGTTATCAGTTAAATACAAGTTACACATACTGGTATCTAGATAGCGTTCTTGTAGTATTTAGCGGAAAGAGTAAAACTCTTCAATTAGTACCATTCAATCTAGTATTTCTCTTTTGGCATACCTACCCCAAAGGAGAAAAAAAGTAAAGTCGTACAAAGATTTTTCTAGTACTACTTATATTAATGAAAAAACAAAAGAAAGAAAAGAAACCGTCAGATGTTTAGTAGCAGTGTAGTAGGAAAATGATTAAGCAATTTCAGCTACATGATGGTACATAGTTTAGCCTTTAAATGTTCAAGTATCTTGAATCGCCTGGGTGTAGCCGTTGGTTAAGTGTCTGACTCTTCGTTTTGGCTCAGGTCATGATCTCAGGGTTGTGAGATGGAGCCCCAGATCAGGCTGCGTGATCAGTGTGGAGTCTGCTTGAGACTCTCTCCCTCCCCTCTTCTCCTTTGTGTGCATGTGTGCGGGTGCCCCCTCTCTCTCTCAAATAAATCTTTAAAAAAAAAATGTTGAATCACTATGTTGTACACCTGAAACTAATATAATACTGTATGTTAATGATACTGGAATTAAAATTTTAAAAAAGAAATATTTTCCTTTCATTAAAATATTTGTAAAAAGTGTTCAAATAAAGAAACTCTATTCCTTTACTTTTATAATGTTAATTAGGTAAAAAAGGGCAGAATGCCAGATAGGTAAACTCTGATTAGCATTAGTCAAAATCACTGACAAAATTCAGAATTGATTCTGGAGTAAATATTTTTTTAGGTTATTGTTTCTGTAAATATTTATTTAAAAATTATTTTGTAAAAAATCTTACAATTATAAGAATAATATGACTTTCGGGGTGCCTGGGTGGCTCAGTCATTAGGCATCTGCCTTTGGCTCAGGTCATGATCCCAGCGTTCTGAGATCGAGCCCCACATCGCCCCACATCGGGCTCCCTGCTCAGTGGGGAACCTGCTTCTCCTTCTCTCACTCCCCCTGCTTGTATTCCCTCTCTCGCTGTGTCTCTTTCTCTCAGATAAATAAATAAAATATTCAAAAAAATGTTTAAAAAGTAAAGAATAATATGACTGTCATAAAATTAAATAAAAAATAACACTGATCCCAAAACACAGCAACTGTAAACCCAGTACAAAATTGTAAAATATTAAAATTCCCCAAACTTTTCCCCAGTTCATTTCTTAGAGGTTGTTACTTGAATAATTTGCTGTGAATTATTTTGTTAACTTGTTTGTATGCCACACACCTCACTGACTATCTGACCCTCACAGTAATGACTACATTAAAGTAAAAGATGACTATCGTATTGTATTTTGGTAAATTCTTTGACTAGAAAAAGAACTATTTTAGGAAGGAGTCTGTTGTAAGCATGACTTTTTTTAAACTAAGACAGGTGGGATCATATATAGACTCAGAAAAACAATTTTTAAAAGTGCTTAATTATGTATTTGTTGATTAGAATGGATATTAAATTTTTCAAACTTGTTAATTTAATTGACACAGGAGGGGTATTAAGATTATTCTTTTAGGAGCACCTGGGTGGCTCAGTGTGTTAAAGCCTCTGCCTTTGGATCAGGTCATGGTCCCAGGGTTCTGGGATCAAGCCCCGCATTGGGCTCTTACTCCTCTCTCTCTCTCTCTTTCTCTCTCTCTCTGCCTGCCTCTATGCCTACTTGTGATCTCTGTCAAATAAATAAATTTTAAAAAAATCTTTAAAAAAAAAAAGATTATTCTTTTAAATACGCACCCATTTTTTCTATTTTAATATAGAAAGAATTCTTGAGATTCAACCAAGTTGGAAAGCCATCACTTAAGGTCCTGCGGATGTCTTGGCAAAACATCTGACTTACGGGATATATGGTTATATATCATATACTAAATCATGTATTAAATACCAAATCATTATACTAAACTATTTTTAAATTTCTCCTTAAGGCTTCTAGACAAGCTGCAGGAATTCCGGGGATTACTCCAACTGAAGAAAAGTGAGTAGTTACTTTTCTGGGAAATCAGTAGAGTTAACTCTTAATTTTTGGTATCAAAACTAAAACCTATTTTTCGTTTACACAGGTTATTTAATTCCTTTGTGTACTCTAAATATATCTCTAGGCATACAACCTGAACTTTATTAACAGAAAGGAGGGCTGTATAAATCAAAAACTTTAATTGCTTTTGGGGTTTCTGGCCGGTTCAGTCAGTAGAGCATCCAGCTCTTGAGCTCAAGGTCATGAGTTCGAGCCCCATGTTGAATGTAGAGGTAACTTATAAATAAATAAATAAATGAATAAATAAATAAAGGTTAAAACACACAAACCTTAAAAAAGATTTTTTCACTTTCTCTAGCCAGAAAGTATTAAAAATAGAAAGATAAGATAGAAGGTAAGAAGAAAAGAATGCTGTAGCTGGTTGATGATTTAAAATAGCCTATGATGATGTTCATTGCTTTCTCAGAATGAGATGTTGCAGAAATTGGGTCATTTTCTATTGTCTAAGTCAGATGTTCCTTGTGTATCTTTCTTACTTGGCTTCAACTGTTACAAATTCTCAAAATATCAGAGAAATCCATATCTAAATATATCCAAGCAGTTTGGTAATTTGCATTTCATGCACCTCCGCTCTCATCTATTGACACAGTTAATTCAGAGTCAACTATTGTTTTTCTGGCTCTTCCATGTTAAACTTATTTTTCCAAGTTGTTTTGTCAAATGTTGCTCTTTTCTCAGGGATGGTAATCTTCCAGACATTGTGAATAGTGGAAGTTTGCACGAGTTCCTGGTTCATTTGCATGAGAGATACGGGCCTGTGGTCTCCTTCTGGTTTGGCAGGCGCCTTGTGGTTAGTTTGGGCACCGTTGACGTCCTGAAGCAGCATATCAACCCCAATAAGACATGTAAGTTTAATTATTTTTCTAATGGTTGATCCTTATCTCTTAAGAATAAACATCTATAAATGAAGAGCCATACGTTGTTCATGGGTAAGAAGAGATAACATTTATTGACTGCTTTATATTATGTGCTAGGCATTATGCTAAGGTCTTTATCTGCTTTATATTATCTGTTTTATATTATGTGCTAGGCATTATGCTAAGGTCCTTATCTCATTTAAGGCAAAGTACTGTAAACTAATTATTTTTTCCTTCAATTTATAGGTATATGCAATAGAATCCCAATGTAAATTCCAACAGGATTTTTTTTTTTTAAATAGTTCCAGGGTGCTTCTGTAGGAAACATCTAGAAAAGAATATTAATGAGGGGAATACTTCTACTATCAGGCAAAGCAATGTGCTATAAACCTAGATTAATTTAAAGAATCTTGTAAGACTAGACAGATTGATGAAATAGAGTAGGTAGTCCAGTAGACAAACCAAGTATACATGATAAAGAGAGCATTTTATGATAAAGGATAAAGGTAATACATGGTTTGGGAAAACTGGTTAGCTATTGGGGAAAAATAAATCTGCATCCCTGCCTTACTCTTTACATCAAAATGAATTCCAGGTGATTAAAATTTGAAGTCCTGAAAGTATTAGGAGAAAACATGGTTAAGTATTAAATTGGGGTTGGGTGTTGATAAACCTTTTCTTACCATAACATGAGATCTAGGGCATCAAGCACAAGACAGGTAAAACTGTCTGCATAAAAATGAGAAATTTCTGTAAAAGAACACCTTAAAAAAGGATGAAAAAGAGAGAGGTGGGAAAGTGTTGGCCACATATTACTACACATGCTGTGTAATAGTTGATTACTGTATTTCTCTAAAATAAAAGGTGCCATGAAGAAGTTTAAAAGAGATATGGGGAAACTATTTACCACCCATTATATATAAAGTAAATAAAAACTAGTGAGAAAATAAAAATAAAATGTAGTTGTAGAAAAATGGGCAAAAACAGGGTAATTAAGAAAGAAGAAATAAAAATGGCCAGTAAGCAAATGAAGATTTCAGATTCACTAATAATTAGTGGGATGCAAATAAGAATGAGTTTTACCTACCTGAATGGAATAGATGAAAAATATTGGAAAAACTCATTGTTGATGAGGGGATGGAGAAACATGGAATATAAATATTTTATAAACTTGGGAGAGGGCGTTGACAGGATCTTTGGCTTAGCAGTGATACCATAAGGAAGTTATAAATTGATATTCATGTAAATAATATAAATTATGTAAATATAAATATTCATGTAAATAATATAAATTGATATTCATGTAAATGAGAAAAGATGTATTAGTATTATTTACAATAAAAATTTGAGAAAGAACCTAGATGTTCATCAACAGATTAATGGATAAAGACAATGTGGTATATATATACAATGGAATACTATGCAGCCATCAAAAGAAATGAAATTTTGCCATTTGCAATGATGTGGATGGAACTAGAGGGTATCATGCTAAGTGAAATAAGTCAATCAGAGAAAGATAATTATCATATGATCTCACTGATACGAGGAATTTGAGAGGCAGAGCAGGGGTGTCGTGGGGGGTAGGGAGGGAAAAAAATGAAACAAGATGGGATCAGGAGGGAGACAACCCATAAGAGATTCTTAATCTCACGAAATAAACTGAGGGTTGCTGGGGGATGTGGGGAGGGATAGGGTGGCTGGATTATGGACATTGGGGAGGGCATGTGCTGTGGTGAGTGCTGTGAAATGTGTAAGCCTGATGATTCACAGACCTGTACCCCTGGGGCAAACAAGACATTATATGTTAATTTAAAAAAATTTGAAGCAAACTTAGATGTTTTTCTTTTTCTTTCTTTTTTTTTTTTTAAGATTTTACTTCTTTGACAGAGAGAGAACAAGCAGGGAGAGCGGGAGAGGGAGAAGCAGGCTTCCCACCAAGCAGGGAGCCTGATGTGGGACTGGATCCCAGGACTCTGGGATCATGACCCGAGGTGAAGGTAGATGCTTAACCAACTGAGCCACCCAGGCACTCCTAAACATTTTTCAGTGGCTGGATAAAAAAACATATTCAGGCTTTAATATGATGACGTAGATTTATTTTATTTTGTTCACCAGTATCTGTGTATAGCCCACTCTATGCCAACACTACTTATAAGCCATTTATACATATTATCTCATTTAATCCTTAGAACGACCCTATGAAATAGATATTAGTGAAAACTGAGATACAAAGAGAGTAAGTCATTGACCCAAGGTTGCCCAGCTAATTAGTGGTGGAGCTAGGACTTAAAGGCAGGCAGTCTGGTCTGAGTTTGTGCTCTTAATCACCAAGTTTTCCACAACATGGAAGGATGGCTCTGTCAGGAAGTACAAAGATGAGTGAAACCAGACATGGTCTCTGCTTCTGTGGAGTTTATAGAGTAATTTGGGTAGTAGGGGAAGCATGTAAACATTATTTAAATGACCACACTAATGAACTGGGTAAAGTGCTCTGAAAGAAGGGATTGTATTGTTTACAAAATCTGACATGTGTTTTGTCTGTCTCTCTCTGTTAAGTAATGTTAACAGCTATAAAAACAATCTTGAAAATGTTCAGTGGAATCTCTGTGGTGAAATTTAGATAAATTTTGTATTCTTTTTATTTTACTGTTTTAATTGTTTATAATGACAATGTATTTTTTGTATGAAAACAATATAGTCATTAAAGAAATACTTAAAAATTAAATGAAGAAGAAAAACGTTTTTGAACTCAGCTAAATAATTTTAACCATAACACTTGACCATTACAACAATTTTCCTTTAACATCACTGGAGTGAGCTTTTAATAAAGTCAAAGATACTGTTTTCATGTAGGTAGAAAACTTATGTTAAGTATTAATGATTTATGGTGGAATTGCCAGGCAGGATATGGTGTTCTTGCCAATTTTTATTGCCTCTTGAACTGTTCATATCTAGGAAAGATAATGAGAGGAGTTGGGAAAAGGTTGCTATGCTGTCAGCTGCAGCCCTGCCTCCCTGATGTGTTTGTTTTACTGCTGGAGTTTTTATTGTTACAGTTTTGTTTTCTGAGTCACTACTTTGACGCACAAATGTTTAATTTGTCTGTTTCAGCGGACCCTTTTGAAACCATGCTTAAGTCATTATTAAGGTATCACTCTGGTGTTGCAAATGTAAGTGAAAACCACACAAGGAAAAAATTAAATGAAAGTGGTGTGACCAACTCTCTGCGGAGTAATTTTGCTCTCCTGCTGAAGGTAAGGTGATAAGAAGTTTGGCCCAGAATTCTGTAATACAGATAATAGTATATTTTTGACTATTAGTGTATCTCCCTTTGGTACTTTTTTTCTTGTCTCTCTCTCTTTTTTTTTTTAAGATTTATTTGTTTATTTGAGTGGGGGAGAGAGAGAATGAGCATGCATGGCAAGGGGGAGAGGCAGAGGCAGAGGGAGCGTGGCAAGCAGACTCCCTGCTGAGCGTGGGTCCCCCTGCCAGGCTTGATCTGACAACCCTGAGCTCATGACCTGAGCCTAAGTCAAGACTCCGATGCTCAACTGACTGAGCCAGCCAGGCCCCCCTCTTACTTGTCTCTCCAAGGTGATTTTTATTCTTCTGAAATTCTGAAACAAACAAAAAATCTAAACACCTGTATTCCCTGTGTAAGTTGGAATGATGTGATTACTGGGCGTTTGCATAGACAAACTGAGTCATACTGGGAGAGGGACCTGACTTTTTTAAGAAGTTCCATAAATGGTGCGCCTGGGTGGCTCAGTGGGTTAAGCCTCTGCCTTCAGCTCAGGTCATGATCTCAGGGTCCTGGGATCGAGTCCCAAATTGGGCTCTCTGCTCAGCAGGGAGCCTGCTTCCCCTCTCTCTCTGCCTGCCTCTCTGCCTACTTGTGCGCTCTCTCTCTCTCTCTCTCTGTTAAATAAATAAGTAAGAAGTTCCACAAATGATATACAAAGTTTGAGAACAATACTAATCCATACTATTTTCCTTTTGACCCTAAAGATCCTTAGCTGAGCCCTGTGTGCTGCCTGACAGTTCTCTATGTCCCAATAGGACTGTTCCACCCTTACTCTAGTATTGCCAGTCCTGACGACCTCTTTGCTTGTCACAGGTGGCCTTGCCTCCTGCTTCACTGAGACCAGAGTCCCTTACCTGTAAGCTCCCCCAGTATCCTATTTCCCCACCAACAAACTCTATCCATCTCAATCTTTTGTTCTTACTTCTCATTTTAAATCTTAAAGAATCCTTTCTTCTGTTCAAAACTCCATCCATTTGTGGAATTATTAATAAATGGTTGCTGTAGAAAACATGGAATGTCGAACTTGCAAGAAATCATCCATAATTTCACTATAGATATATGTGTGGAAGAGATCATACTGTACGTACAATTTTACATACTTTTTCACTTTAAAACATCTCATGGGGCACCTGGGTGGCTCATTTGCTTAAGCATCTGACTCCTGATTTCTGCTCAGGTCATGATCTCAGAGTCCTGGGATCGAGCCCTGCATTGGGCTCCACAATGAGTGTGGAGTCTGCTTGAGGATTGTCCCCCTCCGTCTCCCTCTGCGCCTCCTGCTGCTCATCTTCTCATTCTCTCTTTCTCTAAAAATAAGTAAATCTTTTTTTTTTTTTTAAAGATTTTATTTATTTATTTGACAGAGAGATCACAAGTAGGCAGAGAGGCAGTCAGAGAGAGAGAGGAGGAAGCAGGCTCCCTGCTGAGCAGAGAGCCCGATGCGGGCCTCGATCCCAGGACCCTGAGATCATGACCTGAGCCGAAGGCAGAGGCTTTAACCCACTGAGCCACCCAGGTGCCCAAAATAAGTAAATCTTTAAAAAAAAAAAATCATAAACATTTTCTCATGTCATTAAAATTTTTTCCAGAAATAACTAAAATTATGCTTACTTTTTTCTGATACTCATTTTACAAAATATGGAAACATTTAGGAAAGTCCTAAGGAAAAAAATGGACAATTTTAATGTTATCCATTATTCAGCTATAACCATGTTTAATGTCTTAAAATCCTTCCTATCATTTTAGTCTTTTCTCTACGCAGTAGAATTTTAGTCAGCGTCATTCTATATGGATAGTTACAGACTCTGCACTTTTTAAAAAGATTTTATTTTTAAGTGATCTCTACACCCAACATGGGGCTTGAACTTAAAACCCTGACATCAAGAGTTACATGCTCCACTGACTTAGCCAGCCAGGCGCCCCTAGATCCTGCATTTTTATTTGCCATTTTATTATAAGCATTTTTATAGCACTAAGTATTCTTTGATAAATACATTTGGAAAGAGTCTCTGATGTTAGTTTTACCTTCCAAATATCTTTCAAACTGGTCTATCTTTCAGATTGGTCTACTTCTGTCCCTCAGTGTGGCCACATCCTAGTTTAAGCTTCCATAAGCTTACCTTAATAGTGTATCTTGCTACCTTCTCTCTGCCCTTCTCCCTTACTTGGTTTCTGTCCTCTACAGGGATTCTCAATTTCTTTTTAGGACACGTACCCCTTGTAGTTTTGGCAAAACCTGTAGATTCCTTCTGAGAACAACATTTTAAAATGTGTGACTATAAAGGAAAACAATATAATTACGAAAATATTATTTTTTAAAAACTTGCAGTATTTTAATATACGTGTATCATTATTAATGCATTAAATAACGAGATCCGGGGTGCCTGGCTGGCTCAGTCAGTTAAGCGGCTATTGGCTCAGGTCCTGATCTCAGGGTCCTTCCTGGGATCAAGCCCTGCATCGGGCTCCTTGACCTGCGGTGAGTCTGCTTCTCCCCCTCTGGGATCTCTTTTGGTCTCTCTCTCTCTCTCAAGCAAATAAATAAATAACAAGATCCAGCAGTGCTTCCAAAATTTCCATAATTTTAACTAATTTATTTTTTTTTTACATTAATGGATTCTGTTAATTTTGTTTAATTTTTTTTTTAATTCTAGTTAGTTAACAGACAGTGTAATACTAGGTTCAGGTGTACAGTATAGTGACTCAGCAATTCTGTACATCGCCCGGTGCTCATCACAGCAAGTGTGCTCCTTGATCCCCCCACCCACCTCCTTTCTGGTAACCATCAGTTTGTTCCTATAGTTAAGAGTCTGCTTCTTTTTTTTCTTTTTAAGATTTTATTTATGGGGCACCTGGGTGGCTCAGTGGGTTAATCTGCTGCCTTCGGCTCAGGTCATGATCTCAGGGTCCTGGGATCGAGTCCCACATCGGGCTC
>NW_019154085.1:15019644-15038492 GCF_002288905.1 Enhydra lutris kenyoni
CTCTCTGTCAAATAAATAAATAAAAAAAATCTTAAAAAAAAAAAAAAGATTTTATTTATTATTTATTTGACAGAGATCACAAGGAGGCAGAGAGGCAGGCAGAGAGAGAGGGGGAAGCAGGCTCCCTGCCAAGCAGAGAGCCCAATGCGGGGCTCCATCTGAGGACCCTGAGATCATGACCTGAGCTGAAGGCAGAGGCTTTAACCCACTGAGCCACCCAGGCGCCCCAAGAGTCTGTTTCTTTGGTGCCTAGTGGCTCACTCAGTTGAATGTCTGCCTTCAGCTCAGGTTGTGGTCCTGGGGTCCTAGGACGAACCCCATGTTGGGCTCCCTGCTCAACCGGGAGCCTGCTTCTCCCTCTCCCTCTGCCACTCCCCCTGCTTGTGCTCTCTCTGTCAAATAAATAAGTAAATAAATAAGTCTGTTTCTTGGTTTACCTCTCTTTTTTCTTCCCCCTTTTTGTCCATTTATTTTGTGTCTTAAGTTCCATATATGAGTTAAATCATGTACTATTTGTTTTTCTCTGATTTATTTTGCTTACCATAATACTCATTTATTTTGCTTACCATAATAGATCCATCCATGTTGTTGCAAATGGCAAGATTTTATTCTTTTTTTTATGGCTAAGTAATACTTCATTGTGTATATATATGGTGTATGTGTATGTCTATACGTACACACACACACACGCACACACACCATCTCATCCATTCATCAACCAGTGGACGCGTGGGCTGTTTCCATAATTTGGCTATTATAAATAATGTTCCTATAAGCATCAGGAATGCATGTATTCCTGTGAATTAGTACTTTTGTATTCTTTGGGTAAATACCTATAGTGTGATTGCTGGATTGTTGGGTACAAAACTTCTATAACTTTAAAGTAATGATATTATGAGGGACAAAACCATTATTTTGACAGTTTTAAAATAAGTGTAAGATGATATAAACATATTTGAAATTTATATTGTTGACAGCCAAGGGCCTATATTCACAATTAAAAGAAACGCTAAATTTCAATTAGAAGTTAGTAAAAAAGATTTTTCTCCCTCATTCAAGTTCATGAACTCCTGCATTCTAGGCATAGACCCTTTGGTATCTGTGGACTTGAGGTTCAAAACCCTTGAAAATAGATATTTTCAAAATGCATTTCTTTTTTTTTTTTTAAATTTTTAAAATTTTTTTAAAAGATTTTATTTATTTGACAGACAGAGATCACAAGTAGGCAGAGAGGCAGGCAGAGAGAGAGGAGGAAGCAGGCTCCCCCGCTGAGCAAAGAGCCTGACACAGGGCTCGGTCCCAGGACCCTGGGATTATGACCTGAGCTGAAGGCAGAGGCTTTAACCCACTGAGCCACTCAGGCGCCCCTCAGAATGCATTTCTTATTTTATTTCTCCCTTGATCAAAAACCTCCACTGGCCTCCCTTTGCTCTTGGAATAAACTCTTGAGTATTTAAAATAGTTTTATTTTATTTATTTATTTTTTTAAAAAAAGATTTTATTCATTCATTTGAATGAATAAAGAGAGACAGAGAGAGCACAAGCAGCAGCAGAAGCAGACTACCTGCTGAACCAGGAGCCCAACACGGACTCAGTCCCAAGATCTGGAGATCATGACCTGAGCCAAAGGCAGACGCTCAACCATCTGAGCCACTCAGGTGCCCCTATTTAATGCAGTTTTAAAGACCATTTATGATTTAGCTTGCCTACTTTTCCAGTCTCATTTCCTATTCTCCTTTGTGCTTGCTTATACTCTAACCACACTGGTTTTCTTTTAGTTCTATTTCTTCTTCTCTCCCATCTCAAGGCCTCTGTATATCCTGTTCCCATTGCTTGGATTGTCAGTTGTAAGCACCCACACCCAGTAAATGCATGTTCATCTTTCAGCTCTTAGTTTGAATGTCACTTCCCCAGGGAAGCTGTCTCTGACCATTCCACTGTCCCTAGGTAGGTCTTCTTTTAGCTGCTGTCATGACAGTCTGTACTTACCCTTCACAACACTTTCCAATTTGTTAATTACATTTTGGGTAATTCTTTGAATGTCTGTGTCCTAAATTGTATGCTCCATGGAGGGAGGGTCTGTTTCAATTATGTCTGTATATCTGGCTCTTGGTGTAGAATAGACCTTCAGTAAAAATGAGTCTAGCTCTTTTTTTTTTTTTTTTTTTTCAAGAAACATTTTTCTCATCTAGCCTGGCTAACTCCTCCTTTATTCCCCAGTATAGTGATGTACCCTTCTCTGCACCTTCTCTAAATTACAGTGACAATCTGTATATACTTATATGACAAAAACTGATTTTCTTATCTCTCTCCCTTCTTCGATTGTGTTTTCCGTCTACTTTTTTCTAATGTGTGTGCTTCACAGGAAGTTATTTATTTTGTCCTATGTTTAATGAAGCTCATTGGAAAGAGCATTATTTTATAGTGTGAAGGTGAAGCTTGGCCAAGAAGCTTTGAATCTTGCTTCTGCCATTTAGTGTCTGCATGATTGTGTGTTACTTAGCTTTTTTGTGAGCTTTCATTTCCTCGTCTTTTTTTTTTTTATTTAAGATTTTATTTATTTGACAGAGAGAGATCACAAGTAGGCAGAGAGAGAGGGGGAAGCAGGCTTCCTGCTGAGCAAAGAGCCCGATTTGGGGCTCGATCCCAGGACCCTGGGATCATGACCTGAGCCGAAGGCAGAGGTTTTAACCCACTGAGCCACCCACGCACCCCCATTTCCTCATCTTCACAACATTTACTACATTACAAATTTGCTGTGGGGATTATGTGAGACAATGATGTAAAATACCTAACAACAGGATTTAGGACACAATAACTTCTCAAGAAATACCTCTCCTTCCCCACACCCCCTCTGAGAAGTGGATTTTCCTGCCATTTGTTTCCTGATCATCCTCCTCCCCCCAATTCTTCTGTTCTCTTAACATTTCTCCTTGCTTTTCCTGCTTCTCTGAAACACTTCCTTTTTAATAAAAGTTTCCTACTTGCATAACACATTCCCTCTTTCATGTGTGAGTTGTTTTTGTTTGTTTTTGTTTTTTTGTTTAGTAAGCTCTATGCCCAATGTGGGGCTTGAACTCAGAACCCCAAGATCAAGTCACATGCTCTGCCAACAGCCAGGTGCCCCTCATGCAGGGTTTTTATAGTTGATGGGCCTATAGCTGTCTCAGAGGGTTACATAGAAGACTTTTCTGACTTTTCTGTTCTGTAGAGTTAAATCCACATTCACTCCCAAGAGCATAAACACACCCCGCTTCTTTTTTTTCCCCCACTTATTCTTGCATTACATAAAATAAATAATTTTTAAAATCATGGGAAATTTAAAGGAACAGTTATAGAATAGTATAATGGCCATCCATATTCTTCCCATCAGATTTTAACAGTTACCAAATTAGACTCAGTCTTACTTTATCTCTGCCCCTACTTACCTCCTTTATCTTCTCTCTAGAGTATTTTATTTTATTTATTTTTTTTTCTCTAGAGTATTTTATTTATTTTTTAAAGATTTTATTTATTTATTTGACACAGAGAGATCACAAGCAGCCAGAGAGGCAGGTAGAGAGAGAGGAGGAAGCAGGCTCCCTGCTGAGCAGAGAGTCCGATGCGGGGCTCTATCCCAGGACCCTGAGATCATGACCTGAGCTGAAGGCAGTGGCTTAACCCACTGAGCCACCCAGGCGCCCCTCTCTAGAGTATTTTAAAGCAAATTCCAGACATCATAGTAATGAGGACATGCTCTTTAAATGGTCTAGCAGTGTAACTTTTTTGAGTTATAGAATGCCTGATAGTTGTTAAGAGGATGTGTTATTGACTCTTAGCCACTTTTTAAAAATAGCATTTGATAAATGCTTAATGCCGTTTTTTCCTTATCAGAGTTCGATTTGAAACTCGTACTTCCTATTCAAGGCTTGAGACTGGCTTGCTGAGTTTACTGGAAGCATTAATTAATACATTGGCTCCTCTCTACAGTTTTCCTCCTAAAAACAAGGCCTTTCACCATGGCTGGATATTGATTAGTCTCTTTCCTTCCAGCTCTTATGTCTACAGGGCCATCAGGAGACTTGTATACCAAATCCCCACCTCATTATTATCATTCCCATTTGGTGTCTCAAGGTTCTGTATTGACTGTGTTCACGTCATGGTCTCTAAACCTCTCGGGCTGACTTCTTGGGTTGTCATGACTCTTATGTCATCCCTCATTGTCCTCCCTGGAAGCAGTTACATTGCCTTTCTCTAAGCATTCGCCAGTCAGAATCTTCCTTTCTGTTCTGTTTAAACACCTAACATTTGTCAGTAAACAACATCTTTTTGTATTTAATTGTATTTACTATCTCCAAGGAGTTTGGCCCATTTCTCTTTGCCTTGTTTTCATTGATAGGGCTACCTTTTTCTTTTTAGTAATATTTACTGTTAAAAGCCTTAATTACTCTTTCTTCTCTGCTTCAAACTAAGTTTTTCTAACTTTTTTTTTTTAAGATTTTATTTTTATTTATTTGACAGATAGAGATCACAAGTAGGCAGAGAGGCAGGCAGAGAGAGAGGAGGAAGCAGGCCCCCTGCTGAGCAGAGGGCCTGATGCGGGGCTCCATCCCAGAACCCTGGGATCATGACCCGAGCCGAAGGCAGAGGCTTCAACCCACTGAGCCACCCAGGCGCCCCAGTTTTTCTAACTTTTTAATCTTCTGTCATAGGCTCCATTTCCCAGGCTTTCACTCCTTTGTGTTGTTGCTCTGTACTCCAGATTTTTCTCCTCTTGTCTAATTAAAGGCGAATCAAGATAGAAAATTATTTCCCAATTTTCATGTTTCTTCCATCACATTTTTAAATTTTGGTCCATCGATTGGGTCCAAATGTAAGAAATGTGTTTCGGGTTCATATTGTCGACCTCACGGTACAAGCCAGTTACTCAGCTTAGGCATTAGTGAGAAGTGCCTCTAAATGCTTAATCGGGAAGAAAGTGATTGAACAGTGCAGCTGTCAGAGCACCATCCTCCTCCCTACCAGAGACTCTGCTACCAGAGTCACCACCCCAGAATAAGTTGTATACTTCATGTTGACATAATAAACCTTTTGCCTTTGTTTTTGTTTTGTTTTGTTTGTTTGTTTGTTTGTTTAGATCCAAGTTCTGTGTTCTGATTCTTCTCTAATCCTCTCAAACCTCATCCTCTGACTTCTGGCTCCTTCCTGTCCTGACCATCTCTGCTCCAAGGCTGTGCATAAAGCTCCACTTTTATTCTGTGAGTGTGACTTCTCTCTTCCCCGTGCTAAAACCCCATATTCTCCTGTTACTTTTGGGGGGAAATTCTGATTTAACAAGTATTTTTGGATTTTAGTATTTAGGACTGTTGTCCAGAATCCTCTTAATTGACAGCTTGTAATAGTTAATAGTGAAAATTACTGAGTTTGTTGGTTTAATTGCTTGTATGAACTCATTTAAGCCTCACAACTTAGAAGTAGGTATTGTTATTTGCCACTTTAAAAAGTGGTTAAATTATTTAGTCCAGGGTCATATAACTAGTAAAGAGTAGGACCAGGATATCATCCCAGTCTGGCACATTGTTTCTCTAGCTTAGTTCTGCGACTCCGGGATGTAACTTTGCTTGGCTAGTTTTTTTCCTTTCTTTTTTCAAAATCTTTTTTAAGCTTGTGGTCACAGTAATACCCTAGTGTAAGTTGGAGTTGAAAATCATTTGCTTCTCAGAAATTCTAATAAGTTTACGATAATTACGTAAAGATTTTTTGTGAAAAGCAAGTTTGTATTCTTTCTGAACAACTGATATATACCCTAAAATCTTATCTGTTGAATTGTAAGTCTGCCTCCAGGTACACTTTTATCTCAAGCCTTATTTCTCTGTAATATAATTAATTTTATGTTAGTTGAAATTGGCTTGGTATTTTAATATGAACATCCTGAAGATGTCTAAATTATATTGTATTCTATGACATGTGATAAGATTAATAGCATACACTTTCCAGTTCTTTATACTTTGTACATCATAGATAGTCTTTACAGCTTATATATCATATAAATATAGTTGGTGAAGGAACCGTCTAGCGTAGACACATTCCTCTCATCCAGCCACTGGGTAGTTTTGTCTTTCATGTAAATGCACATCTGCCACACATGAAAAAATTGGAAGGGATTGTCTAAAAAAAGCAGTCTGTTAGGAATGAAAGGATTTACCATAGAATTAGACATTACTACCAATGATAAGTCAGTATGGAACACTGAACTCTCAAATGAAGCTCATCAGCAGGTAGTTAGAATTTTCATCTACCATAAACTGGTCAGGATTTACAAACTAAAAAAGATTCTCGCAATCCTCTAGCAGATGTAGTAGGTATATGTGCCTAGAGAAAAATCCTGCCTGAGACTTTTATATTTTCATTGTTTTGTAGAGGACTGTGCAAAACAAGTAGATGTAGCCATGGGCAAATCACTATGCAGTTATGTGACGCAAGTGACGGTACTGGTAACAAAATTTTTATGGCCAAAAAAAAAAGGGAAAAAGAAAAAAAGACTTTACCAGCACTTAATCTGTTAGTTACATAATCATCAGTGATCTGTAGGGAAATAGTCATAGTTCAAATCTCTGGTAAGTAACCCGTTGTCTTAATAGGCTAGAGGATACCATTTGGGTCCCAAATTTGGTGTTCAGAAATACCATCTACAGCTTTTTTTCCTGTAATGTGTAGTGTCTCTTATAAGAAGGCTCACCAAAAAACTGTTTGACTACCTATCACTCAAAACTGAGGAAAGATACACCCTGGATTTCATTTAAAAACCAGCTATGTACAGAAGATTTTACACACTATTAAGAAATATAGGGGTGCCTGGGTGGCTCAGTGGGTTAAGCCTCTGCCTTCAGCTAAGGTCATGGTCTCAGGGTTCTGGGATCGAGCCCCGCATAGGGCTCTCTGCTCAGCGGGGAGCCTGCTTTCCCTTCTCTCTCTGCCTGCCTCTCTGCCTACTTGTGATCTCTGTCTGTCAAATAGATAAATAAAATCTTTAAAAGAAAAAGAAATATAAGCTCCAAAAGAAAAATGGTTAAAGAAGTGAACATGCAGTTCATTCAAGAAAACATGTAAATGGCCTTTATGGTTACTGCTTTTTGTGTCCTGTGTAAGATATGTTCTTTTATCCTAATTGTCATGAAGATAGTCATTGAAGTTTTGTTTTGAGACTTGTTCTGAGATGTGTTCTGAGAATCATCTTTCTTCTATTGTACTGTAATGTTACCTTTATCGTAAACTAGGTGATTGTGTACATCACTTGATTTATGTGAAGTTATCTTCACGTGTAATGGAAACTTCCAATCCATGAATGTGGAAGAGTACCCTTCCACTTACTTTGGTCTTTCGTTTTTCTTAATAATTTTTTTTTTCTTTTCGGTGTATAGGTCTTGTACCTCTTTATGAAATTTACTTCTAGATACTTAGTGGGGTTTTGATGCCATCATGAATGGTAATGTTTTTAAATTTCGTTTTTTGTTTTTGCTGATGAATATAATTGATTTTTGCATATTGACCTGTTAGTCATTCACCTTGCTAAATTTTTTTATTAACTCTTATGGTTTAGCCTAGTGTCTGAGATTAATGAACAATTTTATTTCTTTTCCAATTCTAATGCCTTTTCTTTCTTTTCTTGTTTTATTGCCAGACATTCTGTGACATTTTTGATGTCTTTAGGCTCTGGAATACCTTCCCCAAGAAAAGCTTGGTTAGTGTTTCTAGAGGTCTTTATCATAGTGGGTCCAATTAGAAGAGAGAAAGCACACAATTACTTAAACAGGGAACGTTCAGTATAAAGAATTATTAAGTACAACAGGGGCTTGGAGTAGTGAGAGGTTGGCTGGTCAGAAGTGACGAGAACTCTAAAGGAAATGGGAATAGCAGGTAGCAGGAGCAGTCATTGATTCTAGGGCTGAGAGGGCCCACAAGAGATCCCATGTGCCCAGGACTGAGCTCCAGACTGTTGGAGAGGGCAAAGCTGTGGATGGCAACTCTTGAAATCAGATTCTTTATCATCCTCAGAGTTTGCTCTTGGTGTTTGTTGTGGGATGTTGCTGCTTGCTTATTGAGTGTCTTTCCTGAACTGTTTTTGTAAGGTCTGTATTCTTCTCATGTGTGGCCACTGAAGTGTCTGTTCGGTTAGCCTCATGGTCTGCTGGCGTTTTGACAGATTTAACCTTAAACACTTGACAAAATAAAAGTAAAAAAAAAATTCTCTTCTCTTCTACTATTTGTAGTTTGGCTTTGCCTTTGGGCCTTCCTTTAACACTTATCTGGGCCTTTTATAAATCTGCTTTTTACTTCCTACTTGTATGGAGCCGGAGGACCCGTCCTATGTGAAAGTTTAGTCTTCTCAGGCCTTCTTCAAGCATGTGTCCTGCTGGTATGTGTCTGGCTTTCTTTTTTTTTTTCTTTTTTTAAAGATTTTTATTTATTTATTTGACAGACAGAGATCACAAGTAGGCAGAGAGGCAGGCAGAGAGAGAGGAGGAAGCAGGCTCCCTGCTGATCAGAGCCTGATGTGGGGCTCGATCCCAGAACTCTGGGATCATGACCCGAGCCGAAGGCAGAGGCTTTAACCCACTGAGCCACCCAGGCGCCCCTGTGTCTGGCTTTCTTAATCCCCTGGTATAGACAGAAACTTTCAAAAGATTCCCACATTTATCTCTTGTCCTAACCGCTTCCTTTCCAGGCTTCTTGGTCTGTTTATTGCTTGTTCCAAGTGTTGTTTCTTGCCCCAGCTGCTGTGCCCAGTACCTGTGCCTTTAAATGTTTTCGGCAGAAGCCACCTAAGAACGTGTCCTTGGGAATACTCCAGGAATATTGGGTTGTCCAAAACAAAGGGAGGTCTTTGCACCAGTACTTGACAGGAGCTGCCAGGCAGGTTGAGACTCATAACTACAATTCTTGGAGAAAAATGTCTTTATTTCTTCCTAGCGCTCTGCACCAGGGATATGGACTGCTGTTCTCACAGCTGCTGCCTATCTGGGGTTTGGGGCTGTAGGCAAGTTGTTTAAAATGCCACAGAACTTACTTACCAGATACCACAAAGTCACAGCTTCTTTCTTCACTAAGCTCTACCCTGGCTGTTGTAAGTTTTTTACTGCATTATAGAGTTATTTTGGAAGCTGATTGTGATAGTTTTAGCCAGCTCAATATTTGCTTTTGGGGAAGAGAGAATCTTGGGATTCTCTACTCCATTTTCAGTGACGATTTTGGTGACTAGCGGTGATTACACTTTTAATAACACTCCAAAGATGTCAGGTCTCTGTGGTATCTACAATGCTGTTGGCTTTTGGCCACCGTGCTACCACTGAGCTGGGGAGAGAAGAAAGCTAGAAATAACCTTGAGTTAAAACATCAGACTCCACTGTTTTACCGAGGTGCAGTTTCTGTTGAATAGATACTTCTCAGTGGGCACTGGGTTTTTGTTAACTGCCAACATGCTGCAACATGGGGAGGAAAGATCCTGGAACGCTATTTTCTGTCCCGCCCTCAGCACTGACCAACTTCAGGGAGCAAAACAGCGCCACCCAGTGGAGACCAGAGTTTCTACAACAAGCCCTGCGCCCCTGTGCCCTGCATCTCCACTAGGGCAAGCGCACCTGAGAAGGAAGCGCAGCAGGCCCCACTCCCAGGAGACCATCACAAACCCCTTGCATGCACCAAATCTACTGATCATAGAGTGCCACAAAACTTCAGTTCTTGAGAAAATAGGATCTAGCTTTTTTTTTTTTACCTCTTTTTTTTTTTTAAAGGTTTATTTATTTTTGAGAGAGAGCAGAGGGAGGGGAAAAAGGAGAGGGAGAATCTCAAGCAGACTTCCCGCTGAGTGCGGAGCCCAACACAAGGCTCAGCCTCATGACCCTGAGATCATGACCTGAGCCTAAATCAAGAGTTGGATGCTTAACCTACTGAGCCACCCCGGTGCCCCTTGGACTTATTAATATAGCCATTACTCTCAGGAGCAGAAATGCAGTAGGCTTTCATAACTACCACACACACACAAAAGCAGGTACAAAATGATAAGACAGAGGAATTGACCTCAAAAGAAAGAACGGGAAGAATTTATGGCCAAGTATTTATCACAAATACATACAAGTAAGATGTTTGAACCAGAATTTAAAATGATAATCATAGGGCGCCTGGGTGGCTCAGTGGGTTAAGCCGCTGCCTTCGGCTCGGGTCATGATCTCAGGGTCCTGGGATCGAGTCCCACATCGGGCTCTCTGCTCAGCGGGAAGCCTGCTTCCTTCTCTCTCTCTCTCTCTGCCTGCCTCTCCATCTACTTGTGATCTCTCTCTGTCAGATAAATAAATAAAATCTTTAAAAAAAAATTTAAAATGATAATCATAAAGATAAGCTGGGCTTGAGAAAAGCACATAATATACTAGAAAATCCCTTACTGCAGAGATAAAAGAGCTAAAAACTACTCAGGCCAAAATAAAAAATGCTGTAATGGAGATACAAAACCGACTGAATGCAGTGACAACAAGGATGAATGAGACAGAGGAATGAGTCAGGGATATAGAAGATAAAATTATGGAAAACAACAAAGCTGAAAAAAAGACGGTAAGAAAGGTTTTGGATCATGACTGTAGACTTAGGGAACTCACGAACTCCTTAAAGTGTAATAACATTTGTATCATAGGAGTCCCAGGAGAAAGAAAAAGAAGCAGAAGGTTTATTTGAGCAAAGTATAGCTGAAAGCTTTCCTAATCTAGGGAACGAAACAGACATTGAAATCTAAGAAGCATAGAAAACTCCCACTAAGTTCAACAAAAGCCAGCCATCACCAAGACATATCATAGTGAAATTCATAAAATACACAGACAAAGGAAAGAATCCTGAAAGCAACAAGGGGAAAAGAGTGCTTAACCTCCAAGGAAGGACAGATCAGATCACAGCAGATCTCTCCACAGCAACTTGGCAGGCCAGATGAAAGTGGCATGATATATTTAACATGCTGGATGGGAAAAATATGCAGCCAAGACTACTTTATCCAGCAAGGCTGTCATTCAGAAGAGAAGGAGAGAGAACAAGTTTCCCAGAGAAACAAAAACTAAATGAGATTGTGACCACCAAACCAGTTCTGCAAGAAATATTAAAAGGGACTCCTTGTGGGGGGGGGGGGGGTGGAGACCAAAAGCAACAAAGACTAGAAAGTAAGAGGGAATATCACCACAAACACCAATTTTATAGGTAACACAGTGGGACTAAATTCATCTTTCAGTAATCACTCTTAAGGTAAAAATAATGCTCCAATCAAAAGACATAAGGTATCAGAATTGATTAAAAAAAGAAAGACCCATCTATATATGCTGCCTCTAAGAGACTCATTTTAGACCTAAGACATCTGCAGATTCAAAGTAAGGAGATAGAGAACCATCTATCATGCTAGTGGTTGCTGAAAGAAAGCCAGAGTGGTCATATTTATGCAGAAAAAGTAGATTTTATTTATTTTTATTTATTTTTTTTTAGATTTTATTTATTTACCTGACAGAGATCACAGGCAGGCAGAGAGAGGGGGGGAAGCAGGCTCCCTGCTGAGCAGAGAGCCCGATGTAGGGCTCGATCCCAGGACCGTGAGATGATGACCTGAGCCGAAGGCAGAGGCTTAACCCACTGAGCCACCCAGGCGCCCCGACAAACTAGATTTTAGACCAAAGACTGTAACAAGAGATGAAGAAGGGCATTCTATCATAATTAAGGGGCCTTGCAATGAGGAAGATCTAACAATTGTAAATACTTAAGTCCCCAACTTGGGAGCACCCATATATATAAATTAATTACAAACATAAATTCATTGATGGGTGGCCTGGATGACTCAGTCAGTTAAGCGTCTGCCTTCAGCTTAGGTTATGATCCCAGGGTCCTGGGATCAAACCCCACATCAGACTCCCTGCTCAGTGAGGAGCCTGTTTCTCCCTCTTCCTCTGTCTGCTCCCCCTGCTTGTGATCTCTCTCTCTCTCTGTCAAATAAATAAAATCTTAAAAAAAAAAAATAAGAAACTTACTGATAATACAATAATAGAAGGAGACTTTAACACCCCACTTACAGCAATGGACAGATCATCTAAGTAGAAAATCAACAAGGGAAAATGCCTTTGAATGATGCATGGGACCAGATGGACTTGACATATATTCAGAACATTTCATCCTAAAGTAGTGGAGTATGCATTCTTTTCATACTCACATGGAACGTTCTCCAGAATAGAACCACATACTGGGTCACAAATCAGCCCTGAAGAAATACAGAAAGATTGAGATCATACCATGCATATTTTCAGACCACAGTGCTATGAAGCTTGAAGTCAACCACAAGAAAAAATTGAGAAAGACCACACATACATGGAGATTAAAGAACATCCTAGTAAAGAATGAATGGGTTAATTAGAAATTGAAGAAGAAATAGAAAAATACATGGAAGCAAATGAAAATGAAAACAGAACAGTCTGAAACCTTTGGGATACTGTAAAGGCAGTCCTAAGAGAGAAGTATATTGCAATACAGAACCAGCTTGCATTCCCACCAACGGTGTAAGAGGGTTCCCCTTTCTCCGCATCCTCGCCAGCATCTGAAGAGACTTTTTTTTTTTTTTAAGATTCATTTATTTATTTGAGAGAGAGCATGAGTGGGGGGAGGGGGCAGCAGGAGAAGGGGAGGGAGAGAAGCAGACCCTCCACTGAGAGTGGAACCTACCTTGGATGGATCTCACAACCCTGAGGTTATGACCGGAGCCAAAATCAAGAGTCAGATGCTTAACCAATGGAGCCACTCAGGCACCCTAAGAGACTTAACAATACAGAACAAACTGAGGGTTGATGGAGGGAGGTGGGTGGGGGATGGGCTAAATAGGTGATTGCTACTAAGGCTGGTACTTGTGATAAGCACTGGGTATTACATGTAAGTGAAATCATTAAATTCTGCTCCTGAAACCAATATTACACTAATGTTAACTAACTAGAATTTAAATAGAGTTTCAGAAGAAAAAGAGAATAGTAATAGAAAGCATAAACATAATAAATTTTCAAAGTGGTGATAGTGGCATATGTGTAGTCAACAAAATAATGTTCAGAAAGAATTCTAAGGTCATATGGGAATCTGTATAATGAATGGCATTTCAAATCAGTGGAAAAAGACATGTACTTAATAGTGAGACAACAATGTTAGCATTTTGAAAATTAAGTGAACAAATAAATCAAAGGAATGCACACTTTATACCAAAGTAAATTCTCCTTTATTTATTTATTTATTAAAGATTTCTTATTTATTTGTTTGACAGGGAGAGCACAAGTAGGTAGACAGGCAGAGGGAAGGGAGAAGCGGAGAGCCCGCTCTCCGCCGAGCAGGGAGCCCAATGCGGGGCTCGATCCCAGGACCCTGGGATCATGACCCAAGCCTAAGGCAGCCGCTTAACCAACTGAGCCACCCAGGCACCCCAAATTATCCTTTAAATGTAAGGATCTAGGTAAAGGCCCGGCATTGACACGTGCTACCTGGAATAAATTCAAACATATGGTTCAACACTAATAGCATAAATTATGAGGATGTAGCTTTGACACACGGTGTTTGGCCTGACAACTTACTTAAAACGGATTAGATATTCAGGAGTAGACCGAGTGTTGAAGAGGGTAAGATCTGGCACTTCAGTGTCTGAGTGCGTGAACACTGAACACTCTGTTGGGTTTCCCAGCTTTATGCTGGCATCTGAGATGGTTGCAAGTTACATACTTTTCCTAGAGCTTTGAGGTAAAATCCCATTAGGTAAAATCCCATATTAAGGAAAATAATGTTTTTTGAGGCAAAAGAACTTTGATGTTTAAAGTAAATCTTAAGGATTTATTTTATATCCATTAATATGTTTTATTTTTCTACAAGAATGCTTTTTAACCCTCAGTATTTACCTTCCACATTTGGAACTTCTGTGATTATCTCTAGTCAAACTTAAATTGGCTCTTCTCATTGCCAAGAAATAGCCTCACTTTAATGGTTTGTTTCCAAAATCCCTTTTCACCTTTTAGTATGAAGTTATGTGAACTTCAGTAATAACTATAGAATTCCTAAAATTTGGGGCGCCTGGGTGGCTCAGTGGGTTAAAGCCTCTGCCTTCGGCTCAGGTCATGATCCCAGGGTCCTGGGATCGAGCCCCACATCGGGCTCTCTGCTTAGCGGGGAGCCTGCTTCCTCCTCTCTCTCTCTCTGCCTGCCTCTCTGCCTACCTGTGATCTCTGTCTGTCAAATAAATAAAATCTTTAAAAAAAAAAAAGAATTCCTAAAATTTCTTTCTTTCTTTTAAGATTTTAATTAATTATTTGGTAGGGAGAGAACACAAGTGGAAATGAGAGAGGGAGAACAGGCTTCTTATGGAGCCTGGAGCCTGAAGTGGTTCTGGATCCCAGGGCCCTGGGATCATGACCCGAGTTGAAGGCAGACACTTAATGACTGAGCCACCCAGGTGCCCCGTAACTATAGAATTCTAAGTTTTTAAAGTATCTGGGATTATTTTGTTCATAACATGAAAGTAATTTTAAAATTATGTAAGTAAATTCTGTTTTGATCATTATCTTCCTGTTTTCTTCATCTTTCACCCATCTCAAAGAGTTCTTTTAAAGTATAGTAACTGGTACGGGGTGCTTGCATGGCTCAGTCCGTTAAGCGACTGCCTTTGGCTCAGGTCATGATCCCAGGGTCCTGGGATCGAGCCCCTCATTGGGCTCATTGCTCAGCAGGGAGCCTGCTGTGATTGTGCTCGCTCTCCCTCTGTGTCAAATGAATAAATAAAATCTTAAAAAAAAAAAAAAGTGTATTAACTGGTTCAACTCCTTAATCTTGATACTATGGAATCATTAAAGCTTCCCTTTCTCCGAAAAGAAGGTATTATATTCTAGATACATAATTTAAGTTGGTATAAACCTACGTGGTGAGATTCTTTTCATCCTATTCTCTTTCTCACAACACTTAATTTTAATCCTTTATACTGTGACAAAACTTTCATGGTTTTGATATGAAAAGGAACTTAAATAAGTATATTATCTCAAAAAACCTTTCCTCCCTTGTGTGTCATGGGTATAATTATCTATCACAGCAGCCACAAGAAGCAGATGTCATCTGCTTTTACCTGTTGAGACACCTGAACCTTGGAAGAGTCAAACAAATGGCTCAAAGTCACATTGCTTTGGAGTGACAGAGCTAGAAGGAAAAGCAAGGTTTTTCTGACTCCATAGCTTTTGATCTCTTTACTACTCACCGGTTTTATTCCGTAAGGGATTTAAAAATATTTGTTGAATGAAGGAATGACAAAGAGACTGAGAAGTTTCTGTCACTGATGCATGTGTAAGGTTTTACATCTTAATATGTTTATTGCTTACTTACATCACAGGCACTGTGATGAAACTTTATTTTTTTAATTTCTTTTTAAAATTTTAGAACCTTTATTTATTTTTATTTTTTTTAAGATTTTATTTATTTGACAGAGAGAGAGATCACAAGTAGGCGGAGAAACAGGCAGAGAGAGGAGGCAGCAGGCTTCCTGCTGAGGAGAGAGCCCAGATGCGGGGCTCCATCCCAGGAGCCTGGGATCATGACCTGAGTCCAAGGCAGAGGCTTTAACCCACTGAGCCACCCAGGCGCCCCGAACCTTTATTATTTTTAAATAGAGACTAAGATTTTAGTCTCTTAATTTCTTTTGGGTTTAACGTTTTTCCAGCTCTTGAACTTTTAATTTATATTTTCTGTTTTTACTATTGTGGTGGTTCTGTTTTGTTTAGCAAATCAACCCTTTGACAGAATCTGAACCTGAACCATTGAGGGTATAATTGTAGGTGAAACCAGTGTTAGCTTGGCAAATCAAGTAAACACCTGAATGTTTACTTTGATTAGAGTTCATCTGTGAAATTAACCTACTTGCTGAGTTTTTCTAAGATTTAAAAAGAGGAAATAATAAATCATTGTGCTATTCGGTTCTCTTTCAGCTTTCAGAAGAATTGTTAGATAAATGGCTCTCATACCCAGAGGCCCAGCATGTACCCCTCTGCCAACATATGCTTGGTTTTGCTATGAAGTCTGTTACACAAATGGTATTGGGTAGTACATTTGAAGATGACCAGGAAGTCATTCACTTCCAGAAGAATCATGGCACAGTAAGTGTTGGGACAAATTTAAAATTATTCTTTAATCAAATTGGATAGTTTAATAATGTAGACTTTGCCTCTCAAGAAGAAGGTTTAAGATCCTGTAGTGTAGAATTTCCTTGTTTTGGGCTAAAATAGCAATGCAAGCAAAGATAATTGTATTTCTAAAAAAATGTAAGAATTACTTTTTTTAACCAATTTTTGAAATTTAAAAAGTGGATGGCCAAAGAAATTTCCTTTTATTTTTATTTTTTAATATATTTATTTTTTAAAATTTATTTGACAGAGATCACAAGTAGGCAGAGAGGCAGGCAGAGAGAGAGAGGAGGAAGCAGGTTTCCTGCTGAGCAGAGAGCCCGATGTGGGGCTTGATCCCAGACCTGAGCCGAAGGCAGAGGCACCTGACCCACCCAGGCGCCCCCAAAGAAATTTCCTTTTAATACTTACCAAATATGTTATAAAATAACACTAGATTCTAGAATAAAGAGAAAAACTTTAATAGAACTAGACTGTGTCCCATATAGAAAGAAATTAATGCCAATGGAACATTAAAATGTTAATGAAATGAATATGAAGAAAGGCTAATTCAGTCTAAAATTGATCTACTTTTTTTTCTAGATTCGTATGTGGAATTTATTTTATTAGTCTCTGTTTTTACCAGTCTTGGTATTAATTTACTTAATCCCAATATTAAATGAGTTTATTTGGTTCAAATTGTACTTAGGTCATTTTGCGTCTCTGAGAAATTATTCCTTATTTTATTCAGATGTATAAAAACATTTTGGTTAAATAATCAGGATAATGTGTTTAGAGCAAAAATCACTAGAAACTGTGGCTTACCACCTTGTTAATGTATAATATACTTTTTCCCCATTAAAATGGTTTAATTAGTGCCTGGGTGGCTCAGTTGTTAAATATCTGCCTTTGGCTCAGGTCATGATCCCAGGATGGAGCTCCCTGCCCAGCGGGAAGCCTGCTTCTCCCTCTCCCACACCTTCTGTTTGTGTTCCTTCTCTCGCTCTCTGTCAAGTAAATAAACAAAATCTTTAAAAAAAAAAAAAAGATTTAATTAGGAGCACCTGGGTGCCTCAGTCGGTTAAGTGTCTGCCTTCCACTCAGCTCATGATCTCAGAGTCCTGGCACTGAGCCCCGAGTTGGAGTCCTGGGACTGAACCCTGCCTTGGGCTCCCTGCTCAGTGGGGAGGGAGTTTGCTTGTCCCTCTGCCTCTGCCTTCCCCACTGCTCGTGCTTTCTCTCTTAAATAAATAAATAAATAAATAAAATATTTTTCAAAAGATAAAATAAAATGGTTTAATTACATATATCTGATGATGGAAAAAATACATGTTTCTTATCAACATATTCAGAAGTATAAAAATAAAGGTGCAAAAAATCACTCTAAATTCCATTTTCTAGAGTAAACTAGTCTGTGTACTCAGGCAAATAAATTGGTTAAGGATTTCCTAAAATGTCTTCATATTTTAATGAAGAATCAATTTTTGACTCCATTATTACTGATTTTTTTTTTCATGTTGACAAGATAACATTTTTTAAAAGTGACATCCACTGTTATTTCCAGGATGACCTATTGTGTATGTTTTTATGCTGGTATTTTCTTTCTCTTCATCTTTCATTCTTTCCTTAGAACTTCAAAATAGAAATAATTTCAAACTTAGAGAAAAGTTACAACTAGGATAAGGAGCTCCCATATATCTTTTAACCCAGGTTTATCTGTTGTATACATTTTGCTCCATTTGTTTTTGTCATTCATTATCTACCTCTTTGTTTATCTGTCTTTTCATTGCTTCCACCCTTACCTGAACCATTTGAGAGAAAAGTAGACATTTTGCCTTTTCCCACCTAAATACTTCGGTTTGCATTTCCTAAAAACAAGGGTATTCTCTTATATAGTGACAACACAGTTTTCAAATTTGGGAACTTGAACATTCATACAATATTGTTACCCACAGCCCATATTCAAATTTCTTTATGTTCAATGGTTAGACCTCTTTAATGTGAAACAGTTCCTTGGTTTTTCTTTGTTTTTTGGCCTTGATATATTTTTTAAAAATACAGGCCAGTTATTTTGTGCAGTGTCTCTCAATTTGGGGTTTGAGTAGATTCAAATTATATACTTTGGGAATCTGGTATTCTCTTAATATTAGAAGTTGTCAAAGGAAAGTCTTCAGACAATAAACATGACTTAAATTCCTTCTTCAAATTATGTTTTAATATCTGAACCACCACAGTGTTGCTGTTGTCCTATCATGCCACCAGGAATAATAACCAATTTATGCATGCTACTGCTTGGTTCTCAACAGAGAGATGCCATCACGTGTCGGATGTATAGTGATTTCATAGGTGTCAAACTGGAAACTGTATTCCTCACATTAGTTGCATACCGTGTTTCTGAAGTGCCCTCCAAAAATACTGTCCCAGTTATTTTTCCCACCAACATTAGTGTGCTCTTTCCCTGACATTTAGAGTTATTGGTCCTTTAAATATTTGCCTGTATAGGGGCGCCTGGGGGGCTCAGTCGTTAAGGGTCTGCCTTCTGCACAGGTCATGGTCCTGGGGTCCTGGGATTGAGTTCCATGTCAGGCTCCTTATTCAGTGGGAAGCCTACTTCTCCCCTCTCCCACTCCCCCTGCTTGTGTTCCCTCTCTTGCTGTTTCTCTCTCACACATAAATAAAATCCTTACC
>NW_019154085.1:15038502-15098080 GCF_002288905.1 Enhydra lutris kenyoni
AATAAATAAATAAATAAATAAATAAATAAATAAATAAATAAATAAATAAATACTTGCCTATGTCATAAGTCAAAATGGCATTTCATGATTATCATTTTTTATCATTTATGAGGTTAAACATCATTTTTTAAATTTTTATTGAATACTTGTATTTCTTTTGTGGGATACTTTCTTATGTCCTTTGCCCATATTTCTATTGATGTGATTTTTACTAATCAAAAAGAGCTCTTGGGGCGCCTGGGTGGCTCAGTGGGTTAAAGCCTCTGCCTTCGGCTCAGGTCATGATCCCAGGGTGCTGAGATCGAGCCCCGCATCGGGCTCTCTGCTCAGCGGGGAGCCTGCTTCCTCCTCTCTCTCTCTGCCTGTCTCCCTGCCTACTTGTGATCTGTCAAATAAATAAATAAAATATTTTTTTAAAAAAAAGAGCTCTTTATGTTTTTTTAAATTTTATCTTTATTTTTTAAAGTAACCTGTACACCCAGTGTGGGGCTTGAACTCATGACCCTAAGATCAAGAGTTGTATTCTCTACTGACTAAGCCAGCCAGATGCCCTAAAAGTTCTTTATTTTTATCTCACTTTTCATTTATAGGGCTTAAAAAAAAGTCTTTGTTTTTTATTTTTTTAAAAGATTTTATTTATTTATTTATTTGACAGACAGAGATCACAAGTAGGCAGAGAGGCAGGCAGAAAGAGAGAGGGAAGCAGGCTCCCTGCTGAGCAGAGAACCTGATGCGGGGCTCGATCCCAGGACCCTGAGATAATGACCTGAGCCGAAGGCAGCGGCTTAACCCACTGAGCCACCCAGGCGCCCAAAAGTCTTTATTTTTTATTTTTTTAAAGATTTTATTTATTTATTTGACAGAGATCACAAGTAGGCAGAAAGAGAGAGGAGGAAGCAGGCTCCCTGCAGAGCAGAGAGCCCGATGTGGGGCTCGATCCAGGACCCTGGGATCATGACCTGAGCCGAAGGCAGAGGCTTTAACCTACTGAGCCACCCAGGCACCCCAAGTCTTTATTTTTTAAAGCAGTTTTGGGTTTACAGTAAAATTGAGAGGAAAGGCTGCTGGGTGGCTCAGTTGCTTAAGCGTCCAACTCTTGATTTCAGCTCAGGTTATGATCTCAGGGTTGTGAGATTGAGCCGTACATTGGGCTCCGTGCTGGGTGTGGAGCCTGCTTAGGATTCTCTCTCTCCCTTTCCCTCTCAAAAAGAGAAAAAAAAAATGAGAGGAAGATACAGAGATATCCTCTATACCCATTGCTTCCACACATGCATAGCCTTCACCATTACTGACATCACTTACCAAAATTGTACATTTTTTTCCAAGGATGAACCTATATTGACATAAAATTACCCCAAGGATTCATGGTTGGTATTGTACATTCAGTGGGTTTGGACAAATGTATGATGACATATATCTATCATTATAATATATAAAGGACATGATATACTGGGTAAAAGAAACTGGTGTAAATAGGCCTTTAGAATTGTGATGGTGCGGGGTGCCTGGGTGGTTCAGTGGGTTAAAGCCTATGCCTTTGGCTCAGGTCATGATCTTAGGGTTCTGGGATTGTGCCCCACATCGGGCTCTCTGCTCAGCAAGGAGCCTGCTTCCCCCTCTCTCTCTGCTTGCCTCTCTGCTTACTTGTGATCTCTGTCTGTCAAATAAATAAATAAAATCTGAAAAAAAAAAGTTAAAAAAAAAAAAAGAATTGTGACAGTGAGCTGTGGGGAGAGGGGGAGCAACCCATAGTCCTGTGAGTAGGTGTCAGTCTTTCAGTGAGCCTGTGCCTCTGGATCGTGAACTTCATAAGTGTTTCTCAGTATTTTTCCCCCCATTTGGGTGGGACAGGATGGCTAAGTGGACTGGAGTTTGATGCTTTCCTTCTTCCACACTAAACGCTAGCCCTGGCTGGAGTTGGATAGTTCCCTTCTAGGCGGTTGGGCTCTGACAAAACCGCAGCAGGTTAGGCTGTCAAGGCAGGCCTTGTTAACAAGAACAGAATGCTCTGGTTTATTTCAGATCAGTTCCTTTTCAAAGGAAATTTTTTTCAAGTTTCCCTGCTAGAAGCCCTAGAGGGAGTTTCTTCATTATTTACCACGGGAACCTGGTTGAGCTCTTGGAGGTAGATCTCACAATATTTTGGCGGGGGAACATTGGGTCTATGATTGAGTTTCCCTGGAGTTTTTAGTTCTGAGTTGTGCATTACTGAACCTCCAGCTGTTTGTTAATTACAGTTCAGGTTTTCCTCCCCTGGGACTGGTTCCTGAGGTGGTTTCCGCTTGTGGGTCTCTGCTTCGGTAAGCGGTCACTCCCCGATTTGACCTGTCTCTTTAATCTTGGGCCCTTTCCTGTCTTCCTGTTTTCCCTAGTTTCTTTAATCCCTGGGTCCTCTCCTGTCTTAGGGTCCAAGGAGAGTTGTTGATTTTTCATTCTGTTCAGCTTTTTGTCATTGAGATGGAGTTGCTAAATTAGTTCAGCTTTCTCATGAATTTTCGCCCTCTGCTCTGTGTCATGCTTAGAAACTCCTTTCCTGGGGTTCTTAGGTCACTCAGTTGGTTAAGTGTCTGCACAGGTCATGATTTTGAGGTCTGAGTGAGCCCCACGTCGTGGGACTTCCTGCTCATTGGGGAGTCTGCTTCTCCCTCTCCTTTTTGCCCCTCCCCCATGCTCATGCTCACTCATTCTCTCTCAAATAAATAAATGAAATCTTAAAAAAAAAAACCTCCTTTCTTGCTTTAAGGAGATATATTTATAATAAATATAAACATTTATTATACATTTTCACAGTACTTTTTTTTTTAAGATTTTATTTGTTTGACAGACAAAGATCCAAGTGGGGGGAGGGGAGCAGGTTCCCCGCTGAGCAGAGAGCCCTATGTGGGATTCGATCCCAGGACCCTGGGATCATGACCTGAGCCGAAGGCAGAGGCTTTAACCCACTGAGCCACCCAGGTGCCCCTTCACAGGACTTTAAATGGTTTAATATTTCACATTTAAAAAATCTTTAAGTTATATCTTTGTAAGGTAAGAGTTAAGGACTCCTAAATATTAATAATTATTCAATTATTTAGCACTGATTAGTGAGTGTTGTATTCTTTCCCTACACTCTTTCACAACTTTTAAATTAAATAAGCTAAGGTTTTTTCCAGGGGCTACCCAATTTTGAAATAATTGGAAGGCAGTTTTATTATTTACTATCTGCAAACCTTATACTAACTTTTAGCCTTTTTTTCTGAATTTCAACCAGTGATTATCAGTATCACAAGTGAAGTAAAAATTTAGAATTCCCTATGAATTTTATTCACCCACTGGTGCTATTATAATAAAAAATTGAAAATTGACTCTACCGCCATGTTCTTTTCTTCCCCATTCCTACACCTTTTAAAAAAGAGAAACTTTTGACTTCCTAGTTAAAATTAGTTTTAAAGTGCCCTGAATGAAATTATTAAAACATATTTGCACTCTATCCTCCGAGACTACAGAGTAAATGATTTTGCAGCCCACTTAAAAGGGAGAGTTTAATTATTAGATCTGTTAGTAAGATAGGAATTTCTCAATTATTGGCTTAGATTGCTTCGTATTACTTAGAAAATCTACTTTACTAGATAATAGGTATGTTTTCCTGTTTTCAGGTTTGGTCTGAGATTGGCAAAGGCTTTTTAGATGGATCACTTGATAAAAGTACAACTCGGAAAAAACAATATGAAGATGGTAAGTTTTGCTACTCTTAAATTATAGTAGGGACAGGATATGTGCCCCAATTTTAATAAGGTCATCTCTGAATCATGAGATTATGGGTCATGTATATTTTCTATCTTTATGTTTTTCTCCTACATTTCCTATATTTTGTTCTTTTTTAAAGATTTTTTTTTTTAATTTATTTGACAGACAGATCACAAGTAGGCAGAGAGGCAGGCAGAGAGAAACGGAGGAGGCAGGCTCCCTGCTGAGCAGAGAGCCCAATGCGGGACTCGATCCCAGGACCCTGAGATCATGACCTGAGCCGAAGGCAGAGGCTTTAACCCACTGAGCCACCCAGGCACCCCTACATTTCCTATATTAAAGGTTTTTCTTAAAAGAGAGGAAAAAGCAGTGTATCGGTAAATGAAACTCTGGTATTCATTATAGTATGAGGCTCGTATGGCCTACAGGAAAATGTAAGGGTACAATCCTGGGAAAGCAGTTTTATAATACACATTAAGAGTAATAAATAATGGGGGCCCCTGGGTGGCTCGGTCAGTTGAGTGGCTGCTTCAGCTCAGGTCATGATCTTAGTGTCCTGGGATTGAGTCCTGCATTAGGTTCCCTGCTCAGCGGGAAGCTGCTTCTTGCTTCTCCCTTCCCAGCCCTTGTGCTCTCTTGCGTGTGCGCTCTCTCTCTCTCTCTCTCTCTCTCAAATAAATGAATAAAAACTTTTTTAAAGAGTCATGAATAATTGGTGAAATTAAGAGAAAAAAGAAATGACACATTTTTTTTTGTAGTGCTATTTCTGTAAATAGAAAACCAGAAGCAATCTAAATGTCCAACAATATTGGAATTGCTGAAGAAATAATACCAGCTTACATGTTGAAAAGATGTTTGTAAAAAAAATATGTAGCAACATAAGAATTCTTGCTGTTGTAACACTGAGTAAAAATATTTTCAGTATTTTGGGGCATTGGTTGCAACTTTATAAAATCTACTCAGAAAAACAGCAGTTTTAGTTTTAAGATGACTGCACAAAATTATTCTCACTTGGGTGCCTGGGTGGCTCAGTGGGTTAAGCCTCTGCCTTCGGCTGGGGTCATGATCTCAGGGTCCTGGGATGGAGCCCCACATGGGGCTCTCTGCTCAGCAGAGAGCTTCCCCCCCCCCTGCCTGCTCTCTGTCTGCCTCTCTGCGTATTTGTGATCTCTGTCAAATAAATAAATAAAATCTTTAAAAAAAATTATTCTCCCTTTTTTTGGTTGTATGTCTTCTGTCAGTAATTTAATGACTATAATGCTTTAATACCTGTATTTTGAGCTATTTCAGTTCTTTTTTTGGAAGTAGGGTAAATTAAAATACATGGGCTGTGTTGGAATGATGGATTATTTTCCATATATAATTGTGTTCCTTTCTACTATTCTCATCCTTCATTCTTTCAGTAAGTATTTATTGAGGACTATATGTGCTAGGCGCTATTTTGTGCGAAGGAGTCAAAAATCCTGGACCTCGTGGGGCTTAGAATTCTAGTGATTCCCTTGACGTCCAACATAAGTTCAAAAGAGCCATTTTAACAGACACATTTTCTACACTCTGGTTTTTCTTGCCATTGTGAGTATCTTCATGGATGCAATAGGACTAATTTCCCTTAATAAAAAATGTATTTCACAAGTATTTGTTCAATTAATACAAAATGAAAATTAGTAATTTATATTCTTTGATTTTAAGTAAAACTAGATTATCTAACATAAATTCCTTGAGTTGTAACATTGGCATAAATCAAATTTGTGCTTTTATTGGAAATTATTCTTTATGTGCTATGGTGAGTGCTGTGAATTGTTTAAGATTGATGAATCACAGACCTGTACCCCTGAAACAAATAATACATTATATGTTAATTAAAAAAAAAAAGATTCTTTTTTGGAATTTATGTGAGTAGGAAGCCATGGCTGGGTCAGTGTGTCATGTGTTTAAGTGAGTCATTCTTAAACTGATCTGTACATTAAAATCACCTTGAGAACCTAAGACAAAAAAAAAAAACTGAAGATCAGGCCCCACTCTAAACCAGTTTATTCAGAGTCTGAGAGAGAGGCGCCCTGGGTGTCAGGTATTACTATGAAAGCCATGCATGTTATGCTGATGTACTTGTAGAGCTGAGAATATAGAGCAGTAGTTCCCAAACTTTGCTAAACATTGAATCTTTTTAAGAAATATGGGGGTGCCTGGCTGGTGCAGTTAGGAGAGCATATGACTCTTAACCAACTGACCACCCAGGTGCCCTGCATATGAGTCTTTATCTTGGGGTCCTGAGTTCCAGTCTCATGCTGGGTGTAGAGATTACTAAAAAAAAAAAATTAAACTATAAAACAAAATAAATAGTGACATCAGGCTTCCATTCCTAAACATTTGGAATTATTTGGTGTGAGGTGTGACTTACATTTTATGATTTTTATTTTTATTTTTTTTAGGAGAAAGAGTGAAAGTGGTGGGTGGGTAGGGAGAGAGAGAATCTTTTTTTTTTTTTTTTAATTTTATTTATTTATTTGACAGAGAGAGATCACAAGCAGGCAGAGAGGCAGGTAGAGAGAGAGGAGGAAGCAGGCTCCCTGCTGAGCAGAGAGCCCGATGTGGGGCTCGATCCCAGGACCCTGAGATCATGACCTGAACCGAAGGCAGCGGCTCAACCCACTGAGCCACCCAGGCGCCCCGAGAGAGAGAATCTTAAGCAGACTCCATGCCCAGTGCAGAGCCTAGTGCGGGGCTGGATCTCGTGACCCTTGGGTCATGACCGAAGCCGAAATCAAGAGTCATGTGCTTAACTGGCTGAGCCATCCAGGCACCCCTACTTTACGATTTAAAAAAAAAAAAAAAATCTTCCTAGGTGCTTCTAATTTGTAGCAGAGTTGAGAACCACTGCATCACAGTGTTAATAATTTTTAATTTTAATCACTAATGTGTTACATTCATGCAAATCTGTAACTATTTAGTGAATATCTATAGTATTCTGGTATGTTTTTGGTGTTGGGGAGATGTCCATGAACAAAAGAAACAAAAATTCCTGTCTTCATGGCACCACATTCTAGTGGGAAGTAGCGGACAATAATCTAAATGAGTAAACTGTATAGTGTATTAAAAGATGAAAAGTGCTGCGGAGGAAATTAAATCAGGAAGGAGGATGGGGTGTGCTAGGGATGGGGAGGTTGCAATTTTGAATAGGGTTACTAGGAAGGGCCTCACTAAGATTAGGTGACTTATGAGCTACACTTGCAAGAGATAAGGAAATCATTCAGTGCAGATCATTGAGGCTCTCCACATGTCCAAAGGAAGAGGATTCTCTGTAGAGGGAGAGTAATTGCAAAGTCCTGGGGGTGGGATTCTGGTGTACAGGGAACTTTTTGGCTGGAGTGAAGCCAGTCAGAAGAGGAATAGAAGAGATGAGGCAGGAAGAACTGAGGGGAGGGACAGATATTGTCTGGCTTATAGCTCATTGTAAGATTAGGTTGTTACTATGAGATAGGAAGCCACTGGAAGGTTTTAGCAGTTATAATCTGAGTTATTATTTTTTTGGTGTGTGTTTTTTTAAGATTTTATTTATTTATTTGACAGAGATCACAAGTAGGCAGAGAGGCAGGCAGAGATAGGAGGAAGCAGGCTCCCTGCTGAGCAGAGAGCCTGATTCAGGGCTCGATCCCAGGACCCTGGGATCATGACCTGAGCCGAAGGCAGAGGCTTTAACCCACTGAGCCACCCAGGTGCCCCTGTTTTGGGTTTTTTTAGATTTTATTTTTAAGTATCTCTACATCTAACATGGGGCTCGAACTTATAACCCTGAGATCAAGAGTTGCATGCTCTACTGACTAACAGCCAGGCGCCCCAGTCTCAGTTATGTTTTCAACAGGTCAGTCTGGCTGCTGTTACAGATTATAGGCACCTGGAGCAGAAGCAGGGAGACTAATTCAGGGGCTGTTGCAATGAACCAGGCAAGAGAAATAATGTGACTTGGACTAGGTGGTAGGCAGCAGAAAATAAGAATGAAAAAAAAAAAAGGTAAGAAGAATAATTCTGTACTTTGAAATTAGAACACCAACATTAGCTGACAGCTTAAGTTGTATGGTATAAGAGGGAAGGAGACACCGAGGTTTTAGGCCTGAGTGTTTGGAAAATGAAGTTTTGGGGGAGATGGGGCAGATTTGGGAAGATCCAGTTTTGGTGGGGAAAGATGTAGAGTTCATTTGTGGATATGGTATGTATAATAGGCTTCAGACATCTAAGTGGAGATGCTAAATTGGTTGTTAGACATAGAAATCTGGAATTCAGGGGAAAGAGGTCTGGCCTGGAAATATAAATTTGGGAATGTTCAGTCCATAGATTATATTTAAGGCCTTGAGACTAGTGACCATCAAGGTAATGAATGTAAGTAGAAAAAGAAAAGAGGTACGAAAACTGAATCCTGACCTTGGACATTCCATCATTAAGAAATTCAAGAGATGAGAAGGAATCATTGAAAGGAGACTGAGAATGAGCAGGCAGCAAAGTAGGGGGAAGTATAGGGTCCAGTAGGGCATGGAATCCCAAGATCCAAATGAGAATCTTAACCCTAGAGAGTATTTGATCAGGGTCCTGGGATCAAGCCCCACATCTGGCTCCCTGCTCATTGGGAAGCCTGCTTCTCCCTCTCCACTGCTTGTGCTCTCTCGCATTCTCTCTCTCTCTCAAATAATAAATAAAATCTTAAAAAAAAAAAAAAAAAAAGAATTTAGAAGGGAAGTATCAAGGGAGAGGTTTATGTGTGTGGAGGCCTCCAAGAAGCTGGTGTTAGTTCTAGCTCTTGACCTGGTTGTTGATATTATGGGTGTTTGCTTTATAATTATTCCTTAAATTGTACATATATGGCATTTGCAGCTTTTTGTATGTAAAATTTAGCAAAAAGAAGGAAAAAGAAAATTGATGAGTTTTAACATAAATTAGCTTTGTAAAAATTTTTGGTTACAGCTCTTTTTCTTAAAAGTTTTATTCTGCACATAGCAACATTGTACAGAAATATTAAAAGATATTCAATCTTTACAAATGCTTATATTCTAAAATCTTTTTTTGTATTTCTTCTCTAAGCTCTTAGGCAACTGGAATCTATTTTAAAGAAAATCATAAAAGAACGAAAAGGAGGGAACTTCAGTCAACATATTTTCATTGACTCCTTAGTACAAGGGAACCTTAATGACCAACAGGTGGTGTAATTGTTGATTAAGTAAATAATAATCACCCATGTATAGTGCTTTGTACTCACTTTACTTTTCTAGCACATCGTCCACAAATAGTACAAGTATTTAGTGTCTTCTTATTTAGCTCTTTGAAGCCGCTGTATATTATTTAATATTGGGTAAGCAAATGTTGAATCAAATTCTCCGATCATAAAAGAGGAGACTTAACTGACTAGGTTGGCAGCTTGACTTGTTCTCAGAGTGCCTCTGTTACCCCAGCACGCCGCTGTGTTTGCGGGGTTGTCAGGCAAAGGACAAGAGCGGAGCCATTATTGCCACGCCTGTAATGAATGCCCCAGTCTACACATGTGAGTCTTCAGAGACAGAATGGTTTTCCGGGTGTGTACAGGTGCAGGATCGAATAAGGCTTCAAGAGTAGTGGCAGCCTCTTCACTGTTCTGAGGCTTTGTTGCTGCACCAGCCTAAGCCAGAAAGAGAGCCCTGAGGCAGTTTGTTTGCAAAAACATGGCACCAGCCGGTGAAAACTACCGGTAAATGTTTATTGCATCAAAAAGGCAATGCCATATTTAGGTTGATTTTTACATTAGTTTTTTTTAGGTGAAAACATTGTAAAGAAATAATATACATTTTTTCCTTTCCTTGACCTTAATTCTATACTATAGGTTATTTTGGTAGGGTCTAATACAGGCCACCTTACATTTTACACTTTCTAAACTTAGTTTTTCTCTCCTAGATCCTTGAAGACAGTATGATATTTTCTCTGGCCAGTTGTGTCATAACTGCAAAATGTGAGTATAAACTGATTTCTTCTTGAGATAGATTATAAAATACACATGGGTAAAATAAAGGAAACATTGTTCGCAAGACCTCTTTATCATTTCCCTTCTCTTTTCTTTTTTATTTTTGTTTGAAAGGCTTGATTCACACAGCTACCTTTTTTTTTTTTTTGAAACCCCCAGGTGCTCTATGCCACCTCTGAACATTGCCATAAATTTCTTGACACAGTTTATGGATTGTGAATTCTAGTTAGTGCCTTTAAAATGAACTGCTATTGACACCTTTCCAAGCAGAGCAGTGAGCTTTTCAGTCTCCTGCTGGGGTTTTCACTTTGACTCGAGTCCAGTTTGCTATTATTAAGGTCTACCAACAGAGGATATAGGCCACAGAAATCACAGTTTAAAAGAACTCCTCTCTTGGTGGAATTGAAGGTGATTTTTACTTAAAGTTCTAAAATGTGTGAAATTTGTGTACGCTTATAAAAATATGCTAAAATGCTAAAGGAAGTATCAAAACTTCAGTTTGAAATAGAAAAAATCGATACTCATTGAAGGATTTCATTTACAACTCTTTCTGTTGAAAAACAATAATTAAAGATGTAAACTGCCCATAAGTTCTTCTTTATAAAATTTTTGACATCTAGAGATGTCCAGGTATTATAGATTAAATGGAATTTGTACATGTGTCAAAAATAATGTATGGAACTTCTTTAAAAAGTGCTTAACTTGTTTTTTAAAATATTTACTACATTAAATTATATATTTGCTAAAGACCTTCAAAAAATCTGGAGTACAACAACAGAGCGAAAAAAGTGACCATTTTCAAAGTTGGGTTAATATTTTAATCTTATCACAGTTTTTAGGGGGGATTTCAGATTATCACTGTTTCTTTGCATGTGGGTTGGTTATTTTTTTAAGATACCTCTGAATTTTTTGAGAGTCAAAATAGGCAGGAAACTTTAATCTTCTGCTAGTTATTAGCCTTGAGCAAGATATTTGGCTCTGCATTTTTTTTTTCTCTCAAATAACAGTTTAGCTCTAGTTGACCTCCAAGATATTCTCAAGTCTGTAATTGTGTCTTTGGTTTAGTATCATGTTTAAAGAACGTTCATGACTTAAAATCTTATTTTTAAGCTATGCCCAGTCATACTTTAGAGTTCTACCAAAGAACCAATTTTTGAGATTATTAAACCATAGTTATGATAACTTTAAGTGATAATATGGTAAAGCAGGGTATAAGAGTGCTCACTGTGTACACATCCTTATACTAAATCTTTCAATATTGTATATTACTGTATGCTGTAAAATTACAAACATGTACATATTGTACACTGCACAAGTTTCCATTATCACTTGTGAAGCAGAAATTCTATAGTTCCTTCAAAAACCCTAATAAAGAAATACATGTAGGAAAAAGTTAAATACAGGCAGTTACTCCTGTGCCTTTTTATAAACTCTGAATGTGAGTAAATTATAAAAAGAGTTGAGTACCAAGCAGCTATTAATTTTATTGACAACATTTAGTACAGAAAGTGAATTGTGTCCTTTCCAGGCATAAGATTTGGATATGTGAATTAGGCAAACATTAAAATAAAAAGTAACTTTGAGACAAATTTAAGTCCGCCCTTAGCTCAAGGAGGCGATAATTAATAAGTAGAAGTAGAAATTACTTAAATACATTTTTATAAGTGTTTGACTCAGAAAAAGTAATATAGAGTCATCTCAAGCAACATCTAGGGTAAGAGGTGCTGGTATCTGGATGGTATCTGGATAGTTCCATTCTTTGAGTAATTGTAATCCCAGTGGATTTCTAAAGGAAATAGAACTTTTCGTATTTTCTGTTTCATGTTCATCATGTGATTTTCTTACCTTTTCATTTCCTCGGTGCATATAATACATAGGCCATTTTAAGCAAAAGTAAGCCTGTAAGCTTAGTCATCTTCCAGTCTTGTTGTTCATCAAAATAAATACGGTATTTGTTGGAAGTACAGATGCCTGGACTTCACCTAAATCGTTTGAATCAGAATCTGTAAATGTGGAATTGTGCCATCAATCAATTCCTGGGTGATTTTAGAGAACCATTGTCCTAAGCAATAACCAATACCAATTCTTGAACCAGTTTATCTACCATTACAAGTAAAAATTTAGAACACTGATTTATAGGTAAATCTCCTGCTACTTTGATTTGTATGAATCATTTCATTAGGTCTCCTGAAGGAACTAATAAATGCGTATTTTATTACACAAGGTTGGGTGAACCAGACAATCCATTACAGTTAACCAACATTTAACACTCCTCCAGATAATGAGGTTTATTTATTATCATTACTATTTTACTGAAGGTAAAAATGCATTTTTGGCTTCAATTACTTGCCAGTTTTAAGAAAGCAATTGCAGATCTCCTTAGGAGTTGTCATGCTCTGTTCAGTGAAGTACAAATCCTGTTCTGTTCAATGAAGTACAAATCCTGTGAACAGGGGCGCCTGGGTGGCTCACTGGGTTAAAGCCTCTGCCTTCAGCTCAGGTCATGATCCCAGGGTCCTGGGATCGAGCCCCGAATCGGGCTCTCTGCTCAGCGGAGAGCCTGCTTCCCTTCCCCTCTCTCTCTCTGCCTGCCTCTCTGCCTACTTGTGATCTCTGTCTGTCAAATAAATAAATTAAATCTTTGAAAAAAAATTCCTGTGAACAGTCGTTGTATATTTTGGTAGCATTTCTTTGTCTTCCATATCAGAAAAAAGGGAAAATACAAGAAAAAAATAATAGTATGTTCTATCTTACTCTGCACCGAAACTATGAATTAGCTATTTTCATTGTTATTAATATAAATTTTTATTTAGTGTGCACCTGGGCAATCTGTTTTTTAACCACCTCTGAAGAGGTTCAGAGAAAACTTTATGAAGAGATAGACCAAGTTTTTGGGAAGGATCCTATTACTCCAGAGAAAATTGAGCAGCTCAGGTAAGAATATAATAAAAAGAAGAGATCATTAGCAGGTAAATTTGAGTTGGTTTAACTGTCTTATTTAAAGCTAATGATAATATCTAGGAAAGGTATATATTTTACAGGACTTAAAATGTTTAAATACAGATTTTAGGGGTGTCTGGGTGGCTCAGTTGGTTAAGTAACTGCCTTCAGCTCAGATCATGATCTTGGAGTCCCGGGATGGAGTCCTGCATCAGGCTCTCTGCTCGGCAGGGAGTCTGCTTCTCCTTCTGACCCTCCCCCTTCTCATGCTCTCTCTCTCTCACTCTCAAATAAATAAATAAAATATTTTTTAAAAAGTAAATACAGATTTTATTAGATAACTTAATTTGCTCTTTAAAATCATAAGGTAGTTTTGGGGGTGTCTAGGTGGCTCAGTTGGTTAAGTGACTGTCTTCAGCTCAGGTCATGATCCCAGGGTGTTGGGATTGAGCCCCTCATCAGGCTCCTTGCTCAGTTGGGAACCTGCTTCTCCCTCTTTCTCTGCCTCTTCCCCTGCTTGTGCTCTCTCTCTCTGTCAAATAAATAAAATCATAAGATAGTTTTGGGAAACCTTTACAGTAGATTTATGTAAAATAGTATCAGTGATGTTCAGGTAAGTGGAGCATTCACATCTTGTTGATGGAAATGCAAAATGGTATAGACCTGTCAGAAAACAGTGTGGCAGCTGAACATACACTTAACCATACAACCCAGAAATTCTCCAATGCATTTATCCAAGAGAAATGAAAAAAATACATACACAAAGACCTTTATGCACATGTTCATAGCAGTATTATTCATGATAGCAAAAAGCTGGAAATAGTCCAGATGTTCATTGGCTGGTGAGTAAATAAACAAATTGTGTTATATCTGTACCTTGGAATATTACCAAGTGGTTAAAAGTAATATCAATATATACAACAGTGTGGTTAAATGTCATTATGTTAAGTGAAAGAAGTCAAATTCAAAGACTGCATACAATATAATTTCCTTAAGGTGAAATTTGAGAAGAGGCAAAACTATTGTAATGGAAAGGAGATCAGTGGTTGTCTGGGGCCAGGAATGGGGAGGGGATCAACTAGCAGGGAGAATGAGAAGAGTTTTTAGGGGGAACTGTTCTATATCTTGACGGTGATTGTGGTAACACAATTACACAATTACTAAGTTTCATCACATTGTATAGGTAAAATAGATGAATTTTTATATGTAGATAATACCTTAGTTAAAAAGATTTTTTTCTCGGGGCGCCTGGGTGGCTCAGTGGGTTAAAGCCTCTGCCTTCGGCTCAGGTCATGATCTCAGAGTCCTGGTATTGAGCCCCACATCGGGCTCTCTGCTCAGCGGGGAGCCTGCTTCCTCCTCTCTCTCTGCCTGCCTCTCTGCCTACTTGTGGTCTCTGTCAAATAAATAAATAAAATCTTTACCAAAAAAAAAAAAAAAAGATTTTTTTTCTCTTTATATTTTTTAAAGATTTTACTGACTTATTTGACAGAGAGCAGCAGAGGGAGAGAGAGAAGCAGACTCCCCACTGAGCAGGGAGCCCGATGCAGGACTTGATCCCAGGACCCTGGGATTGTGACTTGAGGCAAATGCTTAACTGACTGAGCCACCCAGGCATTCTAAAAAGATTTTTTTTAAAATAGCAATTATGGGGGCGCCTGGGTGGCTCAGTGGGTTAAGGCCTCTGCCTGCGGCTCAGGTCATGATCCCAGGGTCCTGGGATCGAGCCCCGAATCGGGCTGTCTGCTCAGCAGGGAGCCTGCTTCCTCCTATCTCTGCCTGCCTCTCTGCCTACTTGTAATCTCTGTCTGTGAAATAAATAAATAAATAAAATCTTTAAAAAAAAAAAATAGCAATTATGAATGCTTAGGGTGTTGGAAGTCAGGCAACCAACCCTACCTTGGAGCCTCTTTTAACTATAGAAAAGAAGATAAGGAGACTTCTGTTACAAATTCTTCAAAATTTGGAAGTTTTCTTAATTACCTTGAATATAACTATTTTTCATTTTAAAAGTAATACTTGTCCTTCGAAGTTTTTATAATACAGAAGTGTATGAAGTAGAAGGTAAAGGTTTTTTGTAACTGTATCCCTAGGAGATAACAATTAACTATCTTTACTCTTTTTCCAGTTTTTCTATGCATATATACATATATATATATATATATATATATATATAAACTTTTATTATTATATATACATAAATTATATATATAAATTTTTCTATGCGTATATACATATATGCATATGTATGCATATATATGCATATATATTCAAAATAAAAAACTTCAAGATGTTTTAAAATGTAAAAATATAATTCTGTAAATTCCATCTTTTCTCTAAATATTTTGTGGACAATATTCTTATATATATAACTCTACTATGCCCAGTCAGAGATTAAGTTCTGTTGATTTGACTTTCCAAACAACTTTTAGTTGGAAGTTTGTTTTTTTATTTTATTTTATTTATTTATTTATTTGTCAGAGAGAGAGAGAGAAAGAGAGAGCGAGCACACAAGCAGGAAGAGTGGCAGGCAGAGGGAGGGACTCAATCCCAGGACTCTGGAATCATGACCTGAGGCGAGTGAAGGCAGACGCTTAACTGACTGAGCCACCCAGGTGTCCCTGGAAGTTGAATTTTAGTTCTTTTCATTGTCCTCACTATTCAGATCACCATCAGCTTGCCTGGGATATTTCAACAGCCTTGGATCTTGCTCCCCACTAATCCAGTCTCCAAATTGCTACTGGAGCCCATGACTGTACACAGTAAACACTGTGGGTGCTTTAACCATACAGATAACCTAGGACCAATGCCAAATCAGCAGTCTCTGGGCATCAGAAGTTTTCAAAAGATTCTTAGATGATTCCGATTTGTTCTAATTCTAATGTTGAGCATCACTGTGCTAGTAATATTTCTGTACCTGAGGAGTCAACATCTGGGCAGATGAGTCCCCAGTTTAAAATCTTTCAGTGACCTCTGGTTGTCCTTAAGATAGAATTTAAACTCACCAGCATGGCCTAGGAGGCATTTCAAGCGCTGGGCTGCTAATTCCCTTCCCACCTTATCTCTCATTATTTGTGCCTCTTCCTACCTTGGATTTAGCAATACTGAAATTCTTTTGTTTCTTCAAAGCTGTAGTATTCTTTCTCATCTCCTGGCTTTTGCAGACTACTTTTTTGTCTAGATTCTCTCTTCCTTCCTCTACTAGCAAACTCCAGTTTTTTCTGCAGGTCTCCGCCTCAAGTGCTTATTTCTCTGCAAAGTCCTTTCTTTAGTTATGTGCTCCTGCCATGTGTTCTCCAAAATCCTGAACTGCCTTTATCATAATAGTTACTGTGGTTTTTATTTTATTTATTTATTTATTTTATTTTTAATTTTTTTTTTAAAGATTTTTATTTATTTGACAGACAGATCACAAGCAGGCAGAGAGGCAGGCAGAGAGAGAGAGAGGAGGAGGCAGGCTCCCTGCTGAGCAGAGAGCCCGACGTGAGGCTCCATCCCAGGACCCCGGGACTGAGCCGAAGGCAGAGGCTTTAACCACTGAGCCACCCAGGCGCCCATTACTGTGGTTTTTAAATTGTTATCCTTGCTGTCCCTACCTCTCTCATTTTCTCTGCCAACTAGACCTTGGAACCCTTTGTGGGTTTCTGTCTTACTGTTGTAGTTCAGAGTCTAACATGGTGTTTCTAATGAAACAATAAATAGTTGTTCAATAAATAGTCCCAGTAAATAGTTGTTCAAAGAGAAAAGGAAGGATGTTTTCCTTTTTTGTTTTTTGTTGTTTTTAAGTATTATAAACAATCAGCATTCCTATGCTTGTTATTTTTTTTTTTATATTTCCAGTTGTTGCTATTAATAAAGTCCTAGAAGTGGGATTGTTATTGAAGGATACATACAGTAGTTTGGTATTTATGATTAGGGGCTATGAAGTAAGGCAGACCTGGGTTTGAATCCTGCTGACACCACCTCCCCGCTAGGTGATCTTAAGCAATTGCCTAATTTTAAAAATCTGTAAAATTAGAATAATAATAGCACCCCTGAGGTTCTTGTAAGGATTAAATGAGATACTACAAAGAAACTATTTAATAGAAGGGTGCCTGGGTGGCTCACTTGGTTAAGTGACTGCCATCAGCTCAGGTCATGATCCCAGGGTCCTGGGATTGAGCCCTGCATCAGGCTCCCTGCTCAGCAGGGAGCTTGCTTCCTCCTCTCTCTCTGCCTGCTTCTCTGCCTACTTGTGATCTCTGTCTGTCAAATAAATAAATAAAATCTTAAAAAAAAATAAAAAATAAGGGACTTTTCTATTTAAGAATTATATAAATAATGTTTCGAGTTTTCTTCTGGTACTTTTGAAGTTGTTTAACCTACCTGGACTTTATATACCTCTAATATATAACTTAATTTTCAAGCAAATTAGAATTATGATGTGCCTATTTCCAATTAGGAAGATTTTTAAAGTTGTTACAAAATGCACCTGCATTTCAAACTGCCTTTCCCAGAGTTAAGAACTGTAAAAAAAACTTTTTTAAAACAGGTATTGTCGGCAAGTACTTTGTGAAACTGTTCGGGCTGCCAAACTGACCCCAGTTTCTGCCCGGCTTCAAGATATTGAAGGAAAGGTTGACAAATTTATTATTCCTAGAGAGGTAAGAAACATTTGGTATACTTATTCAGTTACTCTTTTCAACTCTTTTAGTGTGTGTTTTTGAATTATATTGTCTAATATGTTTAATAAATACCTATTATTAAATCAAAGACATAGTTACTTTAAATGACAATAATATATGTTGTTTTAGGGTATAAACAATATAAAAGGCTCCTTTCCTCACATGTACTGTTGTTAATACTTTGGCGTGTATTTTTGTAGGTCTTTGTGTATATATGTTACTCTGTATATGTATATACACATATATGTATTTTAAAAACTGAATTTATATGTGAAAAGTTGCTTTTCATGCATCATTCATTAATTTGCTTCTTTAGGTGTAGTGTGGTTATGAGTACAACTGGGACTTGATATAGATCCAGCTTATTTTTAATGGATGCATAGTATCCCATCGCATGAGTGTGTTACAGTTTATTTAAGCAGTCCCCATTGATGAAAATTTAGATTACATCAATTTTTTTGTTATTACAAATTATATAGTTGTATAGATGTTGAGTAGAGCCCTAGAAATTGAGTTTTGGGGTCAGAGTGTTATTTATGTTAAATTTAAATTGCCCTGTAAGATGCAATTTATATTTTTAGCAACAATGTATGAGAATGCTATTTCTCTCCATATCCTTACTACTTCTAGATTTATTACTTTTCTACATTCTTAAAGTTTCTTTTCAGTGTTCCGGAATTCATTGTTTATGCGCCACTCCCAGTGCTCCATGCAATACGTGCCCTCCATAATACCCACCAGACTCACCCAACCCCCCACCCCTCTCCCCTCCAAAACCTTCAGTTTGTTTCTCAGAGTCCACAGTCCCTCATGGTTCGTCTCCCCCTCCGGTTTCCCCCATCTCACTTCTCTCCATCTCCCCATGTCCTCCATGTTATTCCTTATGCTCCACAAATAAGTGAAACCATATGATAATTGACTCTCTCTGCTTGGCTTATTTCACTCAGCATAATCTCTTCCAGTCCCATCCATGTTGCTACAAAAGTTGGGTATTCATCCTTTCTGATGGAGGCATAATACTCCATAGTGTATATGGACCACATCTTCCTTATCCATTCGTCCGTGGAAGGGCATCTTGGTTCTTTCCACAGTTTGGCGACTGTGGCCATTTCTGCTATAAACATTGGGGTACAGATGGCCCTTCTTTTCACTACATCTGTATCTTTGGGGTAAATACCCAGTAGTGCAATTGCAGGGTCATAGGGAAGCTCTGTTTTTAATTTCTTAAGGAATCTCCACACTTTTCCAAAGTGGCTGCACCAACTTGCATTCCCACCAACATATTTCTTACATGAAATACTGTCTCATTATTTTAATTTGCTTTTCCCTGATTATTGGAGAGATTGAGCAGCTTTTCATATATATTTATCAATTTGTATTTCTTCTTTTGTGAATTATGTGCTTGTAACTCATTTATTTCTAGTGAGCTTATATATATATATTTTATATTGCACATGCTAACTTAATTATATGGAAAATACATTTTTCCTATTATTTATCTTTCACTGGTGATTTTGGTGTGTTTTGTTTTTACTGGATGCAGGTTTTAAATATTCATAGTAAAGTCTTTTATTCCTTTATGACTGTCAGATTTTGACATGCTTAGGGAGGCCTTCTCCACTGTTAAGTCATCAAAATAATGGCCTGTATTTTCTTTGATCATTTTCTGTTTTTATTTTGTACTCATTATCTGTATTAAAAGAGCATTCAGGAGGAATTGGCTCTCTGACAGTCATTTTGTCTCTGTAAGGCCTTGACTAACTAGAATAATTTTTTTGCAGACCCTTGTTCTTTATGCTCTTGGCGTGGTACTGCAGGATCCCAGTACTTGGCCGTCCCCACACAAGTATGAAATATCTGTGTTTATCTTTGTGATTATTGATTTTTATGTGTTTGTGTGTTTTGCATTTCTTTTCTAAGTTTTGAGGAGAAAATTCAATATGTGACAATGATATAACATAAGCAAGCCACTGCCTTCTCTTTGGTATCTTCTGTTCACTATTCTTTCTTTCATGAATCTGCTGTCTGCTTGCTACTCTGTCTCTCCTATTACCACTTCTAGCCTAAGATCTATTTAATCTCTACAACTGTCCTTTAATTTCAATGGAAATTCAGAATTCTTTTGTTGGTAAGTGAGTGTTCTGATGTAGCTTCTTTGTTTTCCTGCTGTTGGTCTCAATTATTAATCTCTAGTCAAATTCAAAAAGTAGATGTTGTCTCTATACATGTTGTATGTGAGAATGGCAGGGAAAGGAAAAAGCAAAGAGCAAAGCTGCTACTGTTTGCCTTCTGGATAGGCATCAAGTAAAATCCACCCTAAAGAAATGGGTTAAGATTTATTGCCCTGGTAAAAGGTTATAGATTGAGTTGATTGGGGATACGACAGATGTGTGGGGGCGCCTGGCTGGCTTAGTCATTGGAACATCCAACTTTTGATCTTAGGGTTGTAGGTTTGAGCCCCACATTGGATACTGAGTTTACGTAAAAATAAAATCTTAAAAAAAAAAAAAATACAGCTGTGTGAAGTGTAGTAGGACAGAGTTGGTGGCATGGTTGAAGTACTCATACCTATCTCTGAAGGATAATGATGGGTTTATTAAGTGTTCTTATTGTTTCAGTTTTTAATACTATAATGATATTAAAAGAAATCTATTAACAAATGAAATAGCAGTAAAATTTGCTATGAGTAAAAAATATATTTTATATTCTAAATGACATAACAAAATTGAAGATCTGTATTAGTGGAAAATTTATGCTTATGATTTAGAAAAACTAATATTTCCAGTTCTTAAATTGTTAAAAAAATTTGGAAAATGCCAAATTGTTGTTGTTGTTGTTGTTTTGTGGGGCTTTTTTTGCCAAGTTTTTGATAAATTTGAAATGTAATATGAAAAATATAAGAAATTTGCTGTAACTTTTGACACTACTTCTTCCCTCAAAACAGATGATCTGGGTTACAAATTGAAAATATTAAAAAATATGTATGCTAAAATGTGGAACTCATTTTGATGTATCAAATAGAATCAGATTTAGGAAATGTTAGTAATAATGTTGCATACTAATGAAAAGCTTTCTGAAATTGGGCACCTCCCTCTTGAGAGACAACTCGCACTAACAAAAATGTACATAGACTGAGATAGACCTTGTCGAGACCGTTGATTACTGTTTAATGTAATTGTCACACAGACAAGGAGAAAGAGATTAACTTTTTTCATAAACTTAATGCTCTTGAGGTCAACATAGTATGTTTCATACCATTTTTTGGCTGCAGAGTTTTTCAGCCTTTCACCCACCGGAGAACATCTGGATTGTTTTGGTAACAATGAAGCCGCAAAGAACAGTCATATAAGGGGTTTTGTGTGAACATAGGATTTATTTCTTTGGGATAAATGCCCAACGGTGCAGTTGCTGGGGTCATACGGTTAGTGCGTGTTTAGTTTTGCAGGAAACTGCCAGGCTGTTTTTCAGAGATTATCAGCAGCAGCATTTGAGAGATTCGCCTCTGCAGCCGCGGTGGCGCTAACCGCTATCGCTGCTTCTATTTTAGATGTGAGGTGGTGTTTCATTATGCATTTAAAAGTTGTCTTTTTGAGTAACTGACATTAACGTATTCTCCTAAAGAAAAAAAATGTCTGGATATGATTTATTTATATAAAGAAATGACAGAGGGGTGCCTGGATGGCTCCGTCGAGCCGGCTCTTGATATTGGTTCAAGTTAGGATCTCAGGGTCATGAGTTCGAGCCCTGCTTCAGGCTGCACACTCAGTGGGTTGTCTGCTTGAGATTCTCTCCCTCTCCCGTTGCCCCTCCCCCTGCTCACACACTCTCTCTCTCTCTCTGAGATAAATAAATCTTAAAAAAAAAAAAAAGAAATGATAGAAATACGCTATTACTATTACCATATTGGCATGTTTCAGAGCAAGAAAACCTGGGTCAAGTTCTATGATTTCAGTATATAACAATGTAAATATTACTCTAAACTATGAAATATTATCAACTTAATAAAACCAGACTAATGCAAAATTCTCAGCTGAAAAGAATGAAGGCAAGTACCAAAAATCTCCATATGGACTGGGACCAAGATAGTGATAGAGCAGGCTCCTGAATTTCCCTCCTCTCACGGGCACACTCAGTGTTGCCATGCATGGAGCAGCTCCCTCTGCGAGAAATCCAGAAACCAGCTGAGTGACTTACACACATTGGGAAAACGAGAAAATACCCATACTGAAATGTGTAAAAGGCTGAGACACACTCTTACCATAAACCTACACCCAGCACAGTGCCATATAATCTGAAGTGAACCCTCAACTGCCAGCTTCTCCCTGAGAATCGAAGGGTTTGGACTGCACAGCTACTGCCCTAAATTGAAGACTCCTACCTGAGATATGGGTTTCTAAAACACTTAGTTCTGAAAGCCACCAGGGCTTGTGTTCATGAGTCCCACAGGCTTGTAAAAAATGAAGAAGCAGTTCTTAATGTGCATGATAGGAACACAGACATTTCCTGTGGCTTTTCCTCCGGGGTTCAGCAAAGAGGGGGCAGGCAAGGCAAAAACTCTTCCTGGAAGGAGGTTAACTGCATATTTTAGAAGCTGCTGCCTGCAGGTCCAGCTTCTGGTTAGCAAACATCTCTGTGTAATGGCTGTGATCCTCCTTGAAGCCTGGGGGAGCCAGTGGGCACAACCCCAACCGAGTTCACTCCACAATAAAACCAAGTCATCCAGTACATATCTAGTGCCCCAACTTTATAGCTGCTATCTGAGGGACATGCCCCAAATTACCTAACTCTGATAGCCAGGGGGTCTTATATCCATAAGTACCAAAGGAAAATAGCAAACAAAAGTACTTGTTAATAGGCATGCAGGTATTTACTGTGGCTAGCCCCCAAGGTTCAATCTAAAGGGGGCAGGCAAATGCCCATCTTCCAGTCTTTTCTCAGGAAGGGATTTGACTCCTTCCACATTAACAAAGTGCAGTCCCTATCAAAATGCCAATAGTATTTCACACAGAACTAGAACAAATAATCCTAAGGTTTGTTTGAAATGATTAAAAACCTCGAAAGGCCAAAGAATATAGCTCAACATAGTAAAGGCCATATATGACAAACCCACAACCAACATCTTCCTCAGTGGTGAAGAGCTGGAAGCTTTCCCTCTAAGATCAAGAACAAGACAGATGTTCAGTTCATCACTTTTTTTCAATATAGTAATAAAAGTCCTAGCCACAGCAATCAGACAAGAAAAATAAATAAAAGGCATCCAAATTGGTAAGGAAGAAGTAAAATTGTCACTATTTACATATGAGATCATATTATATGTAGAAAACCCTAAACACTCCATCAAAGAACTGTTGGAACTAATAAATAAATTTGGTAAAGTTTCAGGACACAAAATTAATATGCAGAAATCTGTAGCATTTCTATATACTAATAACAAACCAGAGGAAAGAGAAATTAAGACAACAATCCCATTTAAAATTACACAAGAGACCCCCAGTACCTAGGAATAAATTTAACCAAGTGAAGGACCCGTACTCTGAAAACTGTAAGACATTGATGAAAGAAATTGAAGGTAAAACCTATAAATAGAAGGGTAAACCAGGGAACCTGGGTGGCTCAGTTGGTTAAGTGGTAGACTCTTGATTTTGGCTTAGGTTCATCCATGTTGTGCAAATATCAAGATTTCCTTCTTTTGGGGCACCTGGGTGGCTCAGTGGTTAAGCCTCTGCCTTCGGCTCAGGTCATGATCTCAGGGTCCTGGGATCGAGTCCCACATCGGGCTCTCTGCTCTGCAGGCAGCCTGCTTCCTCCTCTCTCTCTCTCTCTGCTTGCCTCTCCACCCACTTGTGATCTCTCTCTGTCAAATAAATAAAATCTTAAAAAAAAAAAAGAAATGATTAAAAAAAAAAAAAAGATTTCCTTCTTTCTTATGGCCCAATAATACTTCAATAAACATGTGAGTACAGACACCTCTTCGAGATAATGACACTGTTTCCTTTGAATATATATGCAGAAGTGGCATTGTTGGATCATATGGTAGTTTTGTTTTAAATTTCTTGAGGACTCTCCATACTCTTTACCCTTATGGCTGTACCAATTTACATTTACACCAACAGTGTACAAGAGTTCCCTTTTATCCATTTCCTTGCCAGCATTTGTCATCTCTTATCTTTTTTGATAATAGACATCCCAACACGTGTTAAATGGATAAAGAAGTGAATATTCCACTATATGTCTGTGTATATTTATATACATGTACATATATTATCTCTTTATGCACATACACATACACAAAATCATCAAATGATTATCTGATGAACTTCGGCTTAGGTCTTAATCCCAGGGTCCTGGGATCCAGCTCAATGTGGGGCTCCCTGCTTGGTAGGGAATCTGCTTCTCCCTCTTCTCCTCCCCCCACTCGTGTGTGCGCTCTCTCTCTCTCTCTCTCTCTCTCAAATAAAGAAAATCTTTTTTAAAAAAGATCTTATTTATTAGTTGAGGTGGGGGAGGGGCTGACCAGGAGTGGGGGAGAATCTGAAGCAGACCCTGCACTCAGCACAGAGCCCAACATGGAGCTCAATCCTATGATGGGGAGATCATGACCTGAGTTGAAACCCAGATTCAGACACTTAACCGACTGAGCCACCCAGGTACCCCAGTTGTGAGGTGTTTTATAAAATAATTGGGAAATTGTTTGATTTTTTTTTTAAGATTTTATTGATTTATTTGAAAGGGAGAGAGCAAGCACAAGCAGGGAGAATGGCAGGCAGATGGGGAGGGAGAAGTAGGCTACCCCCTGAGCAAGGAGGCTGATGCAGGGCTTGATCCCAGGGTCCTGGGATCTGAGCTGAAGGCAGATGCTTAACCCGACTGTGCCACCCATGTGCCCCAAGTTTGATTCTTTTTAAATCTAAAAATACATAATATCTGCAGGTAAAATTTAGGGTCTCAATTTTCAAGATAGTTGATAAAAGGAAAAGCTGATTGGGAGACCTAGTTGGAAGAGCATGCAACTCTTGATCTTAGGCTTGTGAGTTTAAGCCCCACTTTGGGTATAGAAATTACTTAATTTTTTAAAGATTTATGTATTTAGGGACGCCTGGGTGGCTCAGTTGGTTAAGCAGCTGCCTTCGGCTCAGGTCATGATCCCAGCGTCCTGGGATCGAGTCCCACATCGGGCTCCTTGCTCATCAGGGAGCCTGCTTCTCCCTCTGCCTCTGCCTGCCATTCTGTCTGCCTGTGCTTGCTCTCTCTCCCTCTCTCTCTCTGACAAATAATTAAATAAAATATTTTAAAAAAATTAAAAAAAAAAAAGATTTATGTATTTATTTTGGAGAGAAAGCGAGAGAGCAGGGGGAGTGGCAGAGGGAGAGAGAGACTCCCAAACAGACTCCCCACTGAGTGTGGAGCCTGATTCAGGGCCTGATCCCAGGAACCTTGAGACCATGACCTGAGCCGAAACCAAGAGTTGGATGCTCAACCAACTGAGCCACCCAGGAGTCCCAAGATTATTTAATTCTTAAAAATCTTACTTACTTTAAGTACGCTCTACTTACAATATAGGGCTTGAACTCATGACCTTGAGATCAGGAGTCTTATGCTTCACCAGCTGAGTCAGCCAGGTGCCCCAGAGATTACTTAAATAAATAAATAAAGGGGCGCCTGGGTGGCTCAGTGGGTTGAAGCCTCTGCCTTTAGCTCAGGTCATGATCCCGCGGTCCTGGGATCGAGCCCCGCATCCGGCTCTCTGCTCAGCGGAGAGCCTGCTTCCTCCTCTTTCTCTGCCTGCCTCTCTAACTGCTTGTGATCTCTGTCTGTCAAATAAATAAATAAAATCTTTTAAAAATAAATAAATAGTTAAAAGGAAAATTATTTTATATAATTTTTATGTCAACTATAATGTGAGTCTAGTATATTCCATTAGTGGAAGGTAATTTACACTTTTTAAAAAAGAAAATAAAGTAAAATTCTTTTTTTTCTCATAGCACAGTTTAAGTCTTTTAACATTTGTCTTTATTTTTTTTTTTTTAAGATTTTATTTAATTGTCAGAGAGAGGGGGAGAGGGGCTGAGCAGGAGGGAAAAGGGAGGGAGAAGCAGACTCCCCAATGAGCAAGGAGCCCAATGCAGGACCCAATCCTAGGACCTTGGGATCATGACCTGGGCCGGAGGGAGATGCTTAACTGACTGAGCCACCCAGGTATCCCTAACATTTGTTTTTGAGAGGAATTTTTATGTTCCGTAGTGGATGAGTTTTTGGTTGTTTCTATGTATGCCATTTTACCAGTGACTTTTTACAAAATGAAATTCTGTACAATAAAAAAACCCTTCTTAGCCTTTTCATTTCCGTCACTTACTAATTAGTCTGGATGTAATATAATTGATGAATATAATTTTAAGTCTGGTGTATCCAGTTTTAGGAAATACATTTTAATTGAAGAGGCAGTGTAAAATGCTTTGCATATTGATGAGATGGGTCTCATGTAATAGATAATTTGAACACTTTTTTTTTCCTTAAAAATTTTTATTTACTTGATGGAGAGAGGCACAGCGAGAGAGGGAACACAAGCAGGGGGAGTGGGAGAGGGAGAACAGGCTTCCCATGGAGCAGGGAGCCCAATGTGGGGCTCGATACCAGGACCCTGGGATCATGACCTGAGCAGAAGGCAGATGCTTAACGATTGAGCCAACCAGGTGCCCTGTTTTGAACATCTTAAATTTAAATATTCATTATGTGCTTTTGTATGATTTATCCTTATATCTCATAATATGATGCACACCTGTGTTACAGTTTCACTCCTTGCTGGTTCCAGAGAAATGTATTCTGTATCTATTGTTTAGAAGTAATAAATTAGGGGTGCCTGGGTGGCTCAGTCATTAAGCGTCTCCCTTTGGCTCAGGTTATGATCCCAGGATCCTGGGATCGAGCCCCGCATTGGGCTCCCTGCTCCGTAGGAAGCCTGTTCTCCCTCTCCCACTATCCCTGCTTGTGTTCCCTCTCTCGCTCTCTCTCTCTCTCTCTCTGTCTGTCAAATAAATAAAGTCTTTTTAAAAAAAAGTAATAGAAAAAATATATATGTTTACTAGTTTGAGAATATAATAGGTAAAACTTACTAAAGATTTTTATTTATTTTCGAGAGAGAGAGATTGAGGGTGAGTGTGCAGGTGCATGGGGCAAGGGGAGGAGGGACAGAGGGAAGGGAGGGAGAGAATCTCATGCGGAGAACTGCTCAGCACAGAGCCTGAGGCAGGGCTTAATCCCGTGATCCTGAGATCGCCGTCTGAGGCAAAATCAAGAGTCAGACACTCAGTACCAACTGAGCTGCCCCTAACAGGTGAAATTTAAATACAATTGTGACAGCAGTTCTTACTTTCAGTACTTTTCAGACTTTATTAGATACTGTGTTTTTCTAGTACAAACATGTAAAGTGCCATTGGAGCTCTGTTGTTATTTGTCCCAAACCTTCTTTTTAGATTTGATCCAGACCGGTTTGATGATGAATCGATGATGAAAACTTTCTCCTTGCTTGGATTCTCAGGCACGCAGGAATGCCCAGAATTGAGGTAAGTGATAGAGAAAGGGAAGTGAAAGGAAAGATGCCAGACTTCATACTCAGAGTTTTGCTGATGAGAATGAGCAATCTATATAATTAAAGCGTAATTGTTAATCGTTAGTAACCAGTCACTCTCTCCTTGACTAGGTTTGCATACATGGTGACCACAGTACTCTTGAGTGTACTGGTGAGGAGGCTGCACCTGCTTTCCGTGGAGGGTCAACTTATTGAAACTAAGTATGAACTGGTAACATCATCCAAGGAAGAAGCTTGGATCACTGTCTCAAAGAGATATTAAAATTTTATACATTTAACTTTTCTTGAGGAGAATGATGGTTTCAAAAATCTGTATTGAATCCTTTTATAAATCAAGTTATACCATGGAATATAAATACCTACTGGTACTTCATTATGTAAATTTGGACTTTTGCATATCAGATTTTCTTAATGCATGATAGACATTTATACTTTATTGCCTCAATATAATGATAATTTTAATGGGAAGCTCTCTGTTTTAATTTTTGTTTTGTCACTTTTTTGTTATTTTGTTTTGTTCTATCACTTTCTATGATATTATCTCTATATTATTTTTCTTAGTTTGATCTGTAGTATTCTTGAAAAGAGACGTTATTTTGCACACTTTGGGGATTCATGTTTTCTGAATATTCTTAAAAGGGAAACATAATCCTAACTTCTTTTCATACTTTAAATCTCTTTTAAAGGGAGAAAACAAAGACTTCCCATAATTTTGTTTCTTGGATTAATATTTTTATTTTCTAAATATAAATTAGCTTATATTTAATCATTGTTATTAGGTTGAATAACCTACCTAGTATTTGCTTACTTTTATGCCTCCCAGGTAATACTGTTCATTTCTTTACCTATACAAGGCTCCTCATTTTGAATGCTTCTGAGTCATTTGGAAATGACTGAATGTATTTTGAAGTGCTCCTTCTGAGGCTTGTCTTTCCTTCTGTTTTGCTGGAAATTTTAGTAGCACTATATTACTTCACCAATTCTCATTTGTGGGAAAAACTGAATTCCTGATATGTTACTATCATATCATATTATGTCACATAATGAACTTAATGATTAAGAAACAAGAAAGCACTTACCAAAAAACCAAAACCCAAATTAAAAAAAAAAAGAAAAGAAAACAAACATTGCAAAACATATGATAGGGATAATATCCATATGATATATAAATAGCTTATATAAATTGGTAAGAAAACATAATAGATAAATGGTCAAAAGACATGAATAAACATCTTTTAGAGGAGGAAATAGCTATTCAACTTTCAGAAAAAAGGGTCAGCCTCACTAGTAAGCAAAGAAATATTGGAACTATTTAAAAAAATATTTTTAAGTATCTTGGAAATTTATACTAAGTACTGATAAGTTTTATGTTTAATACTTTTATATTGATAGCACTATAGTTGAGTCCGCTTTTTTTTTTTTTTTAAAGATTTTATTTATTTATTTGAGAGAGAGACAGTGAGAGAGAGCATGAGCAAGGAGAAGGTCAGAGGGAGAAGCAGACTCCCCACGGAGCTGGGAGCCTGATGCGGGACTCGATCCCGGGACTCCGGGATCATGACCTGAGCCGAAGGCAGTCGTCCAACCAACTGAGCCACCCAGGCGTCCCAAGTCCGCTTTTTTTTGTTACATTGTTCTTGAAGAATTTTTTTTTAAGACAACAACTGGAGGAAATATGCCAAGTGCAGATAGAGAGGAAAGGAAGAAAAATGATAACTGTTGCAAGTTATCATTTTTTTTTGACACTGCTGAATTCCTCTTGTAATTTTAGTTTCAAGATTGTACCCTAGTTATTGAGTTATTTTATGCTGTGTTTATGGTCAGGTAGCTAACAATTTAGAACTAGTTAGGAGTGGTTAAGATAGAATTTAAGCAACTACATGCAGCTTTAATTTCTGACAAAAATATTTAATTTATGGAATAATTTAAATTCTAAAACTGTAAGTGAAATGTATTCTTAGTTCCCAGCATCATGTTGTTTCCAAAAAGGCACACTGTTAAATTCCCTCCTATAATTCTGTATGATTTTGTGTATATAGAGCATCTTTCTTTGTTCTCCAAGTACCTTAATTGGTTTGGAAACTGGCAGTGGAGAGTTAGAGTGGGCACTTGATGTGTAAACCGAGTGTCAGTAAAATTAGATGAAATAAGTAGAATTTTAAAGCAAGTGAGACCTGATCAGCAATGATCAAGGCAAAACCAGGACAGCTGAGCCAGAGAGTCAGTGGATTGGCCTGTTGCCAATATATGAGACAAGGCGTTATTACTCATAATGATTTGAATCAAGGAAAATAAGAGAATCAGCTAAATAAGCACATTTTATCCATGGTTACATGACGGACTTAAAACATTTCACATACATTCTAGAGGATTTTTTAAAAATAAAAATGCTGTCAATCCATGCCCTGTTGTTCTTACTTGACCCTTTGTATTTATCAAGTGACTGAAATTAAAGTGGCCTTAGTGTCACTAATGGCTCGTAGCATGGCTCTGAGCAGGACTCTTAAGTTTTGTAGCTTTTGGGGTTTTTAAAAACTATTTCTTACCTGATTTTGATCTGCATTCTTTTCGACTGTTGAGAAGCTTGCTGTTGAAAACACCAGCACGGGGCACCTGGGTAGCTCAGGCGGTTAAGCATTTGACGCTTGATTTCAGTTCAGCTTGTGATCTCAGGGTTGTGAGATCGAGCCCGGAGTCAGGCTCTGTGATGGGCATGGAGCCTGCTTAAGATTTTCTCTCTCCCTACCACCCCCCCCTTAAAAAAAAAAAGCACATTTTTTATAGAAAGGGATCTTCCACACTTTGTGCTAATAAAATTCAAGGGAGAATTGATTCTGTGCATGTGTCTGGGAAAAATGCAAAACTCACATGCTGTTTTATCTGGCCCATAAATGTGCAGTTCCATTTTTTTTTTTTAAAGATTTTATTTATTTGTCAGAGAGAGGGAGAGCGAGAAAGTGAGCACAAGGCAGGCAGAGGGAGAAGCAGGCTCCCTGCTGAGCAAGGAGCCTGATGTGGGACTCGATCCCAGGACGCTGGGATCATGACCTGAGCCAAAGGCAGCTGCTTAACCAACTGAGCCACCCAGGCGTCCCTGCAGTTCCATTTTTTATATAAGTAGATTCTATCTTACTTACAGACCCTATGTAAAAATTTGTCTTATTTACCTTAAAATAGTTTATATTTTAAAAACAAAATGTTCTATTTCTTTGTCATGAAAATCATATAGGTTTTCTGTAGAAAAATCTTGGAAATACAGAAACACAGAAATAGAAATTCAGTCAACCATAGTCCCACTACTTGGAGTTAGTTGTAAATTCCTGGGGTAGATGCTTCTACTCTCTTTTATATCCACTTGTAATTTTTACAGATGTATACAATGTTCTCTTCATGTAATATCTTATGAACTACTAGTGTTTTCTACAACTGAAACACTAACATTCTCAGAATATACTCTTTCCCATTGTGGGTATTGTTATTCTTTTCAACTTTAAGATTCTATTTATCTGTCAGAGAGAGAGAGCACAAGTAGGGGTGTGGCAGACAGAGGAAGAAGTGGGCTCCCCACTGAGCAGAGAACCCCATGTGGGACTTGATCTCAGGACCCTGGGATCATGACCTGAGCCAGAGGCAGCTGCTTAATGGACTGAGCCACCCCGGCACCTCTGTTCTTTTCACCTTTAAAAGTGGCTTTATTTCCTCCTCCATATATTGAAACAGTAAATTATATGTTTGTACATCTGAGTTGCTAAACCCATAGAATAGTCTGTAGTGTTGCAATGAGCATTTAAGAAATGAAATTACTCTTCCATTATAAGAAGAATATAGGGGCTTCTGCATGGCTCAGTGGGTTAAGCCTCTGCCTTCAGGTCAGGTCATGGTCTCAGGGTCCTGGGATTGAGCCCCGCATCTCTGCTTGGCAGGGAGTCTGCTTCCCCCTCTCTCTCTGCCTGCCTCTCTGCCTCCTTGTGATCTCTGTCTGTCAAATAAATAAATAAAATCTTTAAAAAAAAAAAAGAATATAATTAAATTCAGATTGAGACGGCATTTCAACTTTTAAGAGGAAATTTTAAGAATTTCTATTGTTGTTTTTGGACCCTGGGGCAAATTAAGATTCTTCCCTTGAAGCCATCTTCATTTTTTTCCCCCTCCAGATTCATGAAAAGTGCAGTTAACCAAAAAGCATACTTTTCTCATTTCTCATGTGTGGTTATGTTGACAGATTGAAAACTGCTTAAACGCAATTCTACTGAGTCTGTAAAACTGAGGACAAGACAAACATCAGGGAGTAAGTTTAGTAGCTGTGAGAGGATAGCTTGTGAGAGAAGTGGACACTGTTTTCAAGGGCAGGTTTATATCATATCAACAAATTGATACGAATGACCTTATTTCTCTTCTTAGCCAGCCCTATGCCTGTTTCCTAAGTTACTAAGACCAACGATTAAGGTAGAAGGGTTGGATGGAGGGGGGAGGTAGGACAACAAAGCAGTTACTGTTAGTACGGAAGTCAGAGGAAATCAGCACAGCCAGAAAGGCTTCGTTCAATGTTGCTTTGAGGCCCGGGGAGTGACCTCCACTGATACAAAGGAATGAGACTGAATTTGCAGCAAGAGTTAAGCTCAGAGAAGAAAGGGAGTAGAAGGAGCATTTGTTATAAACCAAACATTTTATATACCTATCTTACTTAGTCTTTTAGAGTGTGACAGTAGGTTCATTGACAAGCTAAAATAGTTTTTCATTTCTGCTGGAAGAATACTATAAATGAATATAGGCATATACTTGCTAAGAAATAGAAAGTAAAATATCTAAATTTTGAATTATCTTAGTATCTTCAGTGGGGTTTATTGGTGTATTTTGTTATTTAAGAGGGAATCAAGCAATAGGTTCAAATGATGTGTTCATAATAACTAAAGAAAATTACTAAAAAGAGTATTGTAAGAGCAGTTTTAAAAGAAATCTTATGGGGCGCTTGGGTGGCTCAGTCATTGAGCGTCTGCCTTTGGCTCAGGTCATGATCCCAGGGTCTTGGGGTTGAGCCCCACATTGGGCTCCCTGCTCAGCGGGAAGCCTGCTTCTCCCTCTCCCACTCCCCCCGCTTGTATTCCCTCTCTCACTGTCTCTGTCAAATAAATAAATAAAATCTTAAAAAAGCTAAGTTAAGCTTTAAAAAAAACTTAAAGAAATCTAATGCTACCAACTCAGCCATATCTGTATAACTGATTAACTCTTTTCATATTTCCACATACATATATTTTTACACATTGCAATCATAACAATATGGTTTGCTTTTCACTTACTGAATTTTAAACATTTTCCTTTGTTACTTTTGTAAGGGCTTTGGGGAATTGATTTTGGGGCGTAGGATGAGGAATAGACTTAAAAATCTATAAATCAAACACTACATTTATTTCGATGACACCGAGTGAATGGATAATTGTAAAATTGGAATGGGGAGCCATTCTGTAAAACATCCAGGCAATAGACCAAAGGGCACAAAATGACAGTCCTCTTCCAGTTCCACTCCCTCATTTAATCTAGAGACTGGGAATGGATCTTGTTAGAGCAGGTAATAAGATGGCATGAGCAAATAACATCCTGTTTGGTAATTTAAAAAAAATTATATCTAAAAGACTTGCAAATTCCTGTTGTAATTTTTAACATGGGAGATTAGGAAATAAAACTGTGTACTTGACCATTGTAACCATGTTATAGATAATGTTGTAAAGTGCCTGTCTCCAAAAAGGCAATCAACAAATATTTTTGAATAAATGAATGAAATCTTACATATAGTTTTCTGTGCATGTAGAATAAAGTAAAGGTGATTATTTAATAGTTGAGAAAGTGTTCTAGATAGCCAAACTTCCTCTAATGCTAATAGTACTTTGTGATATGCTAAGTATCCCATTACTAGAAGTATTTAAGATGTTTTGTGGACATCTTTCAGTGATGCCTGTATCAGGTGTGAACATAGATTTATTTAGAATAGTCTGTAGTTGTACAAAGATCAACTAAAATAGTTGGTAAGCAAGTAGTCCTTTCTTCCTCCGTATCTATCACCAGATTATCATTAAACTGGGAATGTTTAAGGAACACAGTTTTTTAAAGATTTTATTTATTTATTTGACAGATAGATCACAAGTAGGCAGAGGGGGCGGGGGAAGCAGGCTCCCCACCTAGCAGAGAGCCCGATGCGGGGCCGGATCCCAGAACCCTGGGATCATGACCTGAGCCGAAGGCCGAGGCTTTAACCCACTGAGCCACCCAGGTGCCCCAAGGAACACAGTTTTTTAAAGTTAGTTTAGCGAGAGCATTATTTCCCGAAGCGTGTTTCATGGAACACTGTCCTGTGAGATGCTCTGAGGAAGAGGTTGCTTGATCATGTTCACTCTCAGATTCTCGATACTATATTCTCTCTCCGATATTTCTAATATTAATATATCAGAAGTGCTGAGAGGCTCAACTGTAAAGAAACCTATCTTCACTTGATATAACCCTGATTGTTCCTAATGTATTTATGTAGGTTTCCCTTTTTTCATTTACACCCTTTATCCTGTAAACCCACTGTTTCATGGAATGAGTCTTCTATAGAACAGAACCCATTTCTTCCAACGTGACCTAGAGACAAACAGGAGTCTCAATGGGGCGCCTGGGTGGCTCAATCAGTTAAGCGTTTGCCCTCAGCTCAGGTCACCCCACATCGGGCTCCCTGCTCAGTGGGGAATCTGCTTCTCCCTTTCCCTCTGTTGCTCCTCCTGCTCGTTCTCTCTCTCTCTCTCTCTGTAAACTAAATAAAGTCTTAAAAATAATTTTTTTTAAATATTGAAAAAAAAAAGTAGTCTCAGGTAACATCTGTCTTGGCTAGTTCCGTAAACTCTGCAGGTCCAGAGGTTCTCTAGACGAGGAACAATTGTAGGCTTAGAACCAAACCAGCCGAATTCCAAAGTCTCTCACTCCCTTATCTCTCCCTCTTTCCCTGTGAGGCCACAGCACTCCGAGCTCTACTGACTCTCCCTCATACCCCTGTCCTGACTTATATTCCTGTCTAAAGAAATGGAACTGTCTTAGTTCAGCAACAGTGTTTTATTGAGCATGCCAGGTCTTATGTGAGGCATTGGGAATATAGCAACGGACAAAACAGACATGACATTATAACTGTGTTCTCTCTCTTCTGTGCTCTACTCGAGGAGAGAGAGCCCTAAAGTCTTACATTCCAGAGCTTAACCTTCTAGCACTCAACTTCCCAGGTCCTGAGTTTGGAAGTAGCTCAAGAATCCTTTAGGCTAGTGGCTGAAAGAGACATAGGAAAGAACTTAGAGATGATTACACGACAACATGAAAGCCTTCAGTTATAGGCTGTAGGGAGGGAAGAAGCACAAGGAACAGTTGGGGGCAAACCATTAGTTTTGCTAGTTTTAGTGTATGAGCAGAAGAATCTAGGGGTCTTACTGAGGAAAATTGTCAACACCAATGCCATTTAGCAATCCCACAGAACTTCCAGAGTGAGATGAAACAATAAGATGTGGTTTGACTAGTTAAGGAGTGATATTTATTGTAGTGATTTGTATGAATGTTGCTTACCTATATGGCCGCACTAGGTGTCTTCAACTTTCATGATTTGTTGCTTGTGTTGCAAGATCATCAGCTAATAGAAATTTGATCTTTAGGGGCACCTGGGTGGCGGCAGTCAGTTAGGCTGCTGCCTTCGGCTCAGGTTATGATCTCAGGGTCCTGGGATCGAGCCCCACATCAGGCTCTTTGCTCAACGGGAAGCGTGCTTCCTCCTCTCTCTCTGCCTGCCTCTCTGCCTACTTGTGATCTCTGTCTGTCAAATAAATAAATAAAATCTTAAAAAAAAAAAAAGAAATTTGATCTTTAGAGCTTAAAAGGGCCTTGTAGAGATTATAGGGAATAGCCTGCTCATAATTTTAAGTTTTAGAGAGAGAAGCCTAAGGCTTCTGGAACTAGTAAGATTATTGGTCTTTTACTTTGGATTTTTCTCATATCCTTCTGAAAATATGTGCTTAAGTATGCTGCTATTATATTCATAGGATTTTGTTAAGCTTTCAAGGAGGTGTAGCTTCAGAAGGAATTGGAAAATTTAAAAAAATATTCTTGATACAGAACCTTTGAGGGAGATGCAAATGTGTTTTGAATGTTAAATTTACTTAGATTTAAAAATACATATCTTCAAGCAAAGTTGCCATGACAACCTTTCATAATGTGTGTATAAATTTTATGTCTGTCTCTTTGAGGTTTTCATCTTGCCCAGTATAGGGTTTAATCACAAGAATTGGGCACTATGGTGTGTTTCTATCTGCATGGTGCCCTGTGGGAATTCTGTAATTTTGGAAAATGCAAATCAAGCAATAGGGCAGCTCTGTGGCACAGCCGTCCCACCAAGATAAATGTCGTCTTGTTCTCTCCATGATCAGAGATTGATCTGGTTTCAAACCCAAGGTGAACTTTGAGTTGAAGTAGAACCATGAGTCCATTATGAGTTTCTGCTTTTTCTTATTTGGAAGATTTACAGGAGGGCCCTAGGAAGCTTGGGAAATTCTGGACCAAATCTCTTGGTTGACCCGCAAACTGATGCAGTGTCCCTGAGATCCTCTAGCTCTAAACCACAGTTGTTATCATAGGTCACCTCAGAACCATGAGAGACTTCTCTGCAGTGGCCAGGCATGTGTATAGAGACATCTCAGAAGCTCTTTCTGGCTTGAGCTCCAATCCAGCACTGCTAGACAGGTACCATTAACAGACCTTTTCACTTCCTTTTACTCCAATTCAGGTACCCTTGTCTGTCAAGTTCTATTTTGCGCATCAGGGGCCAGGAAAAGAATAGTAGGATTTCAGAGAGCCAAAGTTTAGGAGGAAGGAATTCTCACCCTTAATTTTGAAAATGTGAATTTATTAAGCAGTAGAATAAGGGGGTAGTGACCAGTACCTTTTCATAACAATAACTATGATTTTTATTTAAGAACTCTTAATCTTGGAGCACCTGGGTGGCTCAGTGGGTTAGGCCTCTGCCTTCGGCTCAGGTCGTGATCTCAAGGTTCTGGGATTGAGCCCTACATTAGGCTCTCTGCTCAGTGGGGAGCCTGCTTCCTCCTCTCTCTCTCTCTCTCTCTCTCTCTCTCTGCCTGCCTCTCTGCCTACTTGTGATCTCTTTCTGTCAATAAATGAAATCTTTAAAAAAAAAAAAAAAAGAACTCTTAATCTTGGGGCACTTGGGTGGCTCAGTCATTAAGCGTCTGCCTTTGGCTCAGGTCATGATCCCAGGGTCCTGGGATCAAGTGCCCAGTAGGGCTCCCTGCTCCCAGGGAAGCCTGCTTCTCCCGCTCGCACTCCCCCTGCTTGTGTTCCCTCTCTCGCTGTCTCTCTCTTTCAAATAAATAAATGCAAATCTTTAAGTTAAAAACAAAAACAAAAACTCTTAATCCTAACATGGATGCCTGAAATTTTGAGGTGCTTGCCAAGAAGAGCTGTTTGTGTTTTATGTTGTAGCTCCTCTGTGATGCAGTTTTAAAAAATTAATGTTTATAGTAATTTAAGAATCCCTGAAGACAGTTAATTAACTAAACTGAGCTCAAAAGTATGATTTATTAATTTATTAGCTTTGGAGCTTTAATTCTCCTTAGTCTTTAATAGGCTTTATATTACTATGTTATATTTAAGAGAATCTATAGAAATTTTTGAATCCAGTCCCCATGTAAACGGGGAAAATTTAAACTGGAAGAGGTTATTGTATGGGAATTATGCTCAGGATTATGCTTTTTTTAAATAACATGTTTAGATTTCCTTTTTGTTTCATCTTATTCTCTAAAGGAAGAATTTTTTTAAAAAATGAAAAAAAGGGAAAGGCCCCTAAGCAAAAAGAACTGGCTATTTTAGTGTACGATGTGTTGATAACTGAGAGAAATAGGATAGTCTTCTAACAGCAGAAAACACTTGAAAAGAGATGACCCACAGTGGTGGTTTTTTCTTTAAAGATTTATTTATTTGAGAGAGAGAGAACGTGCATGTGGGAACGGGAGCAGGGGCTGAGGGAGAGGGAGAGAATCTCAAGCAAACTCCACTGAGCATGGAGCCTGACCCTGGGCTTGATCTCAGAACCCTGAGATCATGACCTGAGCCAAAATCAAGAGTCAAACGCTTAATCCACTGACCAACCCAGGCATCTCCATGCTGTGATGTTTATAAAGATTTTTTAGTTTATCTTGATTGTAAGGGCGTAAATTAAGGCTGACTACATAATTTGCAGGGCCCAGTATGAAATGAAAATATGGAGCCTTGGCTGGGGACGAAGTTCAATCTCCCCTCCCATGGGCCTGCTCTCTTCAAACTAGGATGGGTTTGAAATCTCCACTCCAGGACTCATTACTTACTGGGATCAGGGGTAGGCCAGAGAGCCCTGACCAGCCAGAGAATGTGCTGTGGTGTGGCCAGCCCAAGGCGGGGCTGCTGCTTCCTTGCCCTCCTCAAGATGCTCCAGACGAACTGCTTGTGGGAGCCCAGACCTCCCCATGGAGGGTGCACCCAGGCCCCCACTGGAGGATGACCATGGCAGAAAGTGGGCCTCCCTCACCCACTCCCCTGCTAAAGCAATCCTATTGCTGCCCTGGGCAAAAGGCAGCAGTGCTCCCTGGCAGGGGTAGGGAGATGGGGCACCAGGGAGCTGGGAGCTGGTCACTGAGAACCTGTCAGGGGAGGCAAGAAAGTCGTCTCCAGGCCCCCAGTGCATGCTATATGGTCCCATTGACTCCACTTACAAAGCACAAATTCAAAAATAGAATTTGTAAGAATTCACTACAGTTCCCCAAGCACAGGGCCCTTCTGAGCAGTGGGCTTTGTGGGACTGCGCTGGTTGCAGCCCATGAGGCCAGCCCTGGACACATCCGACCTTACATGGCATGGAGCTGTGACTCAGTGGTCCCGAGTGCCATACTCCCTGGTTGTATGCCAGTTTGTCTTGCAAATACCCATAAATGTTTTATTTATTACTTATCATTAAGTGGTTTAGACTTCCGTCGGATGTCTTAGAATTAGATACACGATAAGCAATACAGAGGTGACAAACCTAAAACAAAAGCAATTCCTTAGTGCACGTGCATATTGAAGTGGCAGAAGTGTTCAGGTACAGTAAAAATCTCATCTTGAACCCCCATTTCACTGACAGGACTTTTACTTTTCCTGTATTTTAATCATAACTGCCAAAGATTTTTCAGATGAAAGGTAAAATGGAAATTTTCTGTGAAATATCATTATAAAACCCTATGAAATATTTCAGTGATATGAGTCATTCACTTATTCATAGGGGTAGACATTTAGATAATAGAAGTAGCTAACAGAAATCTGTGAGAAATATATTGTTAATTCCTGTGGAGGAGGAAGGAAGAAATCCTACTGAAGTATTTTTAAGTGTAGTTAAATTCAGTGTTCCCTGCCATTTTAAAATATCAAAATTATTCTGTTCTCCTTTCTTTCCAAGAGGCTACATAAAATTACTTTGACAAGATCATGAATCATTTTTTGCCATTAACCTCTTCTACATTGCATTTCATAAACATAGCAATCAGTGGTCAAGAGCATCCTTATTCTCATCAACCTTGTATTGATCTGTAACACTTACTACCATGCACTGTACTATTTAGTTGGCAATTTTGTGAAAGTATAACCTCTTTGTTTGCACTATTACTGAAAGCGACAAAAAACAGACTATAATAAATAAAAGTCAGCAAGTGTTGGAAATCATGCATGCTGTAGGTCAGCTAATATTCAGCATAAAGATTCTAATGGTTTTAAGGCATAATCAACTGGTACATTTGAAACCATTAGCAATTCATGTTATTAAGTGAAGGGCAGCGCTGTATAGTTTTCAGTAATAAAAACCCAGTACATTTGGAGGCTTGAAGTTTTATAAAATCTTTAACATAATTTAAACAAAGGTGTGAACCAAAGTAGCTAATTTTAGAAAGCAGTTTTTGTCTGCTGTGAGGAAACTATTATCTATTTTATGTTTTAGCTCTGAAATTCAGTGTTTTTCATGGGAAAAAGATACCTAAAGCCAATTTTAGGAGGGACTAAAGAATTTTTATTCTTCACAAACATCTATCTTTCAAGATAAATTGTCTACACCATTGATAAACCTATACACAGATGTATATGTTACTGTGAACAATTTCAGGTTTATATTGCCCACTCTCATAGTTTAACTGAAAACATATTTTTCTCCGTAACTATAGAGAACAACCTGACAGTTATCAGAGGGGAGGTAGGTGGGGGGAGGGATGGGTGAAATAGGTGATGGGGATTACAGAGTGCACTTGTGATGAGCACCAAGTAATTAACATAAAAACTTAAAAAAAATTTCTCTTTTTATCTTTCACAAGGAGGGGAACTATTTTGTTGTCTTTCAAAGAAAACTATTATAGATTACTAAGTATTTAAATAATGTCTCTCCATGTTGTATTCTGGATACGTAATATTTCCTCTCTTTATTAGAGTAATTTCTTCTCAAAAAATGTTTTTCGTTGGGTATTGGATAGTACGAGAGGATTATCGCTGACTTTGATGTGCTAACAATATTGTGGTTACATAGCAAAATGTTTTTTTACAGATAGATACTAAAGTATTTAGGAGTTAAATGCCACGTTTACATGCTTAAAGTTCTTTAGTAATGAACTACTATGAGAAAATAAGGTAAAATAGAAGCCATTGTTATTCTAATTAATGTGTATTTGTGTATTTATCATACCATTCTCCATACCATGTTTATAATTTCCATACTAAAGAGACAAAAAATAATGATTTTCAATAAAAATGAAACAAAAAAAATATGAGTTTGTGGGCTGTGTAGCTACTGACTCTCTGAAGATGAATTTTTTTTTCAAACTAATTTTGGAGGATGTGTTTTTCAATAACTTTTAAACTTATTTTATAAAATGTATATTCATACAGCTATAAAGCACAGAATGCTCTATGGTACAATAAGCTTTTCTTGAAAAAAGAAATGCTTTAGAACATTTTTAACCATTAAATAAATACCCCTAGAATTGAGACTAAAGCTTTTATCACTATCACAAAGTTTCAGATGATAAAGCTTGCCTAAAAATGTAAGGCTTAGGGACTCCTGATTGTACGTCAGTGGAACATATGACTTTCCATCTCTGGGTCATGAGTTCAAGTCCCATGTTGGGCATGGAGCCTACTTACCAAAAAAAAAAAAAAAAAAAAAGTAAAGTTTAGATTGCAGCCATTTCTCTTTGATCACATGCAGAACATTTGTTTCAAAGGTTTAATATGTCCAAATTATATGCACTTGGTATTAAAATTCCTGATAGTCTTAAATAAGATTAAAACACAAAAACGTGTATAAATACTATGAACATATTAATCACCGATAATTATTTTTCTTGTGTGGGGGTGAGAATGGGAAATCAATTAACTGTGTCATTACTTGAATAAAAAACTCTGCTTGCGGAAAAAGCATTTGACAAAGTACAACATCCATTCATGATAAAAAACCCTCAACAAAGTAGGTTGGGGAACATACCTCAACATAATAAAGGCCATCCGTGAAAAACCCACAGCTAATATCATCCTCAGTGGGGAAAAATTGAGAGTTCTTCCTCTACAGTCAGAAACAAGACAGGGATGTTCACTCTTACCACTTTTATTCAAATAGTACTGGAAGTCCTGGCCACAGCAATCAGAAAACCGAAAGAAATAAAAGGCATCCAAATCAGCAAGGAAGAAATAAAACTTTGACTATTTGCAGATGGCATGATCTACATGGAGAAAACCCTCAAGTCTCCACGAAAAAACTACTGGAACTGATAAAAGAATTCGGTCAAGTTGCAGGATGCAAAATCAATGCACAGAAATCAGTTGCATTTCTACACACCAATAATGAAGCAGCAGAAAGAGAAATTAAGGAATCAATCCCATTTACAATTGTACCAAAACAATAAGATACCCAGGAACAAACCTAACCAAAGAGATGAAAGCCCTGTACTCTGAAAAGTATGAAACACTGATTAAAGAAATTGAAGATGACACAAAGAAATGGAAAGACATTCCATGCTTATGGATCAGAAGAACAAACATCTTTGAAATGTCCGTACTCCCCTAACCAATCCACACATTTAATGCTCTTTCTCACTAAATACCAATAGCATTTTTCACAGAGCCAGAGCAAATAGTCCTAAAAGGTATGCGGAACTGCAAAACACTCTGAGTAGCCAAAGCTATTTTCTTTCTTTCTAATCTCTCTCTCTCTCTGTCTTTCTCTCTCTCTCTCTCTTTTCTAAAGGTTTTATTTATTTGAGAGAGCAAGAGAGAGAGATAGCGAGAGAGAGAGAGAGAGAGAGAGAGCGGAGCAGGAGGGAGGGGCAGAAAGACAATGTAGAGCTCCATCCTGGGACCCTGGGATCATGACTTGAGCTGAAGGCAGATGCTGACCCAACTGAGCCACCCAGGTGCCCCGCCAAAGCTATTTTCAAACTTTGAAAGTAAAAACAAGGCTGGAGGCATCACAATTCTGGACTTCAAGTTATATTACAAAGCTGTAGTAATCAAAAAGAATACGGTGATTGTACAAAAATAGACACAGATGAATGGAAAAGAATACAACACACACACACACACCCCACTCGCGTACACTCTCTCTCAAAAAATAAATCAGTAGGGACCCTTGGGTGGCTCAGTTAAGTGTTTGCCTTTGGCTCAAGTCATGATCTCATGTGCTGGGATCAAGCCCCGAATTGGGCTTCGTGCTCAGTGGTGAGTCTGCTTGTCCTCCTCCCTCTGTCCCTCATCCCTGCTTATGCACTCTCTCTCTCTCAAGTAAATAAAATCTTTTAAAAAATAATAAATCAATAAATAACAACACCCCCAAAATGAATAAATTAAAAAATGGGCAGAAGACATGAATAGACCTTTTTCCAAAGCACACAGATGGCCAACAGACACATGAAAGGATGCTCGCCATCCCTATCAGGGAAATACAAAACAAAACTACAAAGAGATGTCACCTCACACTTGTCAGAATGGCTAATATCAGCAATACAAGAAACAACAGGTGTTGGTAAAGTTGTGAAGAAAAAGGAACCCTTTGGCACTGTTGGTGGGAATGCAAACTGGTGCAGCCACTCTGGAAAGTATGGAGGTTCCTCAAAAAGTGAAAAATGAAAACTAAAAGTTAAAATGATCCAGCAATTGCACTACTGGGTATTTACCCCAAAACGCTTGTTTAAAGAGATACATGTGCCCTGGTATTTATAGCAGCATTACTACAATAGCCAAACTAGGGAAACAGCTCAAGTGTCCATCAACTGATGAATAGATAAAGAAGATGGTGTGTGTGTGTGTGTGTGTGTGTGTGTGTAATGGAATATATAATGGAATATTACTGTGATTCAATATATATGGAATATTACTCAGCCATAGAAAAGAATAATATCTTGATATTTGCAATGACATGGATGGAGCCAGAGATAGTATGCTAAGTGAAATAAGTCAGTCAGGATAAATACTATACGATTTCACTCCTATGTGCAATTTAAGACACAAAACAAATGAGCAAAGGGGAAAAAAAAGAGGCAAACCAAGAAACAGATTCTTTTTTTTTTTTAAGATTTTATTTATTTATTTGACAGATGGAGATCGCAAGTAGGCAGAGAAGCAGGCTGAGAGAGAGAGGAGGAAGCAGGCTCCCTGCTGATTCGGGGCTCGATCCCAGGACCCTGGGATCATGACCTGAGCTGAAGGCAGAGGCTAACCCACTGAGCCACCCAGGTGCCCCAAGAAACAGACTCTTAACTATACAGAACAAATTGGTGGTTACCAGAAGGAAGGTGTGTGGGGGGATGGGTGAGATAGGTGATGGGGATTAAGGAGGGCACTTGATGTGGTGAGCACTGGGTAAGGTATGAAAGTGTGAATCACTATATTGTACACCTGAAATATTACACTGTATGTTGACAAATGAATTTAAGTAAAAGCTTTAAAAAACCTCTGCTTGCATTTCCAAGGACTGTGTAAAATCTCTAACAGGAAACATAATTGCACAAAAAGGAGTTCTTTTAAATTCCATTGAAATATATATTACTTCATTGCAATATATATATGTATATAAAAATATATGTGTGTATATATTTTTATATACATTTATACACATTTATATACATATATGTATATATATTTATGTGTATATAGACACACATATATACACACATATATATCCAACTTGGTATTGTCTGATAAAATAACAGCCAGAAAACTAGTTTTGAAATTCTCAAGGTAAAAAAGTTAAACAACACAAAGTATTCTCATGAAGAAGGAAGACATTAATATTTAATAGTTTTTAAGCATTTAACATAAAATGAGGAAAAGGGATAATATTTCAGGAAATACAGATATGAAACAGCTGGTTTTATTCTTTAGGTCCTGTAGATTCTACTCTTTAATAGATTTTAAGAATGTATGAGAAAATGCAGTTGCACTAAATATTGATCGACACTTAATAATGTTAAGGATACTACGGCTGATAGATTGATGCCATTTAAAAGAGGAAATTTGGGGACAAAGAGTTAATAGTGAAAACAATGATTATGGTTAATTAGCATGTCAATGGTGTGCAGAAAGAATGAGTGGAAAGATTTTTTTTATTTATTTGACAGAGAGAGAGCATGAACAGGGGGGAGTGGCAGGCAGAGGGAGAAAGAGAAGCAGGCTTCCCACTGAGTAGGGAGCCTGACTCCAGGCTTGATCCCAGGATTCTGGGATCATGACCTGAGCCAAAGGCAGGTGCGTGATGGACTGAGCCACCCAGGTGTCCCTGAATGGGTCTGTCTTATAAGATGTTGTAAGTCATGTGAAGTAAACATTTCTGTTAAACAACATTAATTTCTTTGGCGCCAACAATCAGGCATTGTATTATGAACTTTTCCTTAATTTCTTCACTTAAGGATATAGTTATTAGAGGGTGCCTGGGTGGCTTTGGCTCAGGTCATGATCTTGGGGTCCTGGAATGGAGCTCCATATCAGGCTCTCTGCTCAGCGGGAGGTCTGCTTCTCCTTCTCCTCAACCCTCTGCTTATGCTCTGTCTCTGTCTCATTCTCAAATAAATAAAATCTAAAAAAAACCAAAACAGTGCCTACCTTACACACTTAACCTAGGTGTCATCTCACATCATCATAAGAAGGATGAGTACAGTAAAATAAAATACATTTTTAAAAAGATTTTATTTATTTATTTGACAGAGAGAAAACACAAGCAGGCAGAGCAGCAGGCAGAGAGGGGGTGGGGGGGAAGCAGGCCCCGCTCTGAGCGCAGAGCCTGATGCGGGGCTCAATCCCAGGATCTTGAGATCATGACCAGAGCCGAAGGCAGAGGCTTAACCCACTGAGCCACCCAGGTGCCCCAAAATAAAATATTTTAAGAGAGACCACATTCATATAACTTTTATTACAGTATAATTTTTCTGTTGTTATTCTTGTTAATCTCTCACTGTGCCTAATTTGTAAAGTAAACTTTGTCTAGTTATGTATGTATAGGAGAAAACAGTACATGTAGGGCTCATTACTAGCCAAGGTTTAGGGCATCCACTGGGGGTCCTGGAATACATTCCCCAAGGGGAAGGGGGAGCTACCATATATTGGTAGTGGTCTGAACAACTAAGTGAGATTTAGAAGGGCAAGCCAAGAGGCTCTCTTCTTTGCCTTGACTTATTCAACAAAAGGCTATGATGAACCCCAAAATCTTGCTTATCAAATCTGTAGATGATGTGAAACAAGATTATTTATTTCAAGAGATGGTTATGAGGATTAAAATTTGGATTAGAGCCAAGATATATAAAGAATTGCAATTAGGTTTTTTAAAAGAGTCAGCTGGGGGCACCTGGGTGGTTCAGTGGGTTAAGCCTCTGCCTTCAGCTCAGGTCATGACATCAGGGTCCTGGGATCGAGCCCCGAATTGGGCTCTCTGCTAAGCAAGGAGCCTGCTTCCTCCTCACTCTGCCTGCCTCTCTATCCTACTTGTGATCTCTGTCTGTCCAATAAGTAAATAAAATCTTAAAAAAAAAAAAAAAGAGTCAACTGTACTTGGCGTGAGTGGGTTAATATGTAAAAAAAAAAAAATCTAGGAATGTTTAATGCTTACTTTAAATCAAGTTGATGATTAAATTGCTTTAAAAATGTTACCTTGAATGGGGCGCCTGGGTGGCTCAGTTGGTTAAAAATGTTACCTTGGGCAGTTTTAATACAAAATATTTGCTCTGATTTTGGGAGATAATAGTTTCACTGGACTCTTAGAAAAATCATCCATGTTTGGGGCACCTGGGTGGCTCAGTCGGTTGAGCGTTCAACTTTTGGTTTTGGCTCAGGTCATGACCTCAGGGTCCTGGTATCAAACCCTGAGTAGGGCTTTGCACTCAGCTGGTAGTCTGCTCGAGACTCTCTCCTTCTCCCTCTGTCCCTCCCCTGCTCACATGCACACCCTCTCTCTCCAATTTATAAAGATTTGTTTCTTTATTTGGGGAGCAGAGGGAGCAAGAAACTCAAGCAGACTCTGCTGTGAGCCCAAAGCCCAACATGTGGCTCAATCCCATGACCCTGAGATCACCACTGGCGCTAAAACCAAGAGCTGGATCCCAACTGACTGCACCCCCCAGGTGCTCCAATAAATAAATCTTAAAAAAAAAAAAAAGAAAAGAAAAAAAGAAAAAGAAAAAGAATCCACGTTCATTTTTGGAAAAAGATGATCAAAACCAAAAAAAAACCCCTCCAACCCCACCACTCAGATAATATACACACACACATGGTACACGTACTTTTATAGACCTTGTGGTTGTTTTCCTTTTTGCTTAAATTATCTTTGTGGCAGCAGATGCATATCTAAATCCTTGGATCCTGAAATTCTGCTGAGTGGTTTTTTTTTGTTGTTTGTTTTTTAAGTTTTTATTTTAATTCCAGTTAGTTAACATACAGTGTTATATTAGGTTCAGGTATATAATACAGTGATTCAACACTTCCATACAACACCGGGTGCTCATCGAATGTGCCCTCCTTAATCCCCATCACCTGTTTCATCCATCTCCTCCTCCCCCCCCCCGCCCCCCCTTACCGCCCACTTCCCCTCTGGTAACCATCAGTTTGTTCTCTATAATTTAAAGAGTCTGTTTCTCGGTTTGTCTCTCTCTTTTTTTTCCCTTTGCTCGTTTGTTTTGTTTCTTAAATTCCACACATGAGTGAAATCATATGGTACTTGTCTTTCTCTGACTGACTTATTTCACTTAGCCTTATACTCTTAAGTTCTATGTCTTTGCAAATGGCAAGATTTTGTTTTTTATGGCTGCATAATGTCCCATTATATATGTATCATATATATTTCATCTTTATCCATTCCTCACTTGATAGACAGCTGAGCTGCTTCCATACCTTGGCCGTGGCAAGTAATACCGCTATAAACATCAGGGGCCATGTGTTCCCTCAAATCGGTATTTTTGTGTTCTTTGGGGAAATACCCAGTAGTTCTCTTGTTGAATCGTGCGGTCGTTCTATTTTTAACTTTTTGAGAAACTTCCATGTTTTCTAGAGTGGCTGCATCAGCTTGTATGGCCATTCTCCCCAACTTCAACACCTGTTGTTTTCTTGTGTTGTTGATTTTTGCCATTCTAACAAGTGTGAGGCGGCGTTTCATTCTACCTCCGCTGTGTTAAAAGCTCCTTGCTTAGTGGTGATTCTCAGCTGCCAGAAATTATAATCAAAGACCTTCAGAGCCAGAAGGGCCAGTTTCATCAGCATTATGTGGGAACTTGGTAGAACTATAAATTGGGAAAGATCAACCATATCAGAAGCTCTGGGGGTGGGACCTAGTAATTTTGTGTTTTAATAACCCCTCCAGGTGACTTCACTCCACACTGAAATTTAAGAACAACTGACCAAGTTAAACCCTTTGCGTTTTTCAGATAGAGAAGCTAAGATCCAAAGAGGTTGTCACAAGTCAATTTAAGAAAGCACCAGAATCGGGGTGCCTGGGTGGCTCAGTGCGTTAAAACTTCTGTCTTAGGCTCAGGTCATGATCCAGGGTCCTGGGATAGAGCCCCGAATTGGGCTCTCTGCTCAGCGGGGAGCCTGCTTCCCCCTTTCTCTCTGCCTGCCTCTCTGCCTACCTGTGTGTGATCTCTGTCTGTCAAATAAATAAATACAATCTTTAAAAAAAAAAAAAAAAAAAAGCACCAGAATCTTCAGGCTGTGATTCCCTGGATGACCACATGCCTCAGGGAGATCTGTTTATTGGGCTAATTGCTAAACAGTATTTGAAAGAATGGTAAGTGGAAAAAAGTGTAATGGGGGGAGAATCTGTTTACCACTTTACTCACCTGGTGGGCTTGTTACAGTTCAACAGTAGCCTTTTGATTCACTGAAGTTTAGTCAGAGAGAAGAGTTTCATCTAATTTGTTTTAGTCCCTTGATTAGTCATATGTATCTTATTCCCCAAAGTAAGTTTTCATATCATTGAAATAACTGCCCCATTCTGTCACTACTGCCCTCTAATTACTCCCTACTGTGACCCTACAGCTTTCATTTTTTTTTTAAGATTTTATTTATTTATTTGACAGAGATCACAAGTAGGCAGAGAGGCAGGCAGAGAGGCAGGCAGAGAGGGTGGGGGGGAAGCAGGCTCCCCGCTGAGCAGAGAGCCCGATGTGGGGCTCGATCCCATGACCCTGGGATCATGACCTGAGCGGAAGGCAGAGGCTTTAACCCACTGAGCCACCCAGGCGCCCCTACAGCTTTCATTTTTAACAAGCTCCTTACACTTAAGTTTGAGGACCACTAATACAGAAGATGTTTGAAGTTGTTAAGGAAAAAACTACATGGACTGGACCAACATTTTCAATATTCTTTAATTTGGGTTCCACATTGAAAATTCCAAATAATTCACTAATGTGTTTATCATACAGCCAATATAACAACACCAGAGTTTGCTCCGGAAATTTGTAAAGGCATAGATAGCATTCAAATGGTTTTTTGAAAAAGTGCAATACAGTTTTCTCATTATTTGGGGAAGAAAAAGGTGGAGGGGGAAGTCACTGTAGGAGGGCCAAGACATCACAAAAGCAAGAACAAGAGTTTAAATAATGGATCCTGTTCTGAACTACAAATGTAGTCAACCCTGACTTTGTGCGGCATAAATTAAGGTCACGGACAACTCAGCAGTTGTCTGGAATTTTCGTTAAGATTACGTTGTGTGGAGCAGTCAAGGTTGAGGAAAAAAGATACGGTATCTGGGAACAAGAACAAAATAACTGCAAGATCAAAATGGTCTACCTTGAATTTTTTGCAGCATTTTAACGTTTTTCAAAGTACTTTCACATAAACTTTTACTTTATCCATGTCACAACCCTGTAAGGAAGGAAATTCGCATCGGCAAAATCGTTTTTCGAAACTTTAAATACTGGATCTACGAAGAAAAAAGGCGAGGAAGTTGGCAGAACCAGAGAAATGACAGAAGAGGATGTCAGTGAGGAAGCGAGCGGCCGCCAGGGCCAGCACAAAAGCTGGGGTCCGCGGAGGGGGAACTGAGAGGACAGAGACGAACCTGGCGGGGCATCGGAGGGCAACAGCTTTAGGGGCAAATAAGTGCAAAAAAGCCTGGATGCAGGACATTTGGGATTAGGAAACTGGAATTTACTTATCCGTACCAAAGAGAATGGATGAGGTCAAAGAAAAAAATGGAAAGCAGGCGGGCGCTTAAAGCTGCACGGAAGTTTTGTGGGCTCCGGCGACCACGGGGTTCGGCCTCAGGTTGGGAATAACGCGGAGGGGAGTCGCGCAGGGCGCGGGCGGGAAGACGCCGGAGCCCGGTAGCGCTTTCCCTGGACCAACAAAGGCGGCCGGGGACACTTTCCGAGTCACGCAACTTGCGGGGGCCGAAGGGTTAACTGCGCGCACGACTCCCGCGCGCTTCCCGGCCCCCATTCCCACCGTCGCTAGGAAACGCCGGGAGTGGGGGAGGGGCAGGCGGCGCGGCCGAGGGTGGGAATCTTTTTCGGTGCGCCCGGGGGCGGAGGGAGGGGAGCGCGCGTGCGCGCGCCCGCCGTCCGTCGCCGCGGTGACCGTCCTCGGAGTCCGTCGGCTCGCGCCCCGCCCCCGTTCTGCTGCCCCCTCCCCTGTGGCGCGCGGGGAGTGTTTCTCGCTCCTCCCGAGTTGCCGCCGCCGCCGTCGCCGCCGCTCCTCCTCTCCCAGTCTTGGGTTTCCCAGGCGTTGCTGCCGCCGCTACCTCTGCGGTCTGTATGAGGAGGAGGAGGATGTGAAGATGGCGGAGCTGCAGATGCTGCTGGAGGAGGAAATCCCGGGGGGCCGCCGGGCCCTCTTCGACAGTTACACGAACCTGGAACGGGTGGCAGATTACTGCGAGAACAACTACATCCAGGTGCGAAGCAGGTCCCGGCCTGGGCGCATTGGGCCTCCGGCTGGTGGACGCCGCATGGGGGATCCCCGGGCCGGGGGCCGCGCGCGCTGGGGGCGTAGGGCGCGCGGGGCCGAGGCCGCGGCCGCGGCGGGGTCCCGGCCCAGCTAAACCCCCGAGGGCGAGGGATTGGGAGAGTAGGGTGGGAGCCGGGGCTGGTGAATTGGTGAGAAACCTGCGGCTGGAGGAAATTGTAGCTTTAATACATTTTAAAAAACGGTGAATCAGTCCGCGGTGCGGTGTGTGTGTGTGTGTGTGTGTGTGTGTGTTGTGTCGTGTCGTGTCCCAGCCCCTTCGCTGCTTCTCCCCTCGGCCGCCCCCGCTCTCGGTACCCGTCAGTGTTCGGGATGGCGGAGGAGGCGGAGAGTGGCTTTTTCTATTTGACAGAATCCTGCTCCCCCATATGGCAGGGGTGTGGGGGGATTGATGGATCACCCCCCTCCCCCAAGCTCTGGAGGATTTTTAAGGGGCTGTGTTGCTGCGAAGTAAAGTGCCTTAGTTTTATATTCATATAAATGTCTCAGGAGACTGGTAATTTTGCTTATTTATTTTAGTTTCTAGCCGGGGATACAGTAGAAGAGCAGTTGTCTCTTGTTGGAAGTTATTGCCATTTTCCTCCCTATGGAGAATGTGAAATTGCATGATAATAAACACCCCCCCCCCCCATTCCCGGTAGAATAGTTCATTTTCCTGTGGGAAAAAGAATTGTATTTTTCAGCAAGGATTAGGAAAGGATCCTCATGGTTTAATTTTTTCTGGAGCTGGTTGGTTTGGCACGGAGACTCGTAGTGGTAACGCTGTGTGTATGTCTGTGGAGGTGGGGTATATTGGGTGAGATGGGATCCAGCTGCGCCCGGACGAAGCAAAAGATGCTGTGGATTAAAAAAAAAAAAAAAAAAATCCTTTTTTAAAAATTATTTGAAAGGATAGGTTAAAACACAGTTTGCAAATTTAGCATCTTTTGTTTTCTCTGTGGCTTATTCTGAATCACAGGTTCTACCTCCATTTTTTTCCCCTTCCCATTTAAATTCTCTTGGGATAAAGGTGGAAATGGAAGAAGTATGTTAAATTGCTCTTTCACTACCGTCTTTTCCTTTTTTTTTTCTTTCTCCCATTTCGATCTCTCCAGGCATCCTTCTTCTTATCAGCTATGTTGGGAAGCATTCTTCAGTCTTAGTATAAACTAAAAATTAAAAAAAAAAAAAGGTGTTAGGATTTATAGGTTCATAAATTTTGTAAGGATCGCATAGTTAATCAAGGGTGGTGTTGATTTTACTTGATTGGATATGTACTGAATTCTCTATTATCTTGTAGGGACTGTTCGTATTGGGGAAGGAACCAGGCATAATCCAAGGCTTTTCCCTCCAAAGGGGCACTTGAAAGTATGGCTAGTAGGAACAGAAAAAAATGTGTCTTAGGTCAGAGTTCATACAAAATATACAGTGGTCCATATTTGGAGGGTGCTTTGCTAATACCAAGCAGGATAGGAAAGAGTCAAATATTATTCAAAAGTCTTCTGCAGCCTGGCACAGTGTAAAGGGTTGATGATACACACCTAGTGTTTATAGAATTTCGTAGTGTAGTTCATAGGAGAGGCTGATCTGTGAACAGATGAATAATGTAGTGTGTCAATTTATACTCTGTAAGGACAGAAGGACTGGAGGAAGCTCTGCTATTCTCAGGGAATTCACAGTCTTTTAGGAGTGGCAAATCTAAAGGACTGAAGTGGTAATTCCATTGCCTCCTGCAACATATTATGGGATTATAGGTCTGAAGAGACAGTGGGAGTGGAAAAGTGGTTTGGTAGCAGTTATTACCAGTAGTAAAAAATAAGGAACAGATTTGTCTCTCTTTGGAAAATAATTTTTATTTTTGAAGGCATAGTTTTTCTTAGATTACAGTTGATACATAAAGGTAAAGTATATGGGTTAATAAAGCTGAGAGGTTAAAGGGCTTAGGGATTGCCTCTTTTTAAATATTTTATATATTTCTTCTAGTTGAGAGGAGGAGAATATTACTGCCACCATTATGTTTTAGCAATAGGATTAAAAATTTAGTGTGGTGGCATTTTAAATTCATAGTATAGATATTAATAGAAATGGATTTGAAAATATTTTTTCAATTTAGCATCTAAAATAGCTTTTACACTTTAGATTTTACCTCCTAGGTTATCATCTGTTTCATGATCCAGTGGGTATATTATTGGTGTTTTTCTCTTCCCAGATGACAGCTCTTTGGATGATTTGTTTGTAGTAAAGTTGATAAATAGAACATACTGATTGTATGTTTGTGCTGACCCAGCTGTACAGTTGACCCAACTGGCTCTTTGTGACCAGAGAACTGACCAGCAGGGGTTTTGATGCTGCCTCTTAACCCTGCAAAGTTAATTGGTTACTTATATGATCACGTAGTCAGTTTAGCCTTGTTATAGCAACGTGCCCTAACCACTAGCTCGAGTTAACTAACCTAACACTCATTTTATTTTGTGGAAATAATTTTTGCCAGTAAAGTAGAAAGAGATAAATCTGTTGATTATATATAACAAAGGGTAAGGTTCTTTGTTGCGTGTTCTTAAATAGCTGGTTTTAAGCATAGGAATATCCAAATAATTAGGTTAAATAAGAATATCCTAAATGTGGATTGTATTTAGTGTGGATATTGAGCAAAGGAAGGAAAAATGATTGTGCTGTCTTTCTGGAAACAACTATACTGTGTTTAAATTGTTGCTAATAAAAACATCCTTCATATATATTACCAGCATTAAGAGTGACTAGGTATTGCCTGTGTTAACACACACACATACACAAAATCTACAGGTACAGCAGTGTTGTTAAGTAGTAGTTTTTCAGGTTACTAATGCAGCTAATGTTAAAAATTTAAAAATCATCCTTAGTAAAAATTTAGATGGCTTTCTTTTATTATTTCAACCTTTAGAAAAAGTGATAGTAAACATATTTTTTCTAGAATGTGATGATGAAAAGTTGTAACTAATATTTGCTGCTGTTTACCTGGTTGATTTTATCTCTTCTCTGTAAAAAAGGGTTTAGTAATTATTTAGGAGTTTTTAAGATATGTGTAAGACCTGTGTTTCCTTTTTTCATTTATTAATATAAACATTGATACCTAAACTAAGTGTCCAGAAATTTTAAACAGTATTTTGATTGACTTGGAATCTACATTTTTACAAATAGAAGAATTTTATAATAATATGAGTTGTTTTAATGTTTTGGTAGATGAAATAAATTTCTAGTTGGTACCTTCCTAGAGTAATCTGAAAAACTAACTAATTCTTTTTTTTTTTTTTTTTTTTTTAAGATTTTATTTATTTGTCAGAGAGAGAGAGAGAAAACACAAAGAGGGGGAGTAGCCGGCAGAGCAGGCAGAGGAAGAAGCAGGCCCCCTGCTGAGCAAGGAGGGATGCAGGACCTGATCCCATGACCCTGGGATCATGACCCCAGCCAAAGGCAGATGCTTAAGGGACTTAGCCACCCAGGCATCCTAAAACTAACTTATTCCTAGTTAGATTTTTGCTTTTTTTTTTTTTTTTTTAATTTTCTATTTCTATTCAGCGTAACAGTATTCTTTGTTTTTGCACCACACCCAGTGCTCCATGCAATCCGTGCCCTCTCCAATACCCACCACCTGGTTCCCCCAACCTCCCCCCCCCCCCCCCTTCAAAACCCTCAGATTGTTTTTCATGCTTTTTTAAAACGATTTATTTGAGAGAGAGAGAGAGAGAGAGAGAGAGAGCATACAGGCACGCATATGTGAGTGGTGGGAGGCAGGAAGAAAGGGAGATGTGCAGATTCCTCCCTGAGTGGAGAGTCCCACTTGGGGCTGGATCCTAAGATCCTGAGATTACGACCTGATCTGAGAACGAGAGTCAGACACTTGACTGACCAAGCCACTCAGGCACCCCTACCTTTTTCCCATTTGTTAGATAAAATAGTTAGTGCTTTTTGTGAGTGTTAATTCACATTAGATAAACAGTAAAATCCTGTTGTCCATCATTTGGAGTAAGAGCAAAATCATCCAGTAACATGGATTTGCTTAGAAGAACAGAAATTAAAAATGTTTCTTAAGGGGAGCCTGGCTGCCTCAGTCTGTAAAGCATGCAGCTCTTGATCCCAAGGTCATGAGTTAGAGCCCCATTTGGGCACAGAGCTTCCTTAAAAAATAAGAAAATAAAAAATACTTTATAAAAATTTTTCAAAAAATATACCTTAAATTTTAGCGGAAATATATATATATATATATTTCTGATATTTATGTGAAATATATTTTTGTATTTTGCTTTTGAATAATAGGAGAGATGTCATTAGTGGCTTCCCTTTTCCTCTTTATTAACAACGATACTCCCAGAATTCATTAAAAATTGTGTGAAAAGTTTATTATAGGGAGCTAATAGAATCATGAGTTGTTACCAGATTCATAAAAAAGCCATTACTGAAACAGTGTAAAGATTTAAAATTCTTATTTAATAAAAACTATTTGAATACATGCTCCCTGTTGAAAAATTACTAGGAAAAATTACTAAGGAAGAAACTTAAAATTTTTGAATATACATCTGGTATTTATACTTTTAAATCTTTTGCTATACATGACTATATATCAAAAATGGGTTCATGTTGTTTATTACCTCTGTACCTTGCCTTAAGAAGAAACTTTATTACTATTATTTTTATTTTATTTTTAAAATATTTCATGTATTTATTTGACAGAGAGAGAGACGGCGAGAGAGAGAAAACAAGCAGGAGCAATGAGAGAGGGAGAAGCAGGTCTCCCGCTGAGCAGGGAACCTGATGGGGGGCTCCATTCCAGGACACTTGGATTATGACCTGAGCCAAAGGCAGCCGCCTAACGACAGCCACCCAAGCGCCCCTGCTATTACTATTTTTTAAAAGATTTTATTTTTAAGTAATCTCTCCACCCAGCATGGGGCTCCAGTTTACAACCTGGAGATTAAGAGTCCACTGAGCCAGCATTGTGCCCCTAAAAAGAATCTTTTAATGATGATTTGTTTGACTTTGTTTTTTTAGTAGATGTCACAGAGTATACCAAAGAGGTTTGTCTTTATGTGTTTGAGTTCTTTTGTTCTCACAAATAGAGGAATCTTAAAGGTACCTGGTGTGAAGAAGGACAAAGTCATTTGAGAGTAGATACTTGAAGACCAATATTTACATCCTTCTCTGTGACTTTTATCTTTTACCTCCACAGAGAGGAGTGAACCGCCTAAGTGCATATCAGACTGGGAGACTGAATTTCCCTAGATTGAGGTGACTTAATTCATCAGGATTTGACTAAGGTTTATCATCCTCCGAGAGACTAGTCTTGACTTTCTAGCAGATATTTGGTAGTTGGATTTTTAGTAATAACCCAGTCATTATCAAGACCTTTGATAAAATTGCAAATACAGACTAAATTATATTCTGAGACCCTTATTCTTTTTTCTAATTAAAATTTTTAAATTTAAATTTTATTTATTTATTCATTTATTTTATTTTTAAAGATTTTATTTATTTACTTGAGAGAGCGCACAGAGGGAGAGGGAAAGATCACAGAGGGAGAAGAAGAAGCAGACTCATTGCTGAGTGGGCAGCCCAATGCGGGGCTGAATCCCAGGAGCTGACCTGAGCTGAAGGCAGATGCTTAACCGGCTGGGCCACCAAGACACCCCTAAATTTAATTTTTTAAATAACTTTTTAAAATTTTGTCATCTGTGCACTTCCTTCCTCTTCTTCTCCAATGTACTTAATTGGCCTTTTAATTCCCTTTATTGATCCAAGGACTGAGATTGCATTTAATTTTGCCCTATCCTGAAGAGCTTGTTGGTATGAAATGACCCTTTACTCAAACAATTCATAAACTCTCCTTTACTTTCTCTTCTTACTGTGGTTTGATTAGTGTTTGAACATGTGATAGGCTTGCTTTATTCAGAGTCATCTTTCTTCTCCTGGAGAATAGTTAATTACCACATTGATTTACTTATGTGTAGAATATACTGTGGAGATATTTTTGAGCATGGGATCCTTTTGGTGTTACTTTCCTTTTAAAATGGGAAGAATTTAAATAGCATGCAATGGCAGTATGTCTAAATGTAATCTCAGTGGATGAATGGTTTTATCCTGAAAATTAGACTATTTGTGGACTTTGACAACTTACGGTTGGATTTTTATGGGACTTCTGGATAGATTGGCTTCATGAAGTAGCATGTGGGAGAACACCTGCTTTGAATTTTTCATTTACTTCGTGTTCCTTCTCCACATCGAAAGCTTCTAAAGGATAGAGTCGTATCTAAAACAATTTTGGCACTTTTAGCCAAAGATCAGTTGATTATGTATATGTGGGTCAGTTTTGGATTCTGTTTTGTTCCTTTGATCTGTGTACATATTCTTTGTTCATATCAGGCTATAGCTTTATACTCAGTCTTAAAGTCAAGTAGTGTGACTCTTCTACTTTGCTCTTTGTCAGAATTGTTTTGGCTCCTCTAGGGCACTTGCTTTTTTAAAAAATTATTTTTATTAACATATAGTGTATTATTGGGCCCTTGCTTTTTAAATATATGTTTTAGAATTAGCTTTTTAATTTCTGCAACCCTACTTAAGATTTTGAAAGGAATTGCACTGAATCTGTAGATCATTTTGGGGCAAATTGACATTTTGACAATATATATTGGTCTTCCACATCGGGGAGGGTATGTGCTATGGTTAGTGCTATGAAGTATGTAAGCCTAACGATTCACAGACCTGCACGCCTGGGGCAAATAATACATTGTTTGTTAATAAAAAAAAATTGGGTCTTCCAATCTGTGGATTTGGTATTTCTACTTATTTAGGTCATCTTTGATTTCTCTTGTCACTATAGGCCTTAGAATACAAATTTTGCACAGGTAGTGTTACATTTATTCCTAGTTCTTTGATGATTTTTGGCGCTATAGTAAATAGTACTGCTTCTAAAATTTTCAGTTCCTGTTCATTCCTAATGTACAGAAATAGGATTGGTTTTGTATATGGATCTTTTATCCTATGACCTTGCTAAATTTATATATTAAGCATAGTAGCTTTTGTTGAAGATTTTTTTTTTAATGTAGGCAGTCATTTCATCAGCAAATAAAGGTGGTTTTAATTATTCTTTCCTAATCTTTTTTCCTTTTATTTCCCTTTTTTGCCTTACGTCATTGGCTAGGACTTCCAGTATGATGTTGAATAGGAATGCTGAGAGCCCGTGTTCTTCACTTGTTCTCAGACTTAGAGGGAAAACAGCTAATCTTTCACTATTACATATGAAATTAGCTGTAGATTTTTTGTGGGTGCCCTATGTCAGATCGGGAAGTTCTCTTTTATTCTTAGGTGGCTGGAAAGATTTTCTTAAAAACCGTGAATAGATGTTATATTTTGTCATATGCCTTTTTCCACATCTATTAAGATGTTCATTTTACTTTTAGTCTGTTGATAAGGTAAATCATTTGATTGTGAAATATATTAAAAAATAATTACAGAAGGTTTGATCAGTGAATAGGCATTTTGAGTTACAGAACATCTTTCTTTTATAAGAAATGGATTTATATTAATGTCTAGAAATTTGCTACAATAAGCAAGCTTGGTTAAATGCGTGTACGTTGTATATTGGCTGCTCTTTATGCACTCTGCTAGATGCTATATTTGTGTGTGCAAAAGGATTGTTTATAAAAGCTTACAACTTTGTTAAAAAACCTTTTGTTTTCATGTTGAGATCACTAAAGTAGTTATGAAAATTTGAGAATATGATATGGGTTAAATAGTAATTTTATAATTAAATACCCTCATGTGTTAAAGATCATTTTAATTTATTTTAAGATTTTATTTGATTATTTGACAGAGAGGGAGAAAGCGCAAGCAGGGGGAGGGGCAGAAGAAGAGGGAGAAGCAGGCTCCTGCCCCGCAGGGAGCCCCAAGTGGGGCTTTATCCCAGGACCCTGAGCCACTGCAGCTCCCTGACAATTTTAATTTTAGTGGATATGTGACTCGGAAGCTGTTTAAGCCCTCTGTCTCAGTTTTCTTATCTGTAAGATGGTAGAGTTACAGCAGCTACTTTATAGGGTAGTTTTGAAGATTGAGTGAGTTAATATAGCTAAAACAGTGTATGTTTAATCAAAGCTAAGACTATCAATTTTAAGATATGCCATTATTTTATGTGCTACTGAATTGATGAACACTGCCTCTTAAACACTTAAAATACTACAACTTACCTGACACAGTGCATTTTGATTTCAGTTATGTTAAAATAGGAAAAAATGTTCATCATGCAATCAGTGAAAAATGATGTGTGAGAGTTTGCTTTTACTATAATCATTTTTTTTTTAAGATTTTTATTTATTTATTTGACAGACGGAGATCACAAGTAGGCAGAGAGGCAGGCAGAGAGAGATGAGGAAGCAGGCTCCCTGCTGAGCAGAGAGCCCGATGTGGGGGCTTGACCCCAGGACCCTGGGATCATGACCTGAGCCAAAGGCAGATGCCCAGCCACTGAGCAACCCAGGTGCCTTGTCTTTTAAAAATCTTAGTCAAATCATGCTCTGTTCAAAACACTCAAGAGACCTCCCTTCTTAGTATAGGAATTAGAGTCCTTAACATTGCCTACAAGCCAAATGATCTGGTTTTCTAGTCTTGAATCCTCTCCTAATTTAATTGCTCTTCTCTCCTTTGTTTATTCTATTCAAGCCACCTTGCCTCTTTTTCTTGAACGTAACAGGCATACTTCTGCCTCAAGACTTTTTTTTTTTTTTTGGAGAGAGAGAGAGAGAGAGAGTGAGCAGGATTGTGCAATTGTGTGCACTCAAATGGTGGGGAAGGGGCAGCAGGAGCGGCAGGGAGAGAGAATCCCAAGAAGGTTCCACGACCAGCACAGAGCCCTTTGTAGGGCTCCGTCTCACGATCCCGAGATAGAGACCCATGACAGAATCAAGAGTTAGTTGGTTAACTGACTGAGCCACCCAGTCCCCACCCCACGCCCAATTTTTTAAAAACAAGTTCTGACCACTTTTAGAAAAAAATTTTGCATGAATTACTTTCACTAGTCTCTTCTGGCATGTTTCTAATGATATCAGAATCACAATGATAGCCAGTATATGTACCCTGTAGTATTTACCACATGCTGTGCCCAATTTATTATTATTATTATTATTAGCAGATGATATGATACTTTATGTGGAAAACCCAAAAGACTCCCCTCCAAAACTGCTAGAATTTAGTAAACTGTCAGGATATAAAATCAAAGCACAGAAATCAGTTGCATTTCTATACACCAACAAGACAAAAGATGGAGAAATTAAGGAGTCAATCCCATTTATAATTGCACCCAAAACCATAAGATACCTAGGAATAAACCTAACCAAAGAGGCAAAGAATCTGTACTTAGAAAACTATAGAATACTCATGAAAGAAACTGTGAGGAAGACAGAGAAATGGAAAAACATTCCATGCTTATGGATTGGAAGAGCAAATATTGTTAAAATGTCTACGGTACCTAGTGCAATCTACACATTTAGTGCAATCCCTATCAAAATACCATCACCTTTTTTCAATGAAGTGGAACAAATAATCCTGAAATTTGTATGGAACCAGAAAAGACCCCGAATAAGCGAGAGGAATGTTGAAAAAGAAAGCCAAAGTTGGTGGCATCACAATTCCAGACTTCAAGCTCTATACAAAACTGTAATCATCAAGACAGTATGGTACTGGCACAAAAACAGACACATAGAACAATGGAACAGAATAGAGAGCCCAGAAATGGACCCTCAACTCTATGGTCACTATTCTTCCACAAAGCAGGAAAGAATGTCCAATGGAAAAAAGTCTCTCTAACAAATGGTGTTGGGAAAATTGGACAGCCACATGCAGAAGAATGAAACTGGACCGTTTCCCTTACACCATCCACAAAAATAGACTCCAAATGGATGAAAGACCTCAGTGTGAGACAGGAATCCATCAAAATCCTTGAGAACACAGGCAGTAACCTCTTCGACCTCAGCCATAGCAACTTCTTCCTAGAAACATTGCCAAAGGCAAGGGAAGCAAGGGCAAAAATGAACTCTTGGGACTTCATCAAGATCAAAAGCTTTTGCACAGCAAAGGAAACAGTCAACAAAACCAAAAGACAACCGACAGAATGGGAGAAGATATTCAGGAATGACATATCAGATAAAGGGCTAGTATCCAAAATCTATAAAG